>NC_136361.1:2550000-2917500 GCF_037039965.1 Doryrhamphus excisus
ACATTCTAACAGAACTTTTGAATAACGTAAAAGGTCTTTCATGTTAACTACATTAGTTTAGGCCGGAGGTGCCCAAACTGTGGCCCTGGGTCTATTTGGGACACAGAGCCTTTCTGTCCAAAACATTTTTTCTTTTTAGTTTTTTAGAATTTTTTTTTTAGCATTATATATTGAACTCTAATAGTATTAATATTTAATAATATTAAATCTAAAAAAAACGTTTAAGTCATAAGTCATCTAGGTCACATAAAAATATAATTATAAATAAATATTTAAAAACAATGTTAAGAGAATAAAGTCAAAATATGATGGCAATAAAATGATTAAAATAAAGTAAAAGTAAGTTCACGATTGAAAAATTATTAACAACAGCAGAAATGGATAAAACAACAGCTGTAATTTTACCGAAATAAAGTCAAAATATAAAGAGAAAAAAAGTCATTATCCAATGAGAAAAAAATGTCAGATTAACTCGCAATATTGAGTAAATTTTAGTAGCACAGACTGTAAATATTAAAGAAAATATATAATATATTTATAAAATATATGTATTAAATTGTAACACGAGAAAGTTACATTATTATGGGAATAAAGTCATCAGAAAATTTAGATTATTGAAAAGATTATTGAATATTTTTTTTTACCTATATCACAAAGCTGAGATATAGTTATTTTGTTGAATTATATAAAACATCTAAAATATCTCTATGTGCTTTAAAAAGTTTGGGCGCCCCTGGTTTAGGCTATGGCTAACATGATTGTAATAAAGGTCCATTTGGAAAAGTAACACCAAAAAAAACAAAGCGATTTTACTTTACTTACTTAACTTAACTGATGCTGAGTGGTCCAGGTCCAGTCAACATATATGTATGCTAATGTTAGCCTGCGGCCATCTTAATACCAGTCAAGGAAGATCTGCTTATTTAGAAGGTTTCAAACTGTATTGGGAGGAAAATCGCCCAAAATGAGATGACAGAGACGATAGAGTCTCTAAAAAGTCATCATGCCTACTAGTATTTTTTCCATCAGTCATATGTAGGTGTTGTGCAACTCTGTGCTCTGTGAGTGAGTATCGGGTACGGCATTAAGCATGGATTATTATCTTCTTCACCTAAAAACAATACGTGCCAAAGTATCCTCAACGTGACTTCAACAAAGCCTCAGATGAAAGACTTGAGATAAAACGTTCACGGTAGTCTCTGGAGACAAAATGGTAGCCGGGGGGAGGATGGTGTAACATTAAGCCTAACTGCACGCAGCCGCGACACAAAGTGCCTGTTGGGTTAACCTTTAGGGAGACGGCAGCGCCTGACTTCACCGCTTCTGCTGCCTCAGAGCTCCATCCTTGTAGGGTGGGGGGGTGGGGTTGGGGGGTCTACGATGCCAGCCTCCGCTGAGGAAGCAGTGCCAATCAAATAGAAAAAGAGACCAAAAACGGGGGCTCACGAGTCTTTGCAAATAAAAGTTCCTTCCCCTCACAGACAAAAGCGATTTCCATCGCAGGAGTTCAGCCCTCGCGAACACATCAAAGGAACCGCGAGCTGTTTATCAAAGTAACATTTCCCAGTTTCCTCCCCGTGAATCTCGCCTTTTCTTCTCCTCAAAAACTCCTTTTTTCGTACAAGCCTCTCGGCATTCTGACTCCCAATTAAACCAGAATACTAATTACTGAAGCAGAACAGAGACTTAAAAAAAAAAAAGTGTGTGAAAACTGCTGCTGCACATGCAGCTAACACGGCCTCGCTAAGACGCTCGTCACACTGCCGCCATTGTGGCCTCGCACTGTAACACACAATGCCCGCCGCTCACCAGGCTGGACAATGGGCGCATTGGATTGGACAAGCATGGCGAGGCACAGACGACGCTCACAACAGAAGGAAACACATAAAAACCTGCGGGGCAGTCGGCCGTGTAGACGCAGAGGAGCTCCAGCACCGCCTCCATGACGGGGTCGTCCAAAAGGAGCCACGGCCAAAGCGAGTGAATCACCAGTGTGAGGCGCGCATCTCTGGCCGCCGACTACACAAACACACAAAGGATTAATACATTCCATCTTAAGGCTGGTTCTTCTCCTCGGCGTCGCTATCAGGGACACGTCAATAAACTCACGACTTAAAATTTTTTCAATTTGATACATTTGGTGACGGCCTATAAAGCGGCTGCCCCGCCCCTCTAGACAGTATTCCCGTAAGTCATACGTAAATGTTGCGCAACTCTGATTGTGCTATGTGAGTGTACGAATCAAGAAGGATTTCAATGTGATGAAAAACGTGAAAAAATCTGCTCCCACAAAAGGGACAGGGATAAGTAGGCGGTGTAGTGTAGTGGTCTCATCCCGAAAAACGTTCTCCTCCCAGTCTCTCCCTCTTTTGCAACGCCCCAACCACATGGAATTGTCTTTTTTTTAATTACTATTTTAGTTTCATGATTTCATCTTGTTATTAGTGACCTCACAGCTAGGAGACCAGGGTTCAATTCCCACCCTCGGCCATCTCTGTGTGGAGTGTGCATGTTCTCCCCGTGGATGCGTGGGTTTTCTCCGGGTACTCCGGTTTCCTCCCACATTCCAAAAACATGCTAGTTAATTAGCGACTCCAAATAGTCCATAGGTATGAATGTGAGTGTGAATGGTTGTTTGTCTATATGTGCCCTGTAATTGGCTGGCGACCAGTCAGTGTATTTTACGTGTACTGCCTACAGCGAAGAAACGAAGGTGTTGGTTTTCGGCATTGCGATGATCCAAAAATATCGTAAAGCCATTCAACCAATGGGGTGCTGCCTTGGGGGGGAGGGTTTCCGGGTCATGTGCTTGTTGTAAGACAGTTGATTCCACTTATCGTCCTGTCTCGTTCTGAATCACATCTTCGTATCATGTCGGGGTCACCAAATGCGGATCACAAATAACGATTTTTTTCTCACAGAAGCTATTTACGTCGGGTGTCCTAATACTTTTCCTCCACAGATGAATCATAGGGACTAAGGCACTATATTGCATGAGAACCACTATTTAGTCTAAACTAAGTAACCACCGCCGCTATTAAGTTGGGGGGGGGGGCCTCATTGACAAGCATTCCAGCGCGTTGGTACTCGGAGGGCTCATTTGACACCAATTAGCAGCTGGGAATTAAAAGGCAAAACAGACGCAGAGGCTTACTTTGCATTCGCCGTTGCGGTAGAAAGCACTTCGCAGGATCTCCACGGTCAGCTTGAGTTCCTTTAAGTGGCTCTCGTCCTGATGATGCGGAAAAACAAGACAAAGTTAAATGAAGCACTCGTGTGGGCACACACACACCACATTTGCTAATTAAATGGATGCCTCGCTGGAAGGCAGTAAAAGTATTTGCTTTCTCCCAGCAAGTTCCAATGTACAAACTATAGCGCCCTCAATATAACATGATCTTGGTCTCTCAAATGCAGTCTTGCCAGAGCTTTTCTTTCTGGCACTCACACACATCTGTCTACATGAAAAAAAGCATATCAAAAGGTCAGACAAGTTAGATAAATAATGGTAATTAATTGAGTAGCTAAGAAAGATGATAGGGGCCGCATGGCTCAGATGGTTGAGTGGTCGTCTCCCAACCTGAAGGTCGCGGGTTCGATGCTCCAACCTCCGGTGATCATGCCGAAGTAAGAAACTGAACTGAAATGTGCTAACAATGCCCTTTAACTAAGTATTTTTAAAAGAGAGGGGTTGTCATATATTCAGAGTTGTCTTATATTTGTGTCAATACAGTACAGTGACATTTAAGTGTATTATTAATGCATTAATGTATTATCAGATGCAGACATCTTCTTATGAATGCCAATAAATTTGCAAGATGTTTAAGTTAAATCCACAATTTTGTATTCATTTATTAATGTATTACTTTTTAATTCATTCATTTTAATTGATTAATAGATTTTGCAAACTTTCTGGATGCCTAAAACAATCAAAATCAACAAAACACTTGCAAATACTAAATATAGCTGTTCCATACGACAACAAGAAAAGAACTGAAAACCTTTTTGCGTTGCGAAGGCTTTCCAGGTCGCAGGGATTCCAGCTGCAGCTGAGTGTGAATCTGCTTCATTTGCTCCACGCAGCTGTCAATCAGACCAGCTGGAGTGCACACGTACAAAAAAAGGCACAGTGTAATATATGCTGTTAGGTAGTACTATACGATGTACACAGTACGGTACAGGTCAAGACATGCTACCTTCAGCAGCGTGGTTCTGCGCTGCGGAGCTGCTGGCGAGTAGAGTCATCAGAGCTCTGGCTGTCAGCTTTTTCAGCGGGTCCTGAACGCACCTGCTTTCAAAACTCTGATATTAAAAATAGAAGAGAATTAACATGACAGGTGTTGTTTTGGATGCTGCGTTAAATGACCTTGAACGTCACCTGCGTCAACACTTCACAGAGCTGGCTGGCTGACGGACCACTCAGCACGTCCGAGTTGAAGGTCGTGACCTCTCCCTCCCGCCTTTTCGTCTCCTCGGCGAAAATGATGGCGAGGAAGTGTAAAGCCACTTTGTGCAGAAGAGGATCTCCTAGCTTTTCATTCAGACACAACGAAAGTGTTTCTGCACACAAGAGAACAAGGAGGATGCTTTTTAATAAATGACACAGTCGATAAATGACAAATCCAGTGGTGAAATACTTTCTCTAACTTGGTACTGCGTTCAACAAAGTAGCATATTTTTTACTGGATTTGTTGGAAATCCCTGCTATCAGGAGTGTGGGGGCGGTTTAAAGACACCATGTGAGGCAAACATGGGAGAGAAGATAGACTAGGATCTGTATCAGGACCGTGTCTAGACACCAAGCCTATTATTGCTGTTTCATGGTTGAATATGGCCCGTTATTAGTCAAAACATATGCAGATTTATGCAAATGTGACATATTTTCTACACAAAGTATGCATTTTCATGCATAAAAATGGCTAAATGGAGTAAAATACAAAAGGCTTCCAAAAGACGCATTCAAAGACACAATAATTATAATTAGTCAGGAGACACACAAGCACCAGACTGCACCTAAACAATCAAATTTATTGCAGGTTTGAATGACCTCACAACAAGCCCTGATGGCACTTCCTGTCCACCCCCCGCTTAGAGCCGTAATGGATAATGAATGAAGGGTAATGGAATTGTTAAGGTGACTATAGGGGTGTTATTTCATGTCAAGAGGGCTCTAATAATATTCTAAATGGTATTCAAAACATTGTAAACAGATAGAAGGGCGGATGGAATCCTTCTAACCTCCATGCCAGATAATGAGGTATGATTCCAACATTGGTATTTCCGTAATATTTAACCACAATGTTGTGAAAACAATACCTGTGAACATCCGCCAGCGTCTTCCCAGTGCAGCAGAGACAGATGGGTACACCGAGGAACTGTCCCGACTCACCAAAGTAGCCAGGAGCGTAAACACGTCCACCCAGCACGCAGTGATAGCATCGCGTGTACCTCCATCTGGGGAGGGAGAGCATCTGATCATCAAAACCAAGACCGGATGGATATAATATAAAGTGTTAGCTATAAGGGATTATCGCACCTAATCCTGCGACGTCCAGTGTGAGCGCTGCCACCGGGGTGGACAGGAATTGTTTCAGGAAGTCCAACTGGCCAATCAGGTCTGGGCTCAGCGAGACGCACAAGCGCAGCAGCTTGGAGAAGCCGGACTGGAACTGAAGGAGCGTGACAAGCTAGGCGAACACGAGATGGAGAAAAGAGTTGAACGTGCGAATTAGGAGCAATCTACCAGAATCCGCCGCTGTGTCACCTGACTTTTGATGTCTTCTCTCTCTCCGGGAAGGACGTAGGGTGCCTTCAGTTCACGGAGATATTTCTCAACGGGCCCAATTGCCACCAAGCTGCAGGAAGAAGACATTTGAATGCAACATGAACCGTTGCATTGAACTCATCGTGGGCTTTTTTATGGGACCTCGCCAGCGCTGGCAGAAGCTGGTTCTGTCGGATGGCCGTCAGGGTGAAATCTGGCAGGATGGAGAGCAGGTTCATCAGCAGTCCGCAGTGGGCCACCAGCAGGTCAGGGGTAACCATGACGACAGGCTGCGTGGACGAGGGCTGGCCTTGTTGGGAGTTGTGCGTGGCTATGGAGCCGATGGTGTCCGTGTCGCTCTGACCTAAAAGGCATCACCGAACATAAAATACTCATAAAATACTTTGTTACATATTTCAATTTCATAGATGTTGTGGTACCTTGTGCTGTTAGCCTGTTAGCAGGAGAATCTTCTGCAAAGCTCATAGGGGACGCAGCTCTGGACGTCTGAGACGCCGAATCTCTTATCTGCCATAAACAACATGGATTTTACTTCAAGGTGCTTCTTTTGTGTGCGGGCCCGTGTGGAAAGCCAAGCTAACCACAGTGCTTGACGTGGACATGGAGCTGGATGGTCGGCTGGAGCTGGCAGTCGGCGCGGCGGCAGCTGCTGCGGCGCTTCTCCAAAACTGCAGAGAATTGTCTGAAACTGGACGTAAAGATGACACAAACGTTGACTTGTAAATGTGAAACATTTGACATGTTAAGCAGGTTTTCACCTCACATTTAAATTTTTAACATTATTAGAGCCCTCTAGACCTGAATAACACCCCTACAATCACATTTAAATCAATATTACCCAATATAGTAGACATAGTCAGTGAAAATAAGACATATAAAACATAAATAAGACTCGTCCTGCTATGTCTTGCTCGAAATGGTGCGAGGGGAGCTGAGAAGGGACCACACAGGAAGTGATGTCAGGGGTTGAGTTTTGCCAATTTGTGCTTCAAATTTCAGGCCTTCACTCTAATTTTTTCTAAAATCTATTAATTAATAAATCATGCTGTTTCATAATGAATACAGCCTATTATTAGTCCAGATGTTATGATTTTTTTTTAAACCTAGATTAAGCAAGTAAAAGTACATAAAATACATTCAGAAGATGCAGTCAAATATGTTGTGTTATGTAGTATTCTACACCGGTCACTAGGTGTCAGTAACGTTACTGTAATGTTCAATGAGACACACAAGCACCAGACTTGCTGGTTTGAATGATCTCACAATAGGCACAATTACAACATGACATCACTTCCTGTCCCATAGCACTGGAACACACATGAAAACGAGTCATACGTATTTATGTCTTCCAATTCATTGGGAAATAGGAGTGTAAAGGTGACTATAGGGGTGTTATGTCGTGTCTAGAGGGCTCTAATCATGTTATTAGCCATATTTAGGAGATCACAAGCAGGTTTTCTATACCATAACTACAAAATATTTATATAACATTTATAAATAAGGAAACCTACATTGCGGGAATTGGAAGCAATGACTTTTATGAAGTAATAAAAAGCATTAGAATGTCAAAGAGATATGTGCACCTACCAGCAGAAGTACTCTCCCGAGGCCCAACCTGCCCGGCGTCACCAGTACCAGGTCTCTGCAGGTGAAAGGCGTACCTGCCTCTGTAACAAGTGGAGGCAGACACGGCCAAGTGCTGGAAATACTGGCAGTGGTAAAGAAGAGCCTGGAGAGCAGGAAGGCCCACCAGCGACACGCCAGACACCTCATCATGGACACGAGGGTGCTGGAAAAGACATGAGCACAATATTCTATTTAAAAATTGTCTAACATGTAAGAAACATTCATTTATTTCATTTATTTTTGTACCCCAGATAAACACCCCCTGTAAGGGGAATATTTATTCAGAAGCTCTAATTTTACTGGGAGTGCTGGGGGGCCTGAGAACCCAGTTGAGTTTCAATTTCAGCTTATTCCCAAAGCTCTGAACCCTGCGGGGCTCAACAAGAGTGTGAATGGAGGCTAGTAATAAAAGGTTTGAGCAGAGAAAAAAGGAAAGGGGGTAAAAAAAAAAAATCAGAGGCACCAGGAGAGTAAACAGTTCATGGTCCATAAAATCTTTTTAACTAGCTGGCAGAGCTACTGACCTGCCAGTGGGAGTCCTCGGCCTCCTCTGCATTGGCAGGCATGGGCATCACCAGCAGGTTCTGCAGGATAAACGCAGCCTGGACACACAAATACACGCAGAAGAGGGGGGATTTTAGCATGTAGGACTGAATCAGCAACAGCGCCCTCTGCCTGCTTTTTTCAGCTAATACACCACTCTTCTACCACACCCACCCACAATACTTCCGGATTTGCAGTGAAATATAATTTCTAAAAATAGAATTTAACAAAAAAAATATATATATACGTATATACACACATTTACCTGAATAAAGTCAAATTATTTTTGCAAAACTTTACTAAATAATGTAAATAAAAATAACATCATTTTGGTAGCTTTAAGTAGAAATATTTAAGTCAGAATATTATGAGAAACAAACAAAACAATAATAATGTATAGAAAATAAGGCTGGAGAGATTATGGGAATAAAGTCAAACTATTAAAGGAATTAACATTGTCATATTCTGAGAAGAAAATTTAAATTGTGATTTAAAAAATACAACAGCAGAAATGGACAAAGAATGGCTGTCATTTTAAGAGAAAAGTCACAATTTTATGTCATATTTTTACAAAAATTTATGTAGCATGGAGCTCAAATATATTTATATATAAATTGTTTTTTAATTAAACTTGTATTATTATTATTATTGTTGTTAGAAACAAACAAAAAACAAAATAAAGTAAAAGTAAATTAGGTGATAAAATTATAAAAGTATCATGAAATACTTGGTTCATACTAATAATAGGCCTGTCATGTAATGGTCCAAATGATTGACATACAGTAGTTGGCTCATATGTGTAAAAGTTAAAGCAGCGCACCTCCCTCCGGACCATGCTGCTCTCGTGTTGATCGAGCAGGATGTTGAGCAAGGTGCCCCACAGGCCTCCGCTGATGTTCTGGCAGCTGGCGCACAGAGCCTGGCACCCGCTCGCCACCGAGGACAGAGCGGCGCCTAAACCCAAGCTGGCAAACCTCACCTGGGTGGGACGACAAGGAATTACAAACCGTATTCAATGCGGCCATCCAAAGTAATGATGGTTGTGTGAGGATCTGTCATGCGCTTTCCATACCTCTTGATCCCTGTCCACCCAGAGCGGGATAAGCCAGGCCAAGCTCAGCTGAGAGGCGTTGGTTTCCTCCACGTTGCCCTCGTTCCCCAAAGACCACATGGAAACGATGTCCTAGTCCAGACAAAAGAGAAACATTGGCTTGCCTTGTGTAAATGTTTTAATCATGTGCAGTCTTGTTCCCTGTTGAATATCAATAACTGAGCTCGTGTTGCTCCTGCAGCTTAACCAAGGTCAAATAACAAGCACTGTCAAGATCAGCGTAAAGCTTAAATATTTATACATTTAACAGCACCGTGCAGAAGTCTTGCCTCAGTTTTTATACATTTCTGACCTACTGGAAGAAGTTAATAAAAAAAATTAATCTATGCAATCATTGAGTACATGACACTTGGGCTTAAAGTTCGTCTATGATGCAAAATGTTTCATAACAGTCATAGGTTTTCTATCTATTATCTTCCCGCTGACTCCTTTACTTATTTACTCGCTCACGATGCCTCACTTGTTTAAATTGTCGCACCACCCCTTACCTTCTCCTTGCTCTCAGCCATCATCTCATGCGACAAGTGAAGCAAGCATATGAGGGCATTCTTGGTCACGCCTTTCCCCATGAAGGACATGGAGTTGCCCCCCCATTGCACATAAAACGAGGAGATCACCTGTGCGGTAGACAGCATTTTGTAAGTCAGATGCACATTGCACGCGTCTGTGTTTGAACATTTCAAGACCAAAAAGAACACATGATGCTCAGATGGAGGTTAGCGTATGCACGTCACCGATCCAAAAGCCGAGACTACTCTGCTGCTCTGATGTGCCATCAGAACGTGGGACTGCGCGGAAGAGCAAGATGAAGAGCGAACAGCTTGAGGGGGGGTCCGTGCACGCTTTAGGGCCCTTCAGAGCCAGGAGGAACGTGCAGAAAGGTGTGTCCAACAATGGAGGGAGCGAGGAGGAGAGGTTTGCGATGGCGGGGGAGACCACCTCCACTCTTGTGTGATCTTAATTCAAGTTTAAGCACGAAAAAAAGCCGCCGTGTTAACATGATAGTTAATTCCGCAGGGGGGCGGGGGGGGATGTTATTCTGAAAGACAAAAGGCTCAGACGCATCGCTGCTGTGCAAGCGGGTCCGCTCCATGTTATCATTTAAATGGGCTGTGGAACAACTGAACAGATGGAGCGGGCAGGCTTGATTAATCTCATCAGTATCTCTGCAATGTGCCATATCTAATCATTGAGATTTTTTTTTTAACTATTTCAAATCCCATGAATATCTTGGTTTTAATGAGCTCCTCTGAAAGCACAGTTTCTTACTCATTCAGCTCTGTAAATGTTCTAATCTCTGATGCGGGAGACAAGCTGGTCATGCAGCACGCAAACACACACTGCAGAGACCTTCCATTTACGCTGCAGTCACAACATTAGGTACGGCTGCACGATGCTTATCACAAAAAGCAGATCCCTGCTTATCGCTTTGGTTCTCTTGCAACACAATACCGGTTTAAGCCCTGTAAAGTATATGCCTCCCACGCAGTATCCTCGGAAAGGAAGGATTGTCGTTCCCACACACCTCCAAAAGGCCGCTGAGGTACTTGGCACAAAGGGAGGCGGGCGACAGCTCAGGGCAGTGCGAGCTCCAGCCAGGCTGGGCTGTCAGACTGACCATGCCCCGCAGAGTCCTCTCCAGGCTGGGAAGGCCATAGAAACGCGGGGCATCAGACACCCGCAGGCTCTCCAGCAAGCGCAGTGCCAGCTGGCTCTTGAAGGGCCCCGCTAATGCCAAACATAGCCTGGAAAGACAAGACGGGAGAAGAGCAGCGTGAGCAAGAAAGCGGGAGATATGATGCAAGGGAGAATGTTTTTGTGGCCGTCTTTACCTGTCAGAGGTGTGTGTCAGGTAATGGAGCATGTTTTTAAAGAGGCAGGACAGCTCCCTCTGCAGTTTCTGGCTGACGTGGTTCTTCACTTCCTCAGGCTCCTCCTGGTGCTGCCCTGCGTTTGTGCTCTCCACACCAGGAAGCAAATTAAGCAGGAACATGGTTTCCTAAAAGGAATAATGAGAAAATAAATGCACAGGTAGAATATTTGGTCCATCTCTTGACCTGCTGGTAGAACCACAGGCAAAGTCCATCTTCAAAATGTCAACTATGAACGTAAAAGGGTGAAGATGTTAAGGAATTATTCTAAAATGCACCATGCATCCTGACTAAAATAGTGACAAAGTGTGTCTGCATTGAGCTTTGTCGCCTCCACAGCCTCCACGCACGTTCCTGTTTCAGCACCACCCTGAAAATTTGTGGATATTTGTTCAAAAAAGTAAAATAGCCACATCTCATTCCCCCCCAAGTCTGTGATAATTTAGAAACCTAGTTTCTGTTGCTCATATTTATGGGCGTCTGGAACAGATTAAGTGGATTTCTATTCTTTCCAATGTGATTACGAGATCAGATCAAATGGACCCGGCATTTTTTTCTGCGTGCAGATTGGACACCGTTGGTTGGCTCGCTTATTGTTTATTGTGAAAGTTAGCTTAGCAGGTGTGAAAAATAAAAATGTATTTTCTTTCTTTTTGTTAAGCTGCTGACATTATCTGGCACACATCCCAGCTCATTTCCGCTACAGCTACTGTATATCAAAAATAAAAAATGTGTAATCGTCATTGACACTGTTAGAGCTGTATGTAGTACATGTAATGGAACAATAAAAATACCGAAAATACTTCAAGATTGATGCAAGAAGAAAGAAACCATAATATTTTTGAACAGATCTGTAAGAATTTTTTTTCATATTTTTTTTTGTTTGTTACAAAAATGTATAAAGTGATCTAAATACACAGGGTTTGCAAGGAACAAATAAAAAACGTTTTAAAAAAAGGATTTATTTCTAGTTCCTTGCGTGTTGCATAATAATGCATTATTAGTGCTAGTATTTTACATTTTTCAATAAATAATGAATGCTAACAACACCGTTTGGTTGGTGCAGGAGAACTATGAAGGTGCACAATTTGGTGTTGAGCCAAATCAGGATCGCTCAGCCTTGGCAGAGCGCTAATTGCACTTTGCAGCGGTGTAGAACAGCACTGCATGGTAATTAGAGATGTTTTGAATATTCACTCCTTCTCATGCGGCTAAATACGCTACCCGTGATTACAAATGTGCGCATTCCTGCACCACTCCAATGAAGAAAATGAAATAGTTCCATGAAAAATGTGTATTATTATTATTATTATTATCACGGCCAAGGCTGGAGATCACGGATGAAAGTGTCAAGCGAGTGTACATTGGACCGAGCCTCCTATCGAGAAAGTGATGATGAGTAGTACGGTCTCGTAGGTTGCTAACATACGTGTGAGGAGCACCAGATGTTGTTGTGTAATTACAGAAAAGTCAGAGTGGCGCATCTCGCCACAACATTCAATCTGAGTCTGCGGTGGGTGCCAAGAGGGGAGGGGCTTATTGTTTACAGACAAACACAAAAATGAGAAGACTTGCAATGCCTCCATGCCCGCATCCCCTCCAGGCACAAATATGAATCCAACTTGGAAGCTGTGCTGTTATTGTGATTTTACGAGGGAGTAATATGTTTAGAGTTGGATTTATTTTTGCTGTGATTACAACTATATCGCCATCTGTGTTGGCGAGAAGAGTCCTAACCGGATTATCATAACAGAGATGCACACGCGTTAATAAGACACATATTGCTGCTTGGCTCTGGTGTTCTACCTCGTTGAGAAGCAGCTCCAGCATCCAGCGTAGGTCCTTGTCCTCCGGGTCAGACGCAGAGTGCTCGCGCGTGTGTTTGAAGTAGGCGTTCAGAAATGCAACGACGTACGCCAGCAGCCGCTCGTCCTCCACAGAGGCTGGATGCACCTGGAGAAACCTGGTCACCATCAGAGAGAGCAGTGAGAAGTATGCCGTTTCATCTTCAAGGAAACAAAGAATATATTTATTTGTTTCATTACGACCAATTAAAAACAAACACACAATAAAACCAGGAATGAGAATTAGCTCTCCTTGAAATTGTGTCAAAGTTGCGTGCTAATTTGTCGCATTTCCCCTCCTTGGAGTGCTTTATTAGCCGTATCGGAGTGCCGGGAAGCGATGGAGGGAAAAAAAAGAAATTACCCCGCTGCACCCGGTGAGCCGTGAAAACATTTAATTTACAGCAAGCGCTGTCCCACACAGTTCTGCAGAGTTGCAGAAGCGGGTGGAGATAATGGCAGCTATAAAAGCCGCCCGTTAATTAGCTTAATTCATTCACCTAAACAAGACATACTGAACACTAGGTGGATAAAAGTGTGAAAACACACCGATTCATCAACTCATTAACTAATCAAGGGTTGCACTAAACTTCTTAGTTCCTCCTGAATTCACATTCTTACTTGCCTAAAAGCTCCCGCTTCCAAAAAAACAAAAACAAAGGCCATTTCCTGTGGATGAACATAGACTACATCGTCATCCCTGTGAACGCAAACCATCAAGGTATGAACTGTACCAATGTTATTGATGACTTTAGACTTCCCCAGGGACACAAGGGACATTTTTGTCTGTTTGGGGGTTTTGGGACCCCCTCAAGTTGGAGGAGATATTTCTGTGAATTCCAACTCAGTTTAACTCTGAGGTTGTTAGTTGCTCATTAATAGCATGTTTTGCTCAATTCCTTAAGTGTGAAGTGCCACAGTATTTGTTATGATTTAAAACTATTTTGAACTTTTTTTATTCAATGTGTCAGAGTGCTTTTTCAATACTACATGACAATGATCCAAGGGTGACACCCATGAAGTCATTAATTTAATTGAATGCCTATGGTCTATATGTGCCCTGTGATTGGCTGCCGACCAGTCCGGGGTGTCCCCGCCCCTCGCCCGAAGACAGCTGGGATAGGCTCAAGCACCCCCGCGACCCTCGTGAGGAAAAAGCGGTAGAAAATGAATGAATGAATGAATGCCTATGAAGTCTCTATTTGCGTTTGTACCTGCTCACAGCAGCCTGCCAGCCGAGCGAGTGCAGCGTTTCTCTGCATCCGTACGTCGGCGAGTGAGGGAGAGCGAGTGTGTCAACCATCATGTAGAGGTTGAGCCTGGAGAGGGCGGAGATCACCGAACTGTGCCCCGCTGCCATCACCACAGCCTGGACGCAATCGTGAAGGGCGCTGGGAAGGTGGGTCGCTCGCAGCGATGCAACCTGGGCCTCTGGCAGCTTCAGGTCAGGGTGGAATCTGTGCGAGTGTTGCAGAGTGTCAATGTTTAATAAACACATGCTTTGACTTTGGAGCACAGAGCGTTTCACAGTGCAGGGCAAGACTCCACACTGGGGAATTTAGTGGCGAACACAGCAGCTTGAGAACAATAAAGAAACATGTCATAAAACATCTATTAACTGTACATTTAATGTAATTAAGTTTATTTTCTCATACTGTACTTTATAGCAGCCAAAGCATTTCTTGTGTCCACTCTTGTTCCATATGTGGTTCTATGGTTATCGCTACACTTTTGCTCATAAACGGTCACTGCATGATTGAACAGTAATTTCTAATGGTTTTTGATGTTTATAGTGTATAATGTGTAACTACTCAGGTAACCTGCGGCCTGCAACTGGCAAGGCAGAAGAACTCCAAGCATACCTGATGCCACTTTTTTTTTTTTTAAATAGTATGAATAGTATACAATAAACCTGTTTAGGCACCAGTTGCAGATTTTTCTCATGTTAAATATGCGCCTCGGCTAACTAACTGTTGCCCTAAATGTTGGGTGATGGTATGAAATTTAGCAATCAGGCTACTTTAGAGCGTGTTAGAGACATGCTCATCTGTTTCAATTAGGTCCCATTACTTGGGAATGAAGACAAATGAAACCCAAGACAGCAGTCTTTTCCTAAGCATATGTTTCTGTGGCTTGAGAGGACTTATTGTGTACAACGGAATACAAACATTGTATTTCTTAACCGATGAAGAGTGTTTACTCAGGGTTGATGTCCGAGTTGAGCTCCTCAAGCAGGTTGTCGATGCCACAGTGCCACGCGACGTTCCAAGCCACTTGAAGAGCTTGGCGAGCGGGGGCCAGGGTCAGTAGATCAGACGAGGGGGCCAGGACGCAGCAGTACGGGCTGACTGCGTGGTGGCTCGCCGCCTGGAACGGGATGTTGTACCTGGAGGAGAAGTTAAAATAAAAACTGTGAGCAAAGCAGATAAAACCAAGAGAATAATGGCGGCGATCTGAACGTTAAAGTTTACCTGCGCACGACTAATAACGGGAGGGAGAAGGTTGGAAGGCTGCCATCGCTCTGGGATTTATCCGACCTGATATGCCGATATAAATCAAAAAAATTTGACGCAAAGGATCTGAGTGGGTGCACACGATGGATAGATGTTCATTATCACTCACCATATTTCCATGCTGCTTATTTCATCAAAGAGCAACAAACTCATCAAGACGGCAGCCTCGTTCACGCTGTTACTGTTCGCCTTCAGGATCAGGGATGCTGTCATGGTGGAAAAAAGATTTGAAAAATCAAATCTAAAAATGTTAATCTTTTCAAGCAATGTATCATGTCATTAGGGAAATATTTTAAAATGCAATCCATCGCTCAAGGAGCACAATATTAGATACATGTGTCCACCATAATGACATTTATGACAGTATTCACCTCAATATACTTTGCCCTAAACCCAAACATTCTGGGTGGGTCATGGACAATAAATAAAAAAATGACAGTAAAATCTTAAAATCAAATTGTCTGACAGTCTGACGTCTATTTTTTTTAATTAAAAAAATACAGATATCTTCATATTATTACTGACATGTATTTACTATTATAGTATTGGTGGTGATCTGAAATGCACATGTATTTTTGCTATGAAAAGATGACATGTATGTACTGTGATTTGTGGACTATTTTTGAATCCGAATAAAACTCCCGAAATCCCAAAATTGGAGTTACGAGCTTTTCTTCCTGTCACTCACACAGAAAAGAGAAATATGAATAGAAATTGAATCTTAGCGACATTGAAAATATGACTTCTCTTTTTTGGCTTTGATGTTTTTGTCTTTAAAAATAGTTTTCCAAAATGGATGTGGGGGGGGGGGGGAATAGGAGGGTCCCTTATTTTCAGGGTGTACCAATTCATGTATTCCAGCAGGGTCCGGAGCTGCCCACGGCGTGTTTATTACTAGCCCGTGGCAATTTGTAGAAATAAACTTAAACACTGAAAAAACAGCAAAAAGGCAAAATGCAAAGACAAAAGCTGACCTGTTGATATTAATAATTAATAACACAGCTTTTTATAAAGTTAGAAAAATATATAAAGCAGCCCCCCTGTATCTTCTGTGGAAATATTTTGGACCACCCTGATATGTGCTAAACAGGTGGCACCAAACGACCTCTCCAAAGATAAGGTACAAGAGCTTTTCTTCCTGTCACTCACACAAAAATGACAATCATTGTCAAGGCAGATTTTTTTTATGTACAGTACCTCTTCTGTTGGCTCTCACGTGACGCACAGCCGTCTAATAAAGTGTTGTGCGAGTGTTGTCACAACACGGCTGAAAGCTACGCATCAGTAAACGGCTTTGTATATCTTATGCAAATGTGCCCCCGAGCTCCACCGCACACGTGCAGAAATGTGCAAGCTCATTGCTTAATGAGCCGTCTCGCAAAATAGTGCACCTCGAAGCAGAGTGACGAGCAGGACGCCGCGCTGCGCCAGGCTGCTCCTCAGAGACGGATCGGCGTACACCAGCTTCCTCAGGATACACACACACGGCTCCAGCATGCAATCCCAGCTCTGGAATAAAACGCACATGGAGCTCAATTTGCAAGAGTTGCCTCACATACACTGGGACAAATAGCACCTGCAGACAGGTCATTCTACGTCTGCTTCAATATGGCCGAAAAATGGCCCGGGTGCAGCGTCTGATTCAAAAGGGATGACCGCCAGGCGCCGGAGGGCAAAAATCACAGCCGAGCGGAGGCCTGTCTGACACTGTTAACACAGGCCATTTCATTCTTCTATCATCCACGCCTCAGTGGGTCTCCTCCACATCCACTGGCAACATATGAACTCATGTGTGCGCATCGACGGGGTCGTGTTGAGGCAATTATTATTGACGGCACGCACCGGCGTGGAATTCCTTCCGCTTGGCTTCGGGTAGCTTTTTACCTTGTTGCCGTTGACGCTGCCGATCAGGAAAGAAATGGCTTGGTCCGTTATGCCGAGATTCTTCAGCACCGGATGCAATGTTGTGTCTGCAGAGAAGGAAGCAAATTGGTTTTAATTAGGAGTGAACGATAATTGTACGATATAAGGGAATTATGGCGTCATCAATCTCCTAACATAATAACAATATCTCAGATGCGGCGAGGTTACCCGTACCTGCCCGTTAACTTATCGGCCTGTCCTAACTTGAAAACGAACATTCACTTTCCAATTGTACCAAATGCTTCGCGACACGGCGTTTGAAAAGTGCAGAAACCTCCGTGGCGTCACACCAGCTGCTCGGAACATGTGTCCGAATACAGTGCACTTTGCTGGGCCATAGTCGGTGGCTCCTTCCAGTCTGGAGTCTGGTTCTCCTGATCGTAGTGATAATGTAGTAGTAATGTCGTTTATCGATGTCATATCAGTCTTGAGAAGCAGAAATTTATCGGTATCAGTTTGAAAAAAAAAAAAAAGGTTATCATGCCCCGGCACCCAAAGCACTTTGAGTACATTGAGGGTAGAAAAACCCAACATAAATGACAATCCAACTACCGTCTTAACACACTACCAGTTATTTAGCTACAGCACAGCTTTAAAAACATACCTAGCGGGCAGGATAAGCTAAACTAATAATACAAGCTAGCAAAAGCCCAGCAAGTAAGTTACAGTTAATCAGGTTCACCGAGCTCCCGATCTCTGACAACTATATTATTTTGATAGTTACTTTTACACGGTATGATTCTACCGTTTTCATACAATACCTTTAGAAATCTCCGTTCAAGCTTGCAGTTATAGTCGGATCCCCTCATAACTGTTGCCAACTGCACTCTGCTGCATTGTTTTTCACTTCAACGCGGTGATGAGAGCGCGAGAGAGTGTGTCGTGAAACCAATTTAAGAAGAAGTAAGCAAGGGAAAAGCAAGCAGTCAGCACTTTTTCTGGAGAAACATAAAATGCTTTCTCTGGTCTGACAGCGCTCGGTAGCATTAGGTAGGAAATGCAGATGTAAAGTCAAAGATATACTGAAGCGTACGGAGGGGTTTTTTGTTTTGGCTTTTTTTGTTGTTTTTTTTTAAACTCGAGACTGCCAACCTTGCAGAACCACAGACAGCTGCTCAGCAGAGGATCTTCTCAGCGCCATGTCCACGGTGTCCGAGGACAGCATCCTGAAGAGTTTCTCCACCGATTCCACCTTATTAACGGGAAACACAGACGACACACGTTGTAAGGGTGTGGGATGCATTTGATTATCGTTCAATATCACCTGCTTTGTTTCAACAAAGCTACACTGGAGTGAGGGACTACTTCAATAATGAAAAGGTAAGTACTATGAGAGTAATTAATGCTTCATGAGAGTCACTACATTGGTTTAATTATGAAACCTGAATGTACGCCTCATAATCATTCATTCATTCATTCATTCATTTTCTACCGCTTATCCTCACAAAGGTCGCAGGGGTGCTGGAGCCTATCCCAGCTGTCTTCGGGTGAAAGGCGGTGTACACCCTGGACTGGTGGCCAGCCAATCACAGGGCACATATAGACAAACAACCATTCACACTAACATTCATACCTATGGGCAATTTGGAGTCACTAATTAACCTAGCGGGGCGGCACGTGGTTAGCATGCTGGCCTCGAGGGTTCAATTCCACCCTTGGCCATCACCTGGAATTTGCATGTTCTCCCCGTGCATGCGTGGGTTTTCTCCCACATTCCTAAAACATGCTAGGTTAATTTAGCGACTCCAAATTGTCCATAGGTATGAATGTGAGTGTGAATGGTTGTTTGTCTATATGTGCCCTATGATTGGCTGACCACCAGTCCAGGGTGTACCTCGCCTCTCGCCCGAAGACAGTACCCCCCGTGACCCTTGTGAGGAAAAAGCAGCAGAAAATGAATGAATGAATAATTAACCTAGCATGTTTTTGGAATGTGGGAGGAAAACGGAGTACCGGAGAAAACCCACGCATGCACATTCAAACTCCACACAGGGATGGCCGACGGTGGAATCAAACTCAGGTCTCCTAGCTGTGTGGCCTGCGCGCTAACCACTCGGTTATTCGTGTTGTTTGTAATTATACCTTGAGTACAGACTTTCTGCTGGTGTCCAGCGCCACCTCCACCGGGTGCCTGATGCAGTAGAGACCGGGAAGAGAGGAGGTCACCTCCGGCCCCAGCTGTGGTCTGATCCCGTCGGCGTCGTAATCTCCGCTTAAGTGAGGCAGGATGTGTTGCACTGCTGCTATTCTCACCCTGTTTTTACAATGAGCACAAGACCTAATTAAAAACCCACTCAGGAAAAAAAAAAACATCTTCTCTCTGCAAAAGCACATAAATCAACTTTAGTGGCGGTGGAAAAAAAGCCCTTTATCTTCATTATGACCGTACACAAGACGCCTCAGAAGCAAAATATTCCAAACATAATCGCTAACAAAAGCGTCAAGCGGAGCAGACAAATCTGTTATGTGTTCAAAATTCAGCGGAGCTCATCGACTGGCCGGCTGTGAATTTCCATTTCCATCAATATTCATAGACTGGGACTGAGTAGCTGTTTTACACGGACCTCGCAGAGCATTTAAATGACTTGATGAGTCGATGGGCAGACAGCAACAGACAGTAATCATGTGTCCATCACAAACGTCTCAAGAGCTTGTCTGCTTGATCAACTTGCAGTCGCGCCTCCAAAGTTGAACACAACCGTTCCGCGAAGCCGCTTAATGTCTAAATTGGTCTAATTTCAAACGTCTCCCACGGGAAATCATGGAAAGTGATTTCATTTGTTCCAGGCGCCAACTGTCGCCCTCGTAAAACCTCCATTAACTACACGATTTAGCTAACATTTTAACATTACTAAATTACTACACAAGCATAAAAAGAAGTTAACCACTGACCAGTGGAACTTCGGTTAGCACGGTTTTTGATTTATGACAAAATTTGGCGCACATTTTTTGGTTAGCGTACATATGGTGCTCATCTTGTTGTGTTATTAATATACTTTTTTTTTTAAATAACAAAACATCCTTGTTTGCTTGCGAATACAACAGGAAGCAGAGGTCATTTGCTAACTAAAAGTTACACCACCAGACTTTTTTGCAGTTTACATGCATATGCATAATCTGTTTTTATTCATGTTTTAACTGTGTATTAACAAATGAATGTTGTATTTTAATGTATCTTTTACTCTGTTTACTTGCTTTTATTCAACTCCATTCTTCTGTAAAGTGTCTTTGAGTATTTTGAAAAGCGGTATACAAATAAAATGTATTATTATCATTACTATAAAACAATTGCAAATAGATGAATATTGAGGAATGAAAGAGATACTTGAACCTTGAAGGTTGCTTTTACCTTGATTAATATCACACTCACATTCATACCTATGGACAATTTGGAGTCATCAATTAACCTAGCATGTTTTTTGGAATGTGGGAGGAAACCGGAGTACCCGGAGAAAACCCACGTGTGCACGGGGAGAACATGCAAACTCCACACAGAGATGGCCGAGGGTGGGAATTGAACCCTAGTCTCCTAGCTGTGAGGTCTGCGTGCTAACCACTAGACCGCCGTGCCGCCAAAGCATTTATATATTTATTAATTTCTTTTCCTCCCAAACTCGGGGAAAACACATCTCCTGGGTAATCATGAAAACAACTACAAAAACCGTAATTCTGTGGTTATCGTCACATTTTCCTTTGTGGAAGTTTGAACTTTTCAGTCAAATTATTCTGTAAATGTTGACGAAACTCAAAATTTGAGGCGTTATAGGTTCCACTGTGAATGGCTTAGCAGAAGAAACACATCATTAGACGACACACACAAGTGCAGGGAGGCATCATTAGAAAAGTTGACTCACGCGGGCTGTCTCGTGAAAAGAAGCCTGAGCGCGGCTTTTAACTTGGCCGTGCATGGAAAGGTGTCGTCTCTCGCAACCTCCGACATGTCACTTAGCAGCAGGACACAGCTTCCCAGTGACTCCTCCATGCTCGCATAAACCTGTCACACACACACACACACACACACGCGTGTTTAAGCATCCTTGGCAGACTATGACGTGAACAACAGGGAATTCCAGGGTAAGAGAAATGTGCATTACGGCGCCTATTGTTTGCTTCTTCTTGCATATTTCTGAATGGCCTTCAATTAAATCACACTTGACAACCTCGTCACGAGCTCATGCATATTTATGAAGAATTTTCTGGCTTTCTGCTGCCTGAAACGGAACAATTAATAACAGCATGTTTCCTCCTACCTGCCAACCTGAAAAGGAAACAATAAAACAGGACTATGTAAATGAGACAATAAGTAAATATTGCTCTCTGGCAGCTCAATAAACAGCCTTTGTTGGTCCACCAGAGCTTCATTTGCACTTTTGATCACAGTAATTTGGATTACAGGGTAAACATCCAGCACCACTCCCTTCCTACGCCTCGCCCCCACCAGCCCCGTTAATATCAGCTAATAAATTCAGACCGCGATAGCGATTTGCGAGCAGTACGGCAGCACAACACCACCTGTAATACGGCGATGACCCGGGAAAGTGCAGCGCTGAATCTGTCCCAGGTTGACGCTGTCATCATCAATCGTCCCTTGAGCAGGAATAGCAGGATATCCTTGGCGGCGGCATTCACCTGTAGATCACAGGTTAAGTGCTGAATTGACATTTAGCGCAGTGGATAAAGACAGCAGGTAATGCAAGTGACAGACTCTGAAACGTCCTACGCTACGCCGTGCTGGCACTTTAACAGCCTTAATATAATATTAGAGAGCTTTACAAGCCCTGCGGTGGTCGTAACTGCTAGGCGGGCCTTTTGTTTAATTACTATTATTCCTCACAACCCGGACCTAAACTAACATCTCTAAAAGCGACGGCTGGCGAGAGTCAATTTGCATGAATGACCTTGCCCCGGGATCCTTCAAGTGGCTGCAATTTACGCTTTTCTTTATTTAATAAAAGCATCACTGGGGGATATTGCTAAAAAGAAATGAATTAACACCATTTCGCTGTAACGTCTACACTCAGCTAGCTTTGGTTGTCATCAAAACAACAGCACCCATCATTTGGGACTGGTCACTCGGCATCGGTAACGTTATGAGATGTGACCTCAGATTACATGACCTTTCACATTGCATGGAGACCGGCTGATGATGCGGAAAAAAACTTTTTCCTCTCATTTTGTGTGGAAGTGGTAGATTTTGGCTTCTTGTTCCTTCTTCTTTAGTCCATTTGAAACTTTGTAACATTTAGAATAAATATATAAACATGTTTTCTGTGCTGTAACTACAAAAATATTCTGTATATTGGATCTGGAACCAATTCCGTACATTGCATTGAAAAGTTCCCCCACCTTCTCTGCAGAATCCTGGAGGCCAAAGGCGCTTATTTCATACAGCACCCAGTGGTGTAGGAGGAAGTTAACGCTGCTACAGGCTCCTGATTGTTGTTGCGTCACATTCTGAATGCCGAGGCACTCCTGAGGGGGGGGGGGGTGTATAATCACATTAAATAAAAGCATTTATTATTTATTATCACACATGTTCTGTGCATGGAAGAGTGCCCCCCTTTTGTTATTGTTCCAGCCGTGAACTCGCGCTCTCATTTAAACACTGGCAGCTGTCACGCTCTGACCTTGACCGCATTCAGCACGCATGTGTAGGTTTCCATCTTGACGGGCAGCAAAGGATGCGACAGCAGCTTGAGGAGGAGCTTCTGGCTCTCCGTCCGGAGGACAGGACTGGGCTCGTCAAACTTCCACCTGACGACGTCAGTTCAAACCGTTGTTAACGGGATGCGGAAGAATCGGTGATCGTTTTTTTGACTCACAAGTAAGAGCAGACACGAACGCATTCCTTGACGATGGGTAGGTGTTGGTGGAATGGAAGGCCGTTTATTGCCTTCTCTGCCAGCTCCAGCAGCTCCGGCCAATTCTTCTCCCCCTAAATGAACGAATACACGACATGAGGATGAGTCCGCTTGGATCAGGGTCACTTTTTGACAGGACACCTCGAAACTGATTCATTAACTAATCAGGGACGAGACTGGAGTCCATAAAGGCTCCATTAAGAATAGGGCCTGTTGTTTGTAAAAAAAATATTTATTTTTATGTATATATTATTATTGATATTATTATTTTATTTATTTGTATTTATTTATTTATAAATAAAAAATATGTATTTTTATTTAAGCAAATTGGCATATAATTTAATGCCTAAATTCAGCATTTTCTCATATTAAGTGGCTAAATTGAGTAAAATACAAACATATTTCTTATTTTCTCCTATTATGTCAAGTGTAAAAGTGACTATAGGGGTGTTATTTCATATCTAGAAGGCTCTAATGTCAAAACTGTACTTAGATGGTCACAAATAAGTTTTGTATGCTCTACAAAAAGATGCCATTTATTATTAATAAATCCAAAATCCAAAATCCTACTTGGCAGAAATTAGTCGGGTCTGGCGCCAACTGAGTGCTAGAGTGTAGAGACGAGTGAAAAATGTCATATGGCTCAAAAATAGACACCATTTTGGACTTGCTGTTGCTAGTTTGTCCCTGAGGGTGTATGAAGTGTAACTAATCAACTGGAAGATGGAAAATGCTAATTTGATCGTCTGGACACGCTGAGAAGTGTTTTGTGTTGTTGTTGCCCATCGTGTAAACCATGTGTATTCACACGGTGGGTGGGTGGGAGGGGGTAAATAATGTTCCAGGACCTCTTGACAAATGGAGGTTGTCTTATACTTTTAAGGTAAATATGACCTGCAACTCGTACCTCAGCCTGGGCCTCCTTGAGGAAGCCGCACGTGGATTCCATCCAGAGAGCGGCGCAGGTCACCCTCTTGTAGATCTCGTGATGGTCGGAGTTCACCTGCTCCAAGTAGGCCACTGCGGCCTCCTGCATGCTGGGCACCGCCATCGCCAGCGTCTTGTCCAGGCATAGGTGAAAAATAGCCATTGCTGCATTCTCAGGGAGATTGCTACTGGCCTGTGTGATGACTTTTGTTAGTATTAACAAGTAACAAAGTGTGCGAAGCTGTCCAGTTGTCTTGCACACCTTTTCCAGAGGGAGTATGGTCTGGAGGAGTTTCATGGTCAGTATGGCCGAGCTTGTGTAAGCGACTCTGTGGTGAGCTTGAGAAGCGTTGATCTCATCCTGGTGGTAGCGCAGCACATCCGCTAGGAGGCTCATGCATGTTTGCAGCTTCTCCTTCTGAAACACACAAATGCTGTTCCATCACATGAACGCTCCACACACACACACACAACAGTGCACAGATAGTTAGTGTGTGTGTGTGAGAGGGGGGGTGAGATCCAAGGAAAATATTTGCTTGATTCCGGCGTAAGAAATTGAATCTAAAGGCGGATTTGAGGGCTATTTTTGGACGAGATACAGATCCACCTTATATCACAATGAATAAAACTGGAGCAATCTACTCTCAGTATTCTCAGCCACTTTATACTGTGAAGCAGTGGTTCGTTAATACCAGCAGGGGGCAGTAAGTGCCCTGTTTATTGTTTGCAAGGCAGCTCAGATGGGAGCGCTCTCAGAGGACCCACCCCCCCCTTCCAAAAAAACCTGCTCTCCACATAAATATGACAAAACAAGCCACAAGATGTGGTTTGGCGTGTATTAAACAGCAGGGGCCCCTCAGGGGCCACCGTGCTTGACAACTTTACAGTGTGAGCCCACCTACAGAGGAACATTTCAAATAAATTAATAACAAAAGTATATGCACACAATATCTACAACCAGCAGGCAGGGCTGGAAATCTTGCAGAAATGATATTTAATGTCTCCTTCAGCCTGGAAGTCAGGGCTCATTGTAACAAAATTGCGTTTTTTTTTTTTGTAACCTTCTAAAATTCATTCTGCATAATCAAATGCATCTTGCCTGCCGAGCACCGTATGCCGTGTGACTGTGGCAAATCGCCATGAGGCGAAACCAAGTACCCCCGCCCCCACCCCCCCAATGAAGTGTATCCATTCATCTGCATAAGAGGCTGTCACGAGCAGTGGTTTGACTTGCCAGCTCCATCCCCACCAGGCTGCAGTCGTCCCACACCAGTTCACAAACGCTGTCCCCGAGCAGGAGGACGGTGTCGAACAGCAGCTCCACAACGCGACAGAACACGTGCGAACCCTCTGAGAAATATGAGAGGGAAAAGAGAGAGAGAAAGAGAGAATTCTCAACAAAGCCACTCATGGAATATACACACACACACACACACACACACTCTCTTACCTGTCTTAAGCAGCGGGGTGGCGTGCTCCATGGTGGCAACTGTGAACTGAGCCAAAGTGAGCTGCTGCACCCGCATCTCCGCGGCGTCCTCCGCATCCAGGTCGGGTAGCACCAAGTGGGCCGTGTCTGCGGGAGACTGAGGTGTTTGCCTGGCTGCTTGGACTGCTGCTGCGCTTCTGTGTGAACTGCCGCTGGATGAGAAGGAAAAGGCAAGTATAAGGATGAGACCTATGAGATGTGAGTGGGTGATAAAAGCCGACACGGCATCAGTAGAATTTTTATGGCCAACACACGTACCTGTTGGAAGCTGCATCTCCATCTTGGCCGTCCCCCCTGAGTCTCTGGCCTGTTCCGCCAACTACAGATGGTCGAGGAGAACACGCTGCGGCTGGAGAAGAAGCCTGAGAGCGCTGGGTTCTCCGCACTTCTTGGGAGTAGGAAGAGTTCTGGGACACTGGATCTAAATAGCCAAAGCCAAAACAAAACCACATTGACTGTACACATTACTGACACCCAGCGACCAGTGTAGAATACCAAATCATCACATCTTTGAATATGTCTTCCGAATGCCTTATATTTGTATTTAAATTAAAAAATAATGATGAGAAAGACCATCTGGCACACCTGGTACTCTCTGCAGTTGAGTGTATAAATGCTCCTGGTTACTATATTAGTAAAAAAAAATATTTTTAAAAATTAATTATAAAGAAGAAAATTCAAATTATATAAAATTAAATAAAATTAGATCAAATTAAATAAAATTAAATAAATTAAATAAAATTAAATAAAATTAAAAAAATTATATGATTACTTATAATAATTATGATTTGAATTACAAATTAGAATAACAAATATGTTATTGCTACATTTAATAACAAAAATTTTACCCATTCCAGCCATTTTCTAGCATCGCTTACAGTAGAAAGTTTGAGACAAGTTAGCCAATTATTTTTCCTCATCATCGTTGTTCAAAAATATTCTACTTTTCCCACACAGGGCTAATAATTAGCATTCACACCCAATCTCTGAAAGAAGATTTCTTTCACTTGAACATTAGAAACGTACGCCTGCAAAAGAAAGCAAACTGCCGTGACGGTAACTCACAAGCAGCACCGCCTTGCTTTGCCGAGTGGAAGCTGGGATCTCGATGAAAGCGCAGCCTCTGCTTCAGCCCCACGCAAAGCTGCCTCAGGCAGGAGAGCGCCTGCATGTGGAGGGAACTCGCCTCAC
The DNA here is from genome assembly GCF_037039965.1 of Doryrhamphus excisus. Classification (NCBI taxonomy): domain Eukaryota; kingdom Metazoa; phylum Chordata; class Actinopteri; order Syngnathiformes; family Syngnathidae; genus Doryrhamphus; species Doryrhamphus excisus. Next base: position 2,576,685 of record NC_136361.1, read on the forward strand.
CTTCGCCCGACCCCAGCCTCAGCAGGGACAGAAGCGTCTGAAGACAGGAGAAGACGCCCTCAGAGAAGGCATAAATAATGACTGATTTAGGATATGCGCGGGATACATTAGTTGGATGTATGGTATTGCGTGTTGTCAGAGTGTTTAAGCGGCGGTGCACTATTGCACTTTAGAAAGAAGGCCAAAGTTCTGACATGGGCAGCTATTCATTTAAAACGCGCTTGGTATTGTACTTGTGGTGGTGGTGCTACTTGGGAATGGGCCAGTGTTTTTTTGTTCGACTCCGAGCAAGCGTTTAGAGCGCGCACCTTTGCAATATTGGGCCTCTGCAGGAAGATCTCAGCAGGGAAGTCCTGCATAATGACATCACACAGTATCTCGCACGTGCTCCGTACCAGGTTGGGGTTGCTGCTCCTTAGAGAACTTTTGCAAAAGAATTCAATAAAACAAGAGTCATTAAAAGGTGCGCTTCCAGAACATTCTCTCACCTCTCATTGGAGGTCAGGATGTGTCTGTCGGTGTTTGTCAAGGTCAGCCACGGAAACACGGAAAACTTCAAGCACTGCACAGCCGTGTGCACTGTATGCGGAACAAATGGATGAGTAACAAGGTGGGTATTTTCATGAAAACTATCAAGTATATCAGTGCCTGCTATCTTCAGAGGAGGTGTGTCGCCACGGCTGTGCTGGTTCTTCTGGAAATACCCTCGATGAGGAAGATGACCATCGCATGGTAAATCTGTCGGCGGCGTAACACGCGCCACATTGAGCGTAGCGCGGCTGGGGATGAGCTCGGGAAGCTGGAACAGTTGATCCAGAGTTGCATCGATGACACCTCGTAGTCTCGGCTCCACATTCGGAGATAGTTGCGTGAGGAAATCCTCCGCTCTGACATCTCTCAGCATCTGTGCTGCACTTGGATGCTACGATAAAATAACACAACAAATGAAACCGTATCGACATTAAAATATCAGCTTTGATATTTGTCCTCTACCTTGGATAAGGTCAAAAGCAGCTCCAGGACTTCTTCCTGCATGGGCACCTCTGGGAAATTGAACCATTCCAGGAGATGCACAAACAGCATCCGCTCTTGGACAATGTCAGAGATGGAAATCAGGGAGTGCTTCAACTTGCAAATGATGCTCTTCAATGCGCGAACTCTTATCTCCACTATGGAGTGGCCTGTTGGTCAGAGAAAAAAATATTCAGCTGAAAAGAAATATTATGCTTGTGCATAATATTTTTAGACCAGAGAAGAACACCACTCCACAAGGATACTCAAAGTTAATTTAGACTGTATACAAGAACCATAATAAAGACACTTTTAAATAATTATCGGTTAAGTCAACCCACCATGCAACGCTATGGAGCTAACACTTTAGCCTTACCTATCTTCTTGATAATGCCAGATAATTCCATATCCCATGGATGCTGCGTCCCTAGTTGCTAAAAGCCAAGAGTTATCCGGACACAGAAAAGACCGAGCTAAGTTTTGTTTTCCGGTCCGTTGCCTGTGCCACATTAACGGCGTCTCTCCCGGGTTTGTTTTCAACAGCCGCGCCAGCGTCACTCCACTTCCGGGATATGAGCTGGTTGCGTTCAGGGGCATGTAAAAGTGTCGGAGAAAAAACTTAAACACGTCACTTTTATAATAATTTAAACATCGCTTGAAATATGAACACGTTCTCCGTTGTTTGAGTGGTTCTTTTGTATACCTTTGAAGAATAATTCACGCTTTTAAGCAAAATGCAATTATTTATTGAACACTTATTCATTTTGGTGTGGAATGTGGTTGTTCACATGTTCTTGTATCACAAGATACTAAAATGGTGAGGTGTCTTGTAGTTTCCATGTCTGAAAACGTAAGTCCCGTGTTTTGAAGGCTTTTTTTCTTGATTAAAAAAAATCCTGTCTCATTAAATAACTTTTACAAACTGTGCAGGCAATGCTTTAAGTATGTTTTTAGTATATTTAACTGTTATTCACTTGTAAATATAAAACAGACCATGTATAATTAAACTAAATCCGTATTTATAAATGAAATATTTTCATAGTTAGAGCAAGGAAAATCCGTTTACGGCCTTTTAAGATTTTTAACATTATTAGAGCCCTGTAGACATAACATAGCACCCCTATAGTCAACCTTGTACTTATATTACCCAATAAAGTAGACATCATAACAGAAAATAAGACATTCATTCATTCATTCATCCAGGGATACCCTGTAGTTTGCCTACCCTTTAAGGCAAAATTTATTTATGTTATTGTTCATTCATTCATTCATTTTCTACCGCTTATCCTCACAAGGTTTGCATGGGTGCTGGAGCCTATCCCAGCTGTCTTCGGGCAAGAGGCGGGGTACACCCTGGACTGGTGGCCAGCCAATCACAGGGCACGGCCTACACGTCTGACTTATGGTGTCATCTTACAAACAACATTTACCTCATCACACAGCAACTTAACACCCAAAAGGTACCATCAATTCATTAATTTTTGCTAGGGGTCGATTATATGCTTCACATACATTTTTGTTATGTAGAGCAGCATAATAAAAACATTCATTCATTCATTTTCTACCGCTTATCCTCACGAGGGTCGTGAGGGGTGCTGGAGCCTATCCCAGCTGTCTTTAAGCGAGAGGCGGGGTACACCCTGGACTGGTGGCCAGCCAATCACAGAGCACATATAGACAAACAACCATTCACACTCACATTCATACCTATGGACAATTTGGAGTCGCTAATTAACCTAGCATGTTTTTGGAATGTGGGAGGAGAAAACCCATGCATGTACGGGGAGAACATGGCAGAGGGTGGAATTGAACTCGCGTCTCCTAACTGTGTGGCCTGCTCGCTATCATCACACTTTTCCTCTTTGCCGTTACTGGTACCCTCTTTGTGTTAAAAACCCCATCCATGGTTGTGCCTGCAGACAGCTGCATGTTTTAGCGCGCGGCACCCAATACCTAGCAGAGTAAACTTTGTTTGTCAGGTGTAATTTGCCTTGTAGAAACACGGCGTCGTGGTGTTATGGCATCCTCGGTGCATCATCTCCGAGCTGCCACCCCTCCTCATCCTTCCCCACGACCACTTTCCCCTGGTGTGCCAGCAGCGCATCAAGACAAGGCAGCCTGATCAACCCTAATAAGGCCCAGTAATTAGAGTCCTTGCAGAGAGCCTGTCTGCCCATATATCTGCCCCGAGCAGGTTGGGGGAAAAGCCTGCCATACGCTTGACAGTGTGGAAAAAAAACAATGTGATGCTCAGCGGGAACCAAATTAGCCTGGCAGTGGTAAACACCATCCCCTTTAAAAACAATATTGACACTAATTAGGTAACCGAGTTCTTCCTTTGCTCGATCAACTTGAGAGTGATCTTTTTCCCAATACAAACCCCGGCGATTGGGATACAACGTCCTCATAAACCACAAATAAGAAAAGTTTACTCGTTAGAGTGAATGTTTTAGAGTAATTAACAAAGTCAAAACCACCATGGTCAGCTCTGTTTTCTTCACAAAGAAGCAACATGTTGGACATTTAGGCCTTGCGTCACAATTAAAATGAAAAGTAAAGTTATTAAAAAGTCGGAATTATATTGTTTGTGCAAGCTCTTTCAAACAAAACATAATTATAATTATGTTTTGTTTGAAAGGTAATCTTTCTCCACGAGGACCACATACAAAAACATACAAAGATGGCGGGCACCAACTTGATATATTGTTTTTTTTAAAAAATATTTTGTAAACAAGCTACAAAACAAACAGTTCCATATATTTAAAGCGGGGTTGTCCAAAGTGTGGCCCGGGGCCACTTGCACCCCATAGCGTTTTTTTTTCATTGGCCCATATCAAGTTCAAAAAAGGTAACAAGGAACACACAAAAAAAGTAAACAAAAATGTAAACACTTGCAGATTTCTGCAGAAGCCAATTTTACAAGAATAAAGCCAAAATATCATCATTTTATTAGCATAAATTGAAACATTGTACCTGTTTTAATATTATGAGAAACAAACAAAACAATGAATAACGTTGACATAATTTGGAAAATGAGGCAGCGAAAACAGTTATAATGTTATGAGAATAAATTTATGGGAATAAAGTCTTAATTGTGAGTAAAGAATTGACACAAAGACATTTAAAATAGGAAGAACGTTTTCAAAGAATGGAAACAAAAGTAGGAATTTCACAAGAATGTGTTTTATTGAGAAAAATGTGGTTTTTAATTCATTTATATCAGTACATTGGTTACCACAAAACGTCTGAGAACATTAAGTTGTAAATACTGTAGCAATCGTTCATATATATGTGTGATTTGTTATTTTGCTGATTATTTTGGTGTTTTTTCCCCCAAAATGGGCCTTAAAAACAGTATGGTCGTCTTATATGCGGCTCAATATGTAATTAATCACATGAACATTTTTTTCATTTTACGTTGAGTGTTATTAATTTTGACAACCATATTTTTTCACATAATCTGCGCAAAACATATACTTTATTGTTAATTTTTTGTGAAATTGTTTCCAAATGTAATGGAGCGTCTGTGTGATGCGTTCACTGCCAGCCACAACTCAACAGGCAACAAAGGAAGAGGCCGTGAGCTACTCAAGTGTGCTAACCTCGTCAGTCACAAAGGTGTCACCTTATTGTGTCATTGTATTTGGGCATATATCGCACCGGCGTCTTTCTTCTTTTTTTTAAACAAAGTACCACCCCGGAGATGGTAAATGCGGACGCTTTTCCCGGTCACTCGGAGGCAGAATAACGGCAAGGTAACGTTACATATTGGCGACATTAGGAAAACTAGCTCATTGCCTTAGGTATCACTAGCAGCGCGCTAACGTTAGCCAAGCTAGGTGTAGTTAGCCGACAAATATGGAAAAGAGAGCATTTTGCGAAGCTTTATTAAGACAAACTCCGGTTTATTCATCATTAACGGGAGGTCAGGGTAAATAACTTGTGCTTATTCAAGGCGGAGTTATTTAAAAATGTACGCCGACAGTGGGAGCAAACATGCTAGCTCTGTAGCTGTCATGCTAGTTAGTGTCGTATGATGTGTTGTATTGACAGGTTATCTTCAACATTGTTTTCCCTTTATGTTTTGTTACGTTGCTATATAAAACTGTGACTATTTTTACAACTACGCCACTCACACAGATGTAACTAAGCTTAGGGTATGCCTCTTAAATGCGTAGGCCAGGCTAGGCTAGGCTAGGCTATCTTCGGACAAAACCTTATGGCTACTTCAATAATAAGCACAGTCAAGGGGTTTGGTTGTACAAACTATGCTCTACTGTGTTGCGTTATTAACCTGTTGTGGTAATAAAATGCTCTAAGAAACATGAAGTGTTTCAACAATGATAACAATATCTCCTTTGTTTTTGTTTTTTTTATAGCATCAAATGAAAGGTGGCCGAAGTGGAACTTGACCCATCCAGGCAAGCCAAGGAAACATTTTCCTGCTCATAATGGTGAGTAATCAATCAGGTGATACGTAGGAAGCTCTTATTTTGCATAGTATAGACTTTAGTTAGCTGTGGCATTTAATAGCTATAAAGTTAATCTTGTATATAGATATATGGATCTGGGTGCATGTATGTTTAAAGTATAAGTGGGGGATATTTAATACCCTTATTAAAAGGACCGCCGTGCACTCCACAACCACCTCATAATAGAATAAAGACAATGTATTTCATCTAAACCACTCTCGACCCACACGCTTGCGTGCAACAATGCGGCGTTCACATTGTAACAGACATGGATTGTTCTGTGTGTTTCGCAACATGCTGTCTGTGAGGAAACAACGCTAATGTTATCACTTCCCGACACATCACTAATATGTTGCGTGCACAAACGAGTCGCAACCTATGCACTAAAAATATCGAGTGTAATTCTCACTGTTGCCGTAATTGTCTCAAATGAATATAAGTCTGTTTCCACATGTTGGAAGCTTTGTGTATTATGTGCAAAGCATATGGCCACTGGATTATTATTCCTGAAGTATCCATCTGTGTGCAATATGTATCTGTGTCTCATCAGATTACATTAGATTCAGGCTATTTCCATACAAAACGCAGATATTTTCCAAAATGCACATTTCCCCCACTCTGTTGTTGGAAAAAATAAAAATTAAACTTCCAAAACACATTCACCTGTCATGGCCATATTGGTCAATCAGAAGTCTGTACAAACCAAGCACAAAAGTGTGTAGTATTTGGGTGGGGCCTAACTATTGATGTTGAGCGAATGCTGGATGGTATCAGAATGCATGGAAAAAAATGTAACCGCCCGGCCATTCATTTTTACTGTAAGAAACTTTCATTGTGTGCATTTCTTTTTCCACTTTGAAGGGTTTGGGGGCTCCAGTGTATGCATGACTTGTGTGCGACCTGATGAGAGGATACTGCGGATAGTACTTTCATCAGGAAAAAAGGAGATACATCTCAGGCCCCCCACTTTGGAGGAGGGCCCGCCAGAATGAAGAAGATAAGCCTTAAGACCATTCGGAAGTCCCTGAGCATAAAGGGCAAAGAGGAGGGCGACTTTGTCATGCTCCAGCAGCCCCCGGTCGCCACGGAGTTCTCGAAGGACGAGTCACTGTTTGGTGGCTGCTACACCAAAGACCTCTCTGTGTGTGACCTGGGTGGCGAGGAGGACAAAGGTGGCCAGAATAAAAGCCGCTCAAAGAGCGAGAGCCTTATGGGGTCGCTGAAGAGGAGGCTGTCCGCCAAGCAGAAGACCAAGGGCAAAGCCGGCTCCTCCGCCATCGGCTCGGCGGACGACGAGGACTCCTTCTCCTCCTCTTCTGTGCCCATTAGCTTCAATGAGGTGAAAGCCCAGAGGCCGCTGAGATCTGGGTCGCTACGGAGTCACCACTACAGCCCCTCGCCGTGGCCTCTGCGGCCAGTCAACTCTGACGACGGCTGCATTAAGATGGAGGTCAAAGTTAAAGCCATGGTTCACTCCCCTAGCCCCAGCCCCAACTTAAATGGCGTCCGAAAGGAATTTAGCGATTTTCAGATGGATGGACTCTTTCAGGACCAAGCAGAATCCTTAAAACAGTCCCAAAATGGCGAGCTGCATCTAAATATTGATGATAATGATGTGCCTGTGGTGCTGGGGTTGACGCCCCAGGACTACATCCAATACACAATGCCTTTAGATGAGGGAATGTACCCAGAAGGGTCCCACTCCTTCTGTTTGGACAGCTCGTCTCCCATGGAGGTGGTGGCTGAGGCTGACAACGGGTCCCCCCTGATGGACCAGGGACACGAGGAACACGAGATGGTTGGCGCTTTGCCTCCAGATATTTTTATGGAAACCTCAGTTAATAGTCTTCTCATCGGTTCTGCTGGCGTCATGCTCCAAAGCTCGAGAGGAGAGGTCCCGCCTCCTCTCTCGCCCCTCCTGCCTCCGATGACCAGTAACGGACACATCCCCAGGACTTTTTCAGGCTTCAGCTCTTCAGACAGCCAGGTCGCTGAGAGAGTTCGACACCACCTCAACTTTGACCCCAATTCGGCCCCAGGTGTCAGCCGAGTGTACGACTCGGTCCAAAGCAGCGGGCCGATGGTGGTGACCAGCCTGACCGAGGAGCTGAAGAAGCTGGCGAGGCAGGGCTGGTACTGGGGCCCCATCACGCGCTGGGAGGCTGAGGAAAAGCTGATCAATTTAGCCGACGGCTCGTTTTTGGTCAGAGACAGCTCGGACGACAGGTACCTGCTCAGCCTGAGTTTCAGGTCACAGGGCAAAACACTTCACACCCGCATCGAACACTCAAATGGACGCTTCAGCTTTTACGAGCAGCCGGACGTGGAGGGACACACGTCCATCGTGGACCTGATTGAACATTCTATTAAAGACTCTGAGAACGGTGCTTTTTGTTACTCCAGGTCTCGCTTACCAGGGTCCGCAACCTACCCCGTCAGACTAACTAACCCCGTCTCCCGGTTTATGCAAGTGCGCTCCCTTCAGTACCTTTGTCGCTTTGTCATTCGACAGTACACCAGGATAGACCTGATCCAGAAACTGCCCTTACCCAACAAGATGAAAGATTACCTGCAGGAGAAGCACTACTGAGGACACGCAACAGTGGTGGCAATTTTGCACTTTTGTGTTTTATTGAGTGTACACCAGGTTTACACACTAGGAGCGCCCAGAGGTGATTGGTTCTGTGCGGAGGGTCCGGTCCAGAGGTCAACACAACACAACACACAAACCCTCACAATGAAGTGCTGACATGAGTTATACATGACAGGTGGTCCTCTGGTTAGTGCTTCTGTTCTTAGACTGTCACGTAAGTCGCATCTTGTACCTAAATTACATCACTCCCATTGTACACACAACACATAGTCATATAAAATATCCTATAGAAAGATTAAATACAAGAATGAAATGAAACCATCATTAAAAGAAAACAATTCAGGGAGGCTAGTTCATATAGTTGACACTGCATACTAATTCTGGTCTTCCAGACAACAACAGACCTCTGCACTACATAGTCATCACTGTCACTTCCCAAGTAGCAGATGCTATAACCTGCTCAAGGATACGATTAGACCTGCAACCAAGTCGATTTAATCGAGTAATCGGTCAGGCCTTTGACAGACCAAATCAATATGAACCAAACACAAACAGTTGGTGGTTTGGTCTGTACTAGCTCATCAAATAGGCAAACCTGTGTTTTAATGAATAAGGAATTTAAAAAAAAAACTGATATTTAAGATATTTAACGATGAAGTGAATATCTAAATAGTTGATTAATTGAATAATCAATTAATCATCCATTAGTTGCTGCATCTTGAATCGCCGCATGTCCTGTAACTAGTTCTCGAGTCGAGTGTTTACGGACCGTGTTTTTAATGAATTTATAACAGTAACAGCAAAACTCCGTAACCTGAGGACCACCTGTACATTGAATTTCCAGGATGGAGAAACAAAAAAAATTCCCTTTCTACATTATAGATTGATATATTGTGAAATTAAGATCCGGTTATTGCTTTCAGATGGAGCAGTTGTGAGCATCTTTTGTTAAAAAGAGAAGAGAGTTTGACATCGGCCTGCATTGGTTGTGTTCAACAGATGATTGGCAAATGCCATGTATTTGCTGTAGGTATTTCCCATCATGAACTAATCTGCTACCGGTGACATGTGACACGGACCAGAGAAAGCACAAAGCTGTACAAGAATAGACTTGAAGATGTGAAGAGTCCTCACAAAAACAAAACATTCATTGTCTGTTAGGAGTGTGACATGTCCGAGTAGCCACGGTGGTCCAGAATGTAAGCTCTTCTTTCAACAAGAAGCTTTAAATATTACAGTATATGCAAGTCAAACGGTACTGATGATGCTGGACTTTCTTTTATTTTTTTAATGTCGTGCTGTTTTTGGAAACGGCAATGTTTTTCACAGTGTGAGCTACAATTCATTATTTGGGATTCACTTTGAAAATAAAGTCTCAGACCACACGGATGCAAGCGTAAGCCCGAGTAGGTCTAATTCTGATGTCGAAATTTGGTCTTTTAGACCAGTGCTTCTCAACTGGTTGCCCTTCAGTTACCAACTTCACTTGAACTACTCGCATATCTTATTTTATTTTTTTATATTTCTCATCAAATCATCACAAAATTCATTTTTTTCAAATGAAATTAATTTCCCTTCATAGTCAGTTCCCCCTCCATTTTTTTCATGTTCTTGTTCTTGTCTGTTCTGACTTTACTGCCATAATATATTCACTGTATTATCATTTTTTCAACCTAAATTTCCCCAAATTTTCTCATCATTTGACAACTTTAGAAAATAATTTTTTTCTTTAATATTTCAACTTCAACCGTTTCATAATATTACTTTCTTCCCACAAATATTTTTTTTCCTCACAATATTTTTGTGATTTTTTGCTGCCGTGGGCCCCACTTTGGACACCCCCGATTCAAAGGTGACGCAACACTGCCTCTCTCTTTACGTCCGCTCTTCTCCAACAGATCTGCAACCCACCAGTTGAGAATCACTGCTCTTTACTAAAGACCTTTAGATATTAGCTTTTAATTGGTACAAATGAGCATAACACGCTGATTTAAAAAAAAAAAGGACTATTATATCATAAAAGCTTCACAACAGCCAGAGTGAAGACCTTTTGCGTACGTCGTGTTTTGAAGGCTACAACGGTCGACCTCATTGAGTGTAGATTTCACAGAAGGTGAAAAGTTTTGTTACGTGAACCTGAATCTGTTTGTTGCGACGGCAGTATTTTTTTACCCTTCACCCTGTGGACCCTGATCCAATGAATGCCTTGTAAAGGATTTGGGGAAGCCAGCGATTTGGGCGCCACGTCAAGGTCTCGGCTTATGACGACTCCATTCCAGCTGCTCGGCGTCGTTAGCAACCAGAAAGGAACGAGGGTTTCGTGTCATCCTGTAGTTTCTCTAGAGGAAAAGGGAAAAGCACATACTTCACTACACAAGTGCTTTATACGGATACCTTGACAGGGAATTGTTGTTTTCACATTAGGTATGCGCATCTCTTTTGACACTAGCGTCCTTAAAAGTATTTGGAGACAGACTTTGGTGGACTGTGAGCGCGGAGTTGTAGTTAGCAGGAAATGTTGGTGTCTGAGGAAGTTAACCAGGAGTTGAATAGTGTTGCATGTTAAAAGCCTTTTTGAAAGCTCGGAGTTGCGTGGGATTGAAGGATCTAGGCTATGCTAAACTGTGTACCGGGGTGCTTTTTTTCCGCCAACACCGTTTTTTGGGGGGGGAATCTATGACTTTCAGCGTCATTTTGGAATGTGCTTGTTTGAATTAGAATATTGGAAGAATTTTTCTTGGTTTTGCACTCAGATACTCTGGTTTTACACCCGGCCAAGAACCGTCCCGTTGCATGGTGGTCGTTTTTGTTGTTCTGTATTTTGTTTGTGTGCGACAAAGAGGGCGAGACACCAGCATCCTGTCCACTTGGGGGGCACATGAATGTGAACGAAAGACTTTTTTTTAAAAATTGAAGCAGAAACCCTTATTCATAAAGTGTCGATGCTGTGATTTTTTTTTTTTTTTTTTGTCCATGACTTCCATGTGTGATTGGCCGTTCCGCACTTAATAAGCGTCACCACTTTTCCGTGCGTCTCCATGAATGAAGGCGATTGTTTCCGACGTTTCTTTTGGAAATGCCCTCCCCTTTCCTTGTTCTGTTGACCTCTCTCATGTGAATATATTGGTACAAGACGTTCTTTGTCGTGTGTTCTACACATTTGTGCTGCTTACAGAAATGATTGCCTTTCTCGCGTTAAACACCGGGGAACTAGAATGTCGCCAATTTCCATGTACACACACACACACACACACACACACACATTGACTTGTGTTGTCATCTTGGGAGTCTCAGAGCAACACCTTTTGTTAACCGTAGTTCAGTGGAAAAGAGCATTAGTAGTGATTAGTCAACATTCTAGAATTACTAGTTGAAAGCAGTTTACATTGGTTGTCCACTTTCCAAAGTAGACGGCCTTTTGTAATGTTTTTTTTTTGTTGTTTTTTGTTAATCAGCAGTGATTTATTGCACATTTTGGATACAGTTTAAGAGTTTTTGTATCTGCCTACTATAAATTATAAATAAACTATATTCTAAAAAGTATTTCTTTGTTTGCCAGTACTTCATTTTCATTGTCCTACATTGACTTCTTTAAAAAAAACAAACAAACTGTCACTAACAACTGGTTAGTTAAGCCCAAGTTAATCATATTAGGTCCTAAAGCTGTGGTGCAGCCTGCGGCACATTCTAAAAATACTAATTTAACAAGAACAGCAAAGTCAAAATACAGAAACATTCTGTATAAATCCTAACATTAGGGTAAAATATTATTTTAGTCGCATAAAGTTGAAATATGAAGACTTTTCTATGTAATTGTTTTGGAAAATTAAGTTATTTTTGTATCATTTTCTGCATGTAACAATCTTATTGTCTATAAAATTTTGTATTGACATTTGTGTGTCTGGAATGGATGAATTGGATTTACATTACTTTCTAAGGGAAAGTTTGCTTTGGTTAGAGTCCGTTTTGGTTTAAGGTAAAATTAAGTTATTTTTGCATCATTTTCTGCATGTAAAAATATCATTATTGTCTATAAAATTTTGTGTTTACATTTGTGTATCAGGAATGGATGAATTGGATTTACATTACTTTCTAAGGGAAAGTTTGCTTTGGTTAGAGTCCGTTTTGGTTTAAGTCGGGCCTTCTGGAAACGATGAATGACATAACCAAGGCAGCTTTATATTGCTTTTGTACAACTTTTTTGGCTATTTTTTTTCCTCAACTTGTCAAAAAGTAAACTTGGTTCCCAGGCAAGATTAGGTGGGGCGGCGGGGATTTCGGCTTTGTTGTGAAAACAGACGTTAGCTTGTCGTACTGCTTTTCCTGATCGTGAGACATTAGTCGCCGCCGACAATGTTTGTTTTCTTTCCTTGACAAAATTACTGACTTGTGAGAAAATTCCTTCCCCGAGGGTGCTCCTCGGTTTTGAAAGAGTTTACTCAGGAGAATCCATCCATCGCACGTCTGCCGCCTCAGATTAATGATCCGTCCCTGCCATCTGGTGCGCCGCGTGGCGCGTCCATTTTTCACCTCCAAACTGGGGATGATGTTGACAGCTTGAATTACCCGGGAAACATATATATCGCTTTAAATGGTCATGCCAGGAAAACATGGGTGGGCCTGGGCGGTAATGATGAAGGCAGTGTTACCTGCTGGCAACAGATGTCTTTGACTGAAATGTTTGAGATGCTCAACACACACACACAGAGCTCAGACACACTTCCTCTCTATTTATCATGCATTAGGAGTCTCTAAAGCCCAATTAGCCTTGTTAGACAAGGGACCGCCTTCTTCAGCATCAGGTCCCTACTGAAACAGCCACCCATCCTGGTGATTATTGGGTTCCTACGGGGGTATGTTGGATTTATGGTATGTTGCTGAGGGTTTCTATGGGGCGCTATCACAGTCTTTCCATTACTTTCTTATTGTCTCTAAATATATTTCCATCTTCCCATGTTAAAAATGTGTATTTTCTGTCAAAGAGCTGATGAAATCGTGATTTATTCGTATTTTAATCGTATTTAGCTGATGTTTACGAACTCTACTGAATGATGTAGAAATATATTCACTAACTGAGGATCGAACCAACAACCAGCAGGCTGGGAGATGACCGCTTCTCCACCTGAGTCGTGCCGCCTTGTGCAGAACAAGCAGACAGTTGTAGTATTTACTGGAATGTTAAGTGTGAAATGAATTTTCACCACTAGGGGGCGACAATGGACCCAGGCTCTTTGTTTTTCAATGGGAAAAAATGCAGCACAAAATACTGAAATATGGAAAATGTGGGGCAAGTCCTGATATATAGCATATGAGCACTAAGAACTAGTATCGATAATAGCTCTTATTTACCATGAATTGATCGTCCGCATTGTAATATTAATAATATTTATTTATTAACGCGCCCGTCTTCACCAAGTCAAAGAATCCCTCAAACAAAATGGATCCCATAGTGAAGACTAAGAGGTTCTGTAGGAGCCACATGCCTAATTACCTCAAAATGGCGATTCCAGATGGCCTCAACCGCGGGTTGTCAGGGCGATTTGGCGGCGGGGGGAGAAAAAAAAAAAAAAAAACACACGCTGGCAAGTTTGAGGTGTGATTGAAAATCTGTCAAGGCGCTTCTTGAGTCTCTGAAGGACATCACATGGACGGCCATGTTTCAATACGTTGTTAACTTCTTCTCATTAAGACCCGCCCACCAATAAGAGAAACGCCTGAGGAGCAAACCTACCTAAAGAGTACTCATCAGTTCTTTAGTAACTACGGTATTTTTGTCTACCTATTGTATTGGGATGTATATGCTTCCTTGATTATTCCGATTATTCCGTTACCTGCTAGTGGTGATGGCGGGAGCGGTGGCTCTAAGAATAATCTGAGAGTGACAGTGCAGCATCTCGTCTCCGTCGTGCGTCCATCCATCACACCAGCAGCGAGCGCGGCAGGGCTTGGCGGTCAAAGGGCGCAGGGACGGGCTCGGGGAACAGGTGGCCGGCATCGGAAAATGGACATGGGATCATTCGGAATTGGAAACCTGCCTCATATTTCTCCATCAAGTACCCGGGTAATCAGGAGGGATGTTTCTTTTCTTAGTGATTCATGTTTTATATTTAATACAGAGTAGTGTTTCAACCTGAGGCTGTTGTCATTCTTGCTGCTTATTGTTGTCTTTGCTGTTAGAAAGCATGAAATCCTCGTCATGCAAGTGAAGTGGCCACGCGTCTTGTTCACGCCACGTGACAAGTGAGGCTCAAAGATCTCATCTCCTTAGTCGCAGCTTGAGGGGAAAGGCTGCATTTGATCCAGTCGCTCAGATGTACGCTAATTATTGCTGCTTCACATCACTGACTGATAGTCATCAAAAGCCAAATAAATATTTACAGCCCTGTTGCTTGCTGGGAATAAATCAGGAATCAACGCCAGTGCCAGAGTTTGCGGTGTGGAAGGTGGTTAGAATGACCAGACACGTACACACACTGACACAAATTAATGGGAATCAGGGGTGGCCAAAGTGTGGCACAGGGGCCGCAGGTTTTTTTTAATCTTTAGAATGACAGCAAAAATGTAAAAAAATATATAAAATTTTTGCAGCATTATGTTGAAATATTAAAGTTTTTTTTATAAGTTGAAATCTTTGGAAAATACTAATAATAGGCATTTTGTTTACCTATATCATAAAGCTAAGATGCACTATTTTATTGAAATATCTATATTTACATTTATTCATTCACTCATTTTCTACCGCTTATCCTCAAGATGGTTGCGGAGGGTGCTGGAGCCTATCCCAGCTGTCTTCAGGCAAAAGTCGGGGTACACACTGGACTGGTCACCAGCCAGCCAATCACAGGGCACATATAGACAAACAACCATTCACACTCACATTCATACCTATGGACAATTTGGATTCGTTAATTAACCTAGCATGTTTTTGGAATCCCGGAGAAAACCCACGCATGCACGGGGAGAACATACAAACTCCACATAGAGATGCCCGAGGGTGGAATCGAACTCGAGTTTTCTAGCTGTGAGGCCTGTGCGCTAACCACTTAAATATCCAAATAGTATCCTTTCATTCCCATTATGTGTCCGAGTGCCTTAACAGAGCATTCCATTGTGTTTGGGCGAGCTTGTTAGCGGATGCTGATTCGGGGCCCAAGCGGAGCACCTCACCGCTCCCATCAGCTAATCCGACTGACATGGTCTCCAGCCAGCCGTCCCGACGTCAGTCTGTCCCTTCTCCTTTGAGCCAAAGGCTCTTGCGGAGGGAGGTCCTTCAGTCCCATTAGTCCCATTTGTCCCGAATCTGTCCCATCAATGGAATTCTCCACTTAGTGGTGCTTACAGTAGCACAACACAGCAGATTCATAATTCAGCATTTAATGGATGACTCGTTCTCCTGTAATGCCGGGCTCCCCAATTGTTTCCAGTTGGTGAATAATGTAGAATGGATGTGTAAGAGTGGTCGTAGAATAGTAATGACGACAGGGACCGCCAACAAGCGCAAGTGAAATAATTCTGTTTGATTTCCGCACAATCATTAGAAATTTATGGCGGGATTTGTTCAGATGAAATTATTTATTCCTACAAAGTGTCAGGTCCTATGATGACATCATTGTTTGTTTAATACGGAAATTATTGACTCATGTGGCATTTTTATGTATGCCGTTATTGCTTTCTAGTAACGCCTCGTCAAATATTAATTATTAATTCAAATGTGGAGCCCCGCCTAGCCAAACACTTTTTCCTCTGATTTCCTCAACATTTGTAATAAAAACGGGCGTAACACATACTTTTAATTACCGCGACAAAGCAGGCTAACAAGCTAAATAGTCTATGAGGTATACATGCAGGGGGGGGCATTTGAGGGGCCACGCCACATTGTAGAAAATAAAAATAATCAAAATTGGACATTCAAAAAAAAATATAAAAAAAACTACAAAATATTAATATTGCTTTAACTTTTTTTTCAAAAATAAAAATATTAAAATAAATATGAAAAGTACAATAAATTATACAAATATTTTTAGAAATACACATGTTTAAAAAATTAAATACACAGAATAAACAATATTGGCAAAAAAAAACTAAAAAAATTAAAAAAATTGGGAAAAACTAAGCAAAAGACATAATGTAAAATGGAAAATCTAAAATGTGGATATTCTTAATAACATAAAACTATATGCAATGTTTTTACAAAATTTTTAAATTTAAAATGAATAAAAAAAATTACAAATCAATTATAAAATAAGTTTTTTTCACAAAGTGTTGACAAAACAGTTGAAAAGAATAAAGGTGGCGTTAGTGGTGGAAGGTGACCAAATTGCGGCTCAAGGGCCATTTGCCATTATTGACATTATTATTATTGTTGTACAAATCAAATTAGACAGTAAAAAAAGCAAAAATTGGCAAAAATATAAAGAGCAAAAGGGCAGAATAACAAGAAAAAATGCTAATAATTGATAACACAAAGTATAAATGTGGACACCGCCGGCATAGTGACAACAGAGAAGCAGTGGGTGGGGTGGGGGGGTTTACACATACTGTAAAGGTCTTCAAGGTCGCTGTTTTGCTCGGGTTGTCTGCTTTTAAAATAACAAATGAACTTAGGCGCCATCTTGAAGCCCGCTGTGTTTCTTTAGCGAG
The DNA here is from genome assembly GCF_037039965.1 of Doryrhamphus excisus. NCBI lineage: Eukaryota > Metazoa > Chordata > Actinopteri > Syngnathiformes > Syngnathidae > Doryrhamphus > Doryrhamphus excisus. The sequence continues at coordinate 2,593,401 of NC_136361.1, forward strand.
GCTCCAAAGGTCAAAGCAATCTTTTCCTGAATCAAACCCAAAGCACTCGTGATGGCGAGCATGATGAGCAAATTGAGTGCTTCTGAAAAGGGCGACGCCGCGTTTCCCGGTCACGCCGGAGCCCAACTGAGAGGTCCGAGGTGTCTTTGCGGTGCGGGATGTAATCTGTCAACAGAGAAGTGGAAAAAAAAAAACATTTTTATTTACAACCGATTTTAGTGCTTTTGGTTACTTTACATATATTTTTTTTAATTCTAAACATCTAGTAAGGCTGTGTTTTCCTACATGACCCATAGATGTCCTTGTTGAGCAAGTTTCAACCTCACACTGACATACTAGTGTATCCTTTTCCCTCCAATGGAAACACAACCTGAGCACAGGAGAGTTTTAATGCAATTTTCCCCAGTAATCCCCACTCATGTGTCACTCTAACAAACAAACGTCTCACCGCAATCTCCACCTTTTAAAGAATCAAAACGATTCACGTAACTCGCCAAGGTACCATCATCTGGCATCATTATCTCATCCCCAGGTTGCTTTGTTGAATTTCAATTCCTGGACAGGTTTAAAGCCATGGCTGCTGTATCGTCCGTTGCATCCGATGCTGCAAAACGCCAGCACATCACGATGCACATTTCATTTGACGCGTCTAAACCCGCTTTAAGGAGAAATTTGCAAAAAAAAGACAAAAAAGGCGCTGCTGCAGTGCCTAGATGTGGAAGGAGCGAGGAGACGAGCAATGTGGAGCAGACGTGGGAGGGATTCAAAAGTACATAGTGAAGAAATAAAAGGTGTAAAATAAAGAATGAAATCATTCCTATACCTGCATCACAGGGCTCTTCCTTTGCTTGCTTGTAGCCTTGGAACTGTTTGCCCCCCCCCCCCCCCCCAGCTCCTCAGCGCTTATGTACTTTCTTACAAACATGCTTATGTGATTTTTTTGCACAGCTTGTCATGTATTTGTGCTCATAATTAATTTTTTTTAAATGTGGAGTTTAATGAGTTTTTATCAGGGTCTGCTATGTAGTGTTAAAACAAGAATTATTCTCATAATTCTGACTTTATTCCCATAATATTTTGACTTTATTTTTGTAATATTATAACATATTATGACTTTTTAAAAAATAATTTCAACTTAATTATGATAGTTATAGAATGGTGGCACTTTGGACCCCTTATTTTTAAATTTATAGATTTTTAAACCTAATTCATACATGTAATATTTACATAGTTAGCGCATAGACAACCTGTTTACGACCTTCTAAAAATGAGTTTTAACATTAGAGGCCCCTGGAGATGCAATAACACCCCTATATCGCCTGTGCATTCATATTAGTCAATATAGTCGACAAAATAAGACTCACACCATACTCTGCATTGATTTACTTACTTAATTAGTTTCCATATAGTACTTAGTATAGTACTACTTAGTGCACGCTAGTTCCGTGTGTCCTGAGGTGTTTTTTTTATTGTTTAACAGGTCTTTATTTGGTTGTTGGTGCCATACCGACCCCTTAAGCAAGTGTTTAACTATGGATGTTGATCTTGTTGCATTCCTAGCTTGGCTCTTGCGCCATTATTTACACTCGGGAGCAGCTGCGTTGAGCAACCCCTTGGCGACGCGGAGCGATCGGAGACCCCTGCGGAGATACGGAGGAGAGGCGGCGGAAAAGACGGTATAAAGGTTTCTGTATGCAGAGAGATGAGCACTGAAGATTGAATTTTTCTATATTTATTTGAATATCATATACTATTTAATTTCAGCAGCTATTCTTTAAGATTATTTACATTTGAATACAACTTTGCATTCATATTTGGCTTTGACTTTGTGGAACAAAATATTAAGGTATGTATTGCATATCAATATTCAACGTTTCTGCCCACTATTAACCCTATCATTAGTGATTATCTATTAAATATCATTTATTTGTAGTTAGTCTAGACTTTGGCTGTCCCCGCCCTCTATTGTCATATGCTTTATTATCGCTTTCCTATGGCAAATGATAACCATAACAATAACCATAACATAGGCCTTCTTGTCCAATTTAGACGATGACAAAGCTGCCCGGTAAGATACACTGTGGCCATCTACCGCCACGCATATAGAGATATCATTTCCCACGTTTGATCCAGCTCTTGTCTGTGCATCATCTTGTAGCTGCTGATTTGATACACTTCTCCCCTCACAATAGCGCATTCAAACCTGCAGCTCATTATTTAAATCCAGCTGTCGCTTTACGGAAAAAAAAAACCCCATAAAAACCCGCCTAAACTCCAGCTACTCCTCCAAGACGTGCAAAGAGCCTTTTCATTGTTCATTGTGCACCGCTCACAGCCCCCCCGCTCCACCCACCCCACCCGATGTGAATAACGTAATGTAGCAGAAAGTGCGGCGCTGAAAGGTGGTAGTTACGGAAACTGATAAAAAGAAGAATGACGTCCTCGTCTGCAGCCAGGAAAGGAATATGCTGCCGCAGGTTTGAAATGGAGGTGTATTAGCACGATGCAAGGCGCCTATAAATATCATCTTAATCCTTTCAGGGCTGACTGCGTCTCAGCGGGAATGTGCAACTGGTGCGACTGAAGCACGGAGCTTATGGTGGCTAAATATGCTAAAGATGCGTCAGGTGTTGTCTTCTCCACAAAGATGATGTTTTTGCCTGTACTGACTGGGGTGTCCCGACCTTTGACCTTGAGAAATGGAAGGGTGCAAGGGCCAATTTGATATTTTGTAAGTCTACACCTTAGATTTGTGATATACTTAAGTGAAAAGTAGTAGTATTAATAACAACTTATCAGCATAATATTTTATTATTTACTACATTACAACTTTTTTGTCTTATTTGATTTCATTTTTATGACATTAACGCAGATTTTTGGTATTATTTTTCTTGTGAAATTATATTTTTAGAATGTGCCGCAGGCTGTAAATGGCCCTTTGGACCCTTTATTTCTTAATTTATTGATTTTTTTAGAGCAATATACGGCTGCACGGTGGTTGAGTGGTTAGCCAGCAGGCCTCACAGCTAGGCAACCCCCGTGAGGAAGTGGTAGAATGGTAGAAAATGAATGAATGAATGAAGCGCAGTAGACCTGCTAAATATGATTAGAGCCCCCCGGACTTGATATAACACCCCTATAGTCACCTTTGCTCTCATATTATTCAATATAGAAGTATATAATAAGAAAAAATAAGACCATTTCTGGATCTGCACGGCGGAAAAGTGGTTAGCATGCAGACCTCGAGTTCAATCCCACCCTCGGCCATCTCTGTGTGGAGTTTGCATGTTCTCCCCGTGCATGCTTGGGTTTTCTCCCACATTCCAAAAACATGCTAGGTTAATTTAGCGACTCCAAATTATCCATTGGCATGAATGTGAGTGTGAATGGTTGTTTGTCAATATATGTGCCCTGTGATTGGCTGGCCGCCAGTCCAGGGTGTACCCCGCCTCTCGCCCAAAGACAGCTGGGATAGGCTCCAGCATCCCCCGTGACCCTCATGAGGAAAAAGCGGTAGAAAATGAATGAATGAATATCTACTTTATTGGGTAATATAAGTATAAGGTTGACTATAGGGGTGCTATTTTATGTCTACAGCGCTCTAATAATGTTAAAAATCATCGCGGGTAGAAAATGGATGAATGAATGAACATCTTATTTTCTGTTATGATGTCTACTTTATTGGGCAATATAAGTATAAGGTTGACTATAGGGGTGCTATTTTATGTCTACAGTGCTCTAATAATGTTAAAAATCATAGCGGGTAGAAAATGGATGAATGAATGAACATCTTATTTTCTGTTATGATGTCTACTTTATTGGGTAACATAAGTATGAGGTTCACTATAGGGGTGCTATTTTGTCTACAACGCTCTAATAATGTTGAAAATCATAGCGGGTAGAAAACGGATGAATCAATCAACATCTTATTTTCTGTTATGATGTCTACTTTATTGGGTAATATAAGTATAAGGTTGACTATAGGGGTGCTATTTTATGTCTACAACACTCTAATAATGTTAAAAATCATAGCGGGTAGAAAATGGATGAATGAATGAACATCTTATTTTCTGTTATGATGTCTACTTTATTGGGTAATATAAGTACAAGGTTGACTATAGGGGTGCTATTGTATGTCTGCAGCGCTCTAATAATGTTAAAAATCATAGCGGGTAGAAAATGGATGAATGAACGAACATCTTATTTTCTGTTATGATGTCTACTTTAGTGGGTAATATAAGTATAAGGTTGACTATAGGGGTGCTATTTTATGTCTACAGCGCTCTAATAATGTTAAAAATCATAGCGGGTAGAAAATGGATGAATGAATTAACATCTTTTCTGTTATGATGTCTACTTTATTGGGTAATATAAGTATAAGGTTGACTATAGGGGTGCTATTTTATGTCTACAAGGCTCTAATAATGTTAAAAATCATAGCGGGTAGAAAATGGATGAATGAATGAACATCTTATTTTCTGTTATGATGTCTACTTTATTGGGTAATATAAGTATGAGGTTCACTATAGGGGTGCTATTTTATGTCTACAACGCTCTAATAATGTTAAAAATCACGAACAAATGAATGCTAATCTCCAGCACCCCTCACAGTAGAAAATGAATGAATGAATGAAGTCGATGAATGTATTTTAAAAAGCCGCGATTGAGCGAAGCGTCATAATTTGAAGCGTGACGCGGCGAGGGATTACCGTAAAGATCCCCAACAAGATGGCGGAAACATGCAGTATTTCATCCCTAAGTCCAACATAGGCATCGTAAAGACGGATAATAGCTTGATGATTGTGAACGGCAAACATTTGGACATGTTTGCGTCTGACCCGTGAAGCGGCGTACATCAGTGGCGAGCGAGTGGCGCACACATCCAAAGTATTCTCCGCGGCGCCAGCTGGTGCAGCACTTGCGCCTGCTTGATCCTTTGGCAGACTCCCCGGTTCTGTTGAAAGATTATTTTTAGGATATTAGAACACGGGGATGTGACGTTGCCCACAGTAATGCCGGGTGGATGTGTCATCTCGCTTCTGCAAGTTGTCGCTTCTCATCAGTTTTGCCTAAAATGTTTGCAGTGTCGCACACGGGCTTTGTTGCTTGTGTGTCTCCCTCTGTGTGTGTGTGTTGTGGATTCATTAGGACTCCTGAGGCAAGCAGGTAGGTGGCCAATATAAACAAGTTCATGATGAAACTTCTCTGCAAGACAACCCGGCTTTTTGTTTCATTTCTTTGGTGTCAACATTGGAAATTTTTATTATTATTTTTTGCATATCATGCATCATCAGCACAAATCAAGGTGGCATGCCTCTCTGAAAGGTGTCACATGACAACGTATTTGAATGCTCCCTCGTTGAGCCAAAAGACTACTAATAAACCAGGTAGAGTGAAGTACAAGGGCAAGTACAATGAGTCATTTTTGATTGGTAACATACCTGTATGCTGCACGGTGGTCGAGTGGTTATCCCGCAGACCTCACAGCTAGGAAACCCGAGTTTAATTCCACGCTCGGCCATCTCTGTGTGGAGTTTGCATGTTCTCCCGGTGCATGCGTGGATTCCAAAAACATTCCAAAAACATGCTAGGTTAATTTAGCGACTCCAAATTGTCCATAGGTATGAATGTGAGTGTGAATGGTTGTTTGTCTATATGTGTCCTGTGATTGGTTGGCCGCCATGAATGAATGAACATCTTATTTTCTGTTATGATGTCTACTTTATTGGGTAATGTAAGTATAAGGTGGACTATAGGGGTGCTAGTTTATGTCTGCAGCGCTCTAATAATGTTAAAAATCATAGCGGGTAGAAAACGGATGAATGAATGAACATCTTTTCTGTTATGATGTCTACTTTATTGGGTAATATAAGTAAAAGGTTGACTATAGGGGTGCTATTTTATGTCCACAGCGCTCTAATAATGTTAAAAATCATAGCGGGTGGAAAATGGATGAATGAATGAACATCTTTTCTGTTATGATGTCTACTTTATTGGGTAATATAAGTAAAAGGTTGACTATAGGGGTGCTATTGTATGTCTACAGCGCTCTAATAATGTTAAAAATCATAGCGGGTAGAAAACGGATGAATGAACGAACATCTTATTTTCTGTTATGATGTCTACTTTATTGGGTAATATAAGTACAAGGTTGACTATAGGGGTGCTATTTTATGTCCGCAGCGCTCTAATAATGTTAAAAATCATAGCGGGTGGAAAATGGATGAATGAATGAACATCTTTTCTGTTATGATGTCTACTTTATTGGGTAATATAAGTAAAAGGTTGACTATAGGGGTGCTATTGTATGTCTACAGCGCTCTAATAATGTTAAAAATCATAGCGGGTAGAAAACGGATGAATGAACGAACATCTTATTTTCTGTTATGATGTCTACTTTAGTGGGTAATATAAGTATAAGGTTGACTATAGGGGTGCTATTTTATGTCTACAGCGCTCTAATAATGTTAAAAATCATAGCGGGTAGAAAATGGATGAATGAATGAACATCTTTTCTGTTATGATGTCTACTTTATTGGGTAATATAAGTATAAGGTTGACTATAGGGGTGCTATTTTATGTCCACAGCGCTCTAATAATGTTAAAAATCATAGCGGGTAGAAAATGGATGAATGAATGAACATCTTATTTTCTGTTATGATGTCTACTTTATTGGGTAATATAAGTATAAGGTTGACTATAGGGGTGCTATTTTATGTTTACAGCGCTCTAATAATGTTAAAAATCATAGCGGGTAGAAAATGGATGAATGAATGAACATCTTATTTTCTGTTATGATGTCTACTTTATTGGGTAATATAAGTATAAGATTGACTATAGGGGTGCTATTTTATGTCTACAGCGCTCTAATAATGTTAAAAATCATAGCGGGTAGAGAATGGATGAATGAATGAACAAATGAATACTAATCAGTGGAGGTTTTTTGTCATTCATTTAGACGAACAAAGATGGCGTAATTTTGCGAGAAACCACAATTCCTTCCTAAAATAGACAAAGATGGATGAGCCGAATGCTCGTTTTTTTGAATTTTCGCCTGGTTTTAACCGCCGTCGGGAAAGTAAGGGCGTGTTAGAGACGCCATCATAGCTCATAACGCGACTCCACGTGTTTCTCTTTTCATCCAAATGTTCTCTTGTGAATGCCGGGTGTCGGCGAAGCACGTGGCAGTGTGTCTTTTTAGCATGCACGCGTTTCGAGAAAGCGTTCAGCGATGAAGACAGTCTATTGTCTCCGTCCGTCTTTCCCTCACATGCGCGTCTGTTGTTTGCCTCCTCCGTGCGTTCCTCTTTCCCTTTTATACTTTTTTGCTTTGGAATTCTTTCCCCCGCCGCGGTATTATTGTGGCACCTCCTTCACGTTACTCAGTGTCACCGTCTTGACTTGCCTTCCCTTTGTTAATCGGCGGTAAACAACATGGCTGTCTGGGGAGCCGCGCGTGGTGCCGGGACATATATTTAAATATAACAGCAGCGGCGCCGCCTGATTAAGGATGATACCGCTCACACGACGACGACGCATGCTGATAAAAGGTGCGCCGGTACGGCGGTGACATGTGACAGCGTCGCACGCGGCTAATTGATGCTGCGTGTGACGATCACGGCGACGCCATTGTTTGCATGCGTGTTGCGTCGGTGTTAATCTGTTGGAGTGTCGTTGAAGGCGGCGGACGTGCGGTCGCCAAACTCATCGACTGAGACGTTTTTTTTGTCAACAGGTTGAATTTGCAACAATTAATCCATGATTATCCAGTTAATCACACAAACTATATCAGCTTTGACTTTGGAAAACACAATCAACGTTTTTTTTCTTTTATAAGACATAAATAAGTACCGATTTTTCTGAATGGCGTACTTCCTTCTTATCAAAGTAACATCACTGCCACCTAGTGGCCAGTGTACGATACAACATATTACGTCTTTGAATGCATCTTCTGAATGCCTTCCATTTGTATTTAGCTTCATTTACTCATCATTTAGGCCACTAATTTGTAAAATTTGCTCATATATGCATATTTTATTTTATTAATATTTGATTAAATTAAATATTTGACATTTTTTCCTTGTAATGTTATGACTTTAGTCCCATAATATGTTGACTTTATGATCATATTATAATTTTTTAATTTTAGTTATTTTTAGTTTGGTTTATTTTTATAGTTTTACTTAGTTTTTCTACAATTGCAACATTATCTTTTTGATATTTGGGGTTTCTTACAATGTCTTCAGAAAATAATATCTTTATTCTTTAATATTATTGAATTATATTTTACATGTAATTGATTTATTATGATTTTTAAATTTAAATAATTATGTTTTTTTCCTCATAATAGTATGTTATTATTCTCTTTTTTTAAAATATTTGACCTTTTATACTCCTAATGATGTTATTTTTCCTCATCATATTATTCTCGTAAGATGAAGACTTTTTTTCCTAATATTTTGTTGTAAGATTAAAATTTTTCCTCGTTTAATTGTGTTTCCAGAATGTGCCGTGAACCAATAAACAAACAGCCACGGACTTGGGACACCCCTGGCCTGGGGCCTAATCGATGACTTGATTAATCGAAACTAGCTTGAGATTAATCGACTCAGAAAAGAGTTAGTTAGTTCATCCCGATGTCCTGATGTTTTGGTTTGGTCTGGTGTTGAAATTGAACCCAAGCATGTGTGCTTTGTGGTCCCAACGTTTTAACCCATAAAATACGGGAATATTTAAATACGGGAATATTTAAATACAGGAATATTTAATGGCCGCAATTCTCAGCACAGCTGCAGACCGTCGTCGGGTCCGTTCCTCGGGGAACCGCCAAGCTGTTCCTCCGACTCTCTTGGAGAGACACGCCGTGCCGTTTTGCCGAATCCGGCTTCCTCCCGCCCATAAATACCCGGCACTCGACATGTTCCGTGCACAAAAGGGACCCTCCTGGGGGCCGCTGGAGTGTTTGGCTTTCAATTAGCTTCTTTGCCCTGCATCTCCTGCAGCTTTGCTGTTTGCTTCTGCTCCATTGTTGCCTTCACGGTGAAAAGCTATTGTTTTGGTTGTCATCACAAACTATTATTCCTTCATAAATTGTTCTGTTTCAACGTTTAAAACGGCTTGTTAGCAGTCAACAATATGCATATTTAAGCACATTTTACTTTTTTTGGCTTAAATTATGCATTTTCTAGTATAAAAAATGGTTAAATTACATAAAACACACATATTAAGCATTCATAAGATGCATTCAAAGACATGATATGTAGTATTCCACACTGGTCACTAGGTGGCAGTAATGTTCCTGTAATGTTCAGTAAGACACACTAGCACCAGACTTGAATGATCTCACGGTAATACACTGGCTACTATACCCACGTCCACTCACTTCCTGTTCATCGCCCACTTAGCTCCACTAGCATCGGAACACATTTACAACAACACACACAATCCCAAATCTTATTTATATCTATTATTTTGCGTAATAGGAGCGTAAAGGCGACTATAGGGGTGTTATTTCATTTCTGGAGGGCTCTAATAATGTTAAAAAAAATTATTTAGAAGGTGGTAAACATGTTTTCTATGCTCTAACTATGAGAATAGTGCATTTATAAATAAGAAATCCTATTTGGCGGAACACAATTAACCTTGATAAACGAGGGACGAGTCTATAGGAGGGAGTCCAGGTTCTGTTTCGGTTCTAAGCTGTGATTGGTTGACTTTTCCGATGCGTCATTTGACAAAATTTAAGCATCACAGATTCAGTTGTTGACTGTGCTTCATGCACGTGAGCGACCGGTAGAAAAGCTCAAACTCATGTTTGCATATATATATATATATATATATATTTACATATATATATACTAATTGGTCATGTACAGTGGGGAAAAAAAGGCAAAATGTGAAGTAGAAAGTCCTTCTTCCCAGCTTTCGCCTCGTGTCAAACCTTGACCCACCAAAGCTCCGTTATTTTCCAGCATGTAAAAGCCTTTTGCTGTTTATTTACTTGCAAGTACGAGGCATCGTGCCAACCTCGGCTCTGCTGTCCTCTACAATTACGAGTAGGAAAGATGCGGCTCTGGCCCCAAGGATTTTCTTTGGATCTCTGAAGAAAGAAAACGGACAGATGTCATTTGTATTACAGGAAATCCACCCTGGATGTTTTGCTCTTAGAGAAGGGCTAACTAACCATGTCAGAGCAGACATTTTTCCACTACATCATACAACCTGATCTTGACCCCAAATGTACTGTAACACCCCCTTTCGTGTTTCTCAGGATTTGGGTGTGTTTGGATGGGAAAGGTACAGAGTTAGTATTACTCCTGTACTGTAACACTATACTCATAGTGTACTTCCATGGGTGTGACGATAATGTTAATGTTAATGTTAATAGCCACCATGGAGTTCATGGATTTTATGAATCAACTTGTTCAAAACATTTGTGGATTTTTAGTCTTGTTTTTACGATTTTATTTTTCTGGATACAGTACAAATTTGGGAATTTTTGGTAAAAATTTAAGATTTTTGCTTTCGGCATGGAAATTAATTCATAAATAAATTGTGTATAATACAAATTCATGGTCCAAATTTATTTTTATTTTTTTTACTTCATAAATAAATTGCACAAAATTCTGGATTTTTGGTTAAAAACGTGATTTTTAACATTATTAGAGCGCCGTAGACATAAAATAGCACCCCTATACGCAACCTTATACTTATATTACCCAATAAAGTAGACATCATAACAGAACATTTTCATTTTTTTCCCTCCACAAATAGGCAGTTTTTTTTCTGCAGAAAAATAATATAAAAATAAATGAGATATTGTATACACTACAAATTCATGTACTGGTATTTTTGGTGGGAAAAAAAATAAAAGTCCTTACCAAAATAAGCTGTTTTTTCAGCAGAAATAAATGTATAAATAAATCACAAAAAAATTAATACCGGCATATTTGTGGATTTTTTTTTATGTTTTTTTTTTTTTTTAATAGGCTGGGTTTTTTCCCCACAGAAAACAAATTCATAAATAGGTACAAATTAGAACAAATTCATGGATTTTTGCTAAAAAACAAACAAACAAACAAACAAAAATTTTTTTTTGCAGAAAAGTAATTCATGAATTGCACAGCAGCCGCTTTTATTGCAAATGTTGATCTGAAATCGAAGGAGAACATCAACACCAAGCTAGCCTGAAGGTTCTGAGGGGTAGGAATGAGGAATGTGTTAAAAATACACATTTTTACGGACACTTCAATGACACGCCGATAGGCTCGACCGTATTCCATAATTCCGTGCAGGCGAGTTCTCCCCCATCACCTGCTCCCCCCCGGCCCCCGGCCCCCGGCCCCCGTGCCCTTTGAGCACTGCTCAGTCAGTAAGTAGGCCTCCTACCTTTGAGGAGTCGGCTCTGTGGGCCCTCCTGCTGAGCCCATCTGTGAGCCGAGCCCCCTTCATCGACCCCTCCGCTCACATTAGGCGTGCCCTGGAATCACGCCGCTCCCTCTCTACTCCTTCTTTGTATGTCAGAGATCCTCCAGAGCCTCCAGTGTCTGTCACACACGCAGAAGAGCCTTGTCACACAAAGAACCTGTGTGGGTTCTTTCCACTGCACTTAATTACCTCCAGTATATTTCAGCTGGGGCTGCTGGTGTTTGCAGAGGCGCTTTACTATATGCTCTTTATAAACTCCTTTTTTCCACTTTTGGCTCAGCGTCTTTTCCTTGACAACCATTCATTTTTCATCTTTACGTCTTTTCATGTGCTTCTACCACTCTCCTATCCTTGCCACCTCCAATATCTTGACACCTAGTCTGACACACACTCAAGCAGCGAGTTCACTGAAGAAATATGAAAAAGAAACTGCATAATATATAAGAGACAACTTCTATTTCAAATACTCCTCCACTTTACCGACTTTGCCGCGCACACGCGCCGCCGGGACGCCGCCTCGCCGTCAATGAAGTAATCAGCCAGGGGGGTTTTCGGGAGCGGACCCCTTAGTCGCACACTTGAATATTAATTTGTCATCTTAGCCAGACATTTCGGACATTTGTATGCGCGTGATTTTGGAGAAATTGGATTTCATCAAGCTTTGGAACATTTCAAAGCCAGTCGGGGGGGGGGGGGGGTGTTAAAACTGCGCCTCAACGAGCTAAAGTGACCAAACTGTGGTCAGCGATCTCTCCTAGCGTCACTGTATCACGTAAAAAATGTCTAAATGAAGTATAATACAAATATAAGACACATTCAAATACACTACAATCATATGTAGTACTCTACACTGGTCACCAGGTATCAGTAACGTGACTGTAATGACACACAAGCACCAGATTTGATCGCAGGAACAGACATTTATTGCAGGTTTAAATGTCTCTTATGCTAGCTTATATGACTGTAAAAGCGACAATGGAGTGTTATTTCATCTCCAGATGGTGCTAATTATGCTAATTATGTAAAAAATACTCATTTAGAAGCTAGTAAACAGGTTTTCTATGCTAAAAAAAAAAAATCCACTTTGATAATTAACCGCGATAAGCATTGGCGTCCCTCAGGGCTCCATACTAGAGCCACTGCTGTTTCCGTATCATGTTGAGAACAATCTTTTCCATATAAATTGGACATTTTCCATTCTAATTTACCCGCCAAAAAATGATATTTTTGTTATGAATTATTGGACAACAGCAATCAGATGTGAACATAATTGAAGTCGCTCCATCTCTTCTTCTTAATATGCTATTCTGTGATAAATCGCGGCGAGGCATCTTCTTGCTCATGAATTCTCATCTATTTGACAGCTGCACGGTAACATATTGACACGGCGCCGCATATTTGTATTCCGAATAAAAAAGTGTTGTTGAGGCGCAGGACAACTATTTTTTATTGCAAAGGTGGAATTCCTGAAGAAAGATCTTAGCATGGCTACGTTCCCCCATCCGTTCTTCTCCACCTTTGCACATCATTCTCCCTTCCACAGGCTTCCCTCACTTCAGCAAGGTGCAAAGTTCACCTAATTAGCGTCAAACCCAGCTGAGATCCCCCCCCACACACACAGTATTGCTTTCACTATAATCTGCTACAGGGATAAAAAAAGCCACTATAACACATTCCATGGCTGACAGAGCCAGCACCCATTGGCTCCCACCCTGTTCCCCTTTTTTTCCCCCTGTCCTCCTCCCTGTGGATGTCACGGTGACTGTCACTTTTCCACGCACCTTTCTCTCCGCCGAGCTTGGCTCGCCGCTTTATTTGCTCGCTCTCCTCTCGCCTTTGCCTTTGCGATGCACATAGCAACGGCAAGATAACACCCAGACATTCAAGACACCCAATTTATGGGGGCTCCCACTCTCGTAATTCACTTCACGTTCATAGAAAAGAGAAATTAGATTTGATCTGTTGCACAAAGTCATTGCAGGTGTCCATCGCCGTTGCCTTGAATTTGCGCCTTCACTCTATCATGGTCAAATTTCGGTGAAAAATATGTAAAAGTTTTGAACTAATAATTGGTTGTATTCAACCGGGTTGATTTATTAGTTTATATATTTTTATCATAAAAATGGTGATTGAAGCTGTGGAAATCATAGCACAAAGTGGAGACGGATTAGTAAGGTGCACAAATGAGGACTTCTTGTTGTTGGAGAATAGAACTTCAGGCGGACAAGAAGTCCAAATTCATCTCCGCGGGTTCGAAATACATTTTTGTGGGTTAAAAAGATATTTCATTCATTCATTCATTCATTTTCTACCGCTTATCCTCACAAGGGTCGTGGGGGTGCTGGAGATTAGCATTCATTCATTCATCCGTTTTGTACCCGCTATGATTTTTTACATTATTAGAGCGCTGTAGACATAAAATAGCACCCCTATAGTCAACCTTATGCTTATATTACCCAATAAACTAGACATTATAACAGAAAATAAGATGTTCATTCATTCATCCGTTTTGTACCCGCTATGATTTTTAACATTATTAGAGTGTTGTAGACATAAAATAGCACCCCTATAGTCAACCTTATACTTATATTACCCAATAAACTAGACATCATAACAGAAAATAAGATGTTCATTCATTCATCCGTTTTGTACCCGCTATGATTTTTAACATTATTAGAGCGTTGTAGACATAAAATAGCACCCCTATAGTCAACCTTATACTTATATTACCCAATAAACTAGACATCATAACAAAAATAAGATGTTCATTCATTCATCCGTTTTCTACCCGCTATGATTTTTAGCATTATTAGAGCGCTGTAGACATAAAATAGCACCCCTATAGTCAACCTGATACTTATATTACCCAATAAAGCAGACATCATAACAGAAAATAAGATGTTCATTCATTCATCTGTTTTGTACCCGCTATGATTTTTAGCATTATTAGAGCGCTGTAGACATAAAATAGCACCCCTATAGTCAACCTTATACTTATATTACCCAATAAAGTAAACATCATAACAGAAAATAAGATGTTCATTCATTCATCCGTTTTCTACCCGCTATGATTTTTAGCATTATTAGAGCGCTGTAGACATAAAATAGCACCCCTATAGTCAACCTTATACTTATATTACCCAATAAACTAGACATTATAACAGAAAATAAGATGTTCATTCATTCATCCGTTTTGTACCCGCTATGATTTTTAACATTATTAGAGCGTTGTAGACATAAAATAGCACCCCTATAGTCAACCTTATACTTATATTACCCAATAAAGCAGACATCAATGTTCATTCATTCATTAATTTTCTACCGCTTATCCTCACGAGGGTCGCTGGGGTTGCTGGAGCCTATCCCAGCTGTCTTCTTGGGGCGAGAGGCGGGGTACATCCTGGACTGGTGGCCAGCCAATCACAGGGCACATATAGACAAACAACCATTCACACTCACATTCATACTTATGGACAATTTGGAGTCGCTAATTAACCTAGCATGTTTTTGGAATGTGGGAGGAAACCGGAATACCCGGAGATGCACGGGAAGAACATGCAAACTCCACACAAAGATGGCCGAGGGTGGAATATTTGTTCCATATTTCTAATAAATGTGCTTTTGAAGGACAGCAGCACCTTGGTGACTCTTCTCAATCAGTCAGTCTGCGTTCATATAAATCTGCTTTTTGCCATCTGCATGCCTTCTTATGATGCATTATTTATTCCCAAATCCATGTTGCTTGGCGCTCAAGGACGTATGGTAGCTTCCGCATCTCTGTGCTCGCCTCCGAGGTGACTTCTCGGGTGAGTTTGGTCCCCCCCTTCCCCCCCATCCATCCATCCACGCATCCGTCGGATTGACAGCTTCTGAGGCAACCCCGGCATAAATGACTCTGACACGCCAGAGTTCCACCCCAGCTGGATTCAATCAATCTCACTTTAACAATTCTCCATCGCTGGCTAATACGGACACAGAGGGGAGGGCAGGGCCGCCATAATGTTATCAGATCTCTTCCGAGGGGTCGGCTGATCCGTCTGCTGCTGAATAGAACGGGAAGCGGAATTCCATGTTGAGGGGGTTGAAGGCGCTTTTTGTGAAGACCACAACCAATGTGTCTGTTCACAGGCTGATAAAGAACTAACGTGTCCGAAAGCACGTCGTGTGATCCCGATATGGGGGGAGTCACAAGTCAATTCCTCCACAAGCCCCCTCCGTGGAGTGCAAGTGAACTTTCATTATTGCAGATTCAGCCCCCCCCATCCACCCCACAATAACTTCACACATGAGACAGAATGATTGATACTCTTCATCATACCCGCCTCCCTCCCCTACCTGGATAATTCGATTCCCAACAACTGAAGCTGGGTCACCACATCCCAGCAAACATCCGACACGCTATCCGCCCGCAATGAAAGCAAATGAAGGGTTAAAAAAAGTTATTATTATTTTTTTCATAGCAAACACAATGACTTGTTTATCACTGTTAATTAGCTCCAATTGAACTTCCACAAACTAGAATTCCTAAATGGAATACTTCTGGAGAAAACCTGTTTACAACCTTCCAAATACAGCTTTAAACATTGTTAGAGCCCTCTCTACATGAAATAACACCCCTATAGTCACCTTTACACTATTGTTCCCCAATATAGGAGTAAATATATGGTACATCTGGTGCTTGTGTGTCTCACCCAACATTACCGTAACATTACTGCCACTTAGTGACCAGTGTAGAGTACTACACATCATCTCAATGTCTTTGAATGTGTCTTTTTATGCTTGATACTGCTTAATTTGGGGTAAAATAATACAAGGAAATTACTATACTGTTGTAGTTACAGCATAGAAAACCTTATAAATACAGTTTATTTTTATATTAGAGCCCTCTGGATATGAAATAACACCCCTATAGTCACTTTTACGATACTATTCCCCAATATAGGAGTAAATATATGGTACATCTGGTGCTTGTGCGTCTCACCCAACATTACGGTAACATTACTGCCACTTAGTGACCAGTGTAGAATACTACACATCATCTCAATGTCTTTGAATGTGTCTTTTTATGCTTGATAATGCTTAATTTGAGGTAAAAAAAAACATGGAAATTACTGTACTGTTGTAGTTACAGCATAGAAAACCTTATAAATACAGTTTTTTTTACATTAGAGCCCTCTGTATATGAAGTAACACCCCTATAGTCACCTTTACACTATTATTTCCCAATATAGGAGTAAATATATGGTACATCTGGTGCTTGTGTGTCTCACCCAACATTACGGTAACATTACTGCCACTTAGTGACCAGTGTAGAGTACTACACATCATCTCAATGTCTTTGAATGTGTCTTTTTATGCTTGATAATGCTTAATTTGAGGTAAAAAAAAATACATGGAAATTACTGTACTGTTGTAGTTACAGCATAGAAAACCTTATAAATACAGTTTATTTTTATATTAGAGCCCTCTGTATATGAAATAACACCCCTATAGTCACTTTTACGATACTATTCCCCAATATAGGAGTAAATATATGGTACATCTGGTGCTTGTGTGTCTCACCCAACATTACGGTAACATTACTGCCACTTAGTGACCAGTGTAGAATACTACACATCATCTCAATGTCTTTGAATGTGTCTTTTTATGCTTGATAATGCTTAATTTGAGGTAAAATAATACAAGGAAATTACTATACTGTTGTAGTTACAGCATAGAAAACCTTATAAATACAGGTTTTTTAACATTAGAGCCCTCTGGATATGAAATAACACCCCTATAGTCACTTTTACGATACTATTCCCCAATATAGGAGTAAATATATGGTACATCTGGTGCTTGTGTGTCTCACCCAACATTACAGTAACATTACTGCCACTTAGTGACCAGTGTAGAATACTACACATCATCTCAATGTCTTTGAATGTGTCTTTTTATGCTTGATAATGCTTAATTTGAGGTAAAATAATACAAGGAAATTACTATACTGTTGTAGTTACAGCATAGAAAACCTTATAAATACAGGTTTTTTAACATTAGAGCCCTCTGGATATGAAATAACACCCCTATAGTCACTTTTACGATACTATTCCCCAATATAGGAGTAAATATATGGTACATCTGGTGCTTGTGTGTCTCACCCAACATTACAGTAACATTACTGCCACTTAGTGACCAGTGTAGAATACTACACATCATCTCAATGTCTTTGAATGTGTCTTTTTATGCTTGATAATGCTTAATTTGGGGTAAAACAAAACATGGAAATTACTGTACTGTTGTAGTTACAGCATACAACATGCGTGGGTTTTCTCCCCCCCCCCCCCCCCCCCCGTCTCAATCAGGAAAAATGCAGATCAGCCCATCAGCTATGGAAGGTCTGATGGTCGGAGGTGGAGCAAAACAAGCGCTCCACGCCGGTGTTGACGGGTTGCTAGCAGACCCTGAAGAGTGTGTGCACTTGAACACGGCCTGTAGATTTATCACATCAAAGCTGCAGCCAATTGCTCCATAATTCAGCGGAGAAATAGCGCCAAGGCTGCACAAAAAGGTGAGCGCTGGGAAAAAGCGCTGTCTTCATTTGTAGGAGAAGATGTAGCGTTTATTGCACAGGATTATTACGTCCGCCAAGGTTACGTCTTGGTCTCCATGGGCGTCTCTTAGTTTGTTAGCAAGGTTACGCAAAACCTGCAACGCAGAGGAAATGACAGCTGGAATCACCTTGTAGGCGGTATAAGGCGGTGTTGGCATCGTAATGACGTGATGGTGGATCACGCGTGGATCCGCACTCGCACTCAACCTGTTTTGCTCTCTTTTGGAGATTTGTTTTTCCTCCGAAAGTAAAGTTGCTTTGGCGTAGCATCCTTTTGGTCAGTGGTCTTGCTAACCAACAAGATGGCAACACTGCAAGCGACTGGACTGTGATTGGTTGGCGACCAGTTCAGGGTGGGATAGGCTGGGATGGCTGGGATAGGTCACGGACCGAACCACTGACTGTTTGTGTTTGCTTCTTGGTGATTGGTTGGTCCAGCGCTATGTCGTTATGCTAAGAAGCATTTGTACATTACTTTGGTGAATAATAATAATGCAAAATGTACTTCACAAATAATCTTTCTTATTGTAACATTAGGACTTTATTCTCAGAATTTTTGGACTTTCCAACCTAATTAAAATAAAAAAAATATTCTTGTAATTCTGATTTTATTCCCATAATAACCTGACTTCTCAACCTAATTTGAAACATAAAACATTTTTTCCGTAATGACTTTCTGTAATTTATTTTTCAATTTCTGTGATTTTTTTTTTGCTCCTAAAATGATGTAATGTTTCCTCATAATTAATTTTTGTTTATATTTATTTTAATTTTCGGAAAATTGCCACTTTTTGTTGTTAGAAAAAAATACAAACTTACTGAACTGACCTCATATTATTACAACTATAAAAAAGTATTTTTTTGTCTTTCATATTTCAAATTTACACTACAAAAATTATGTTCTTTTTCCTGATAATATTCCAAATTTACACTACAAAAATGATGTTATTTTTCCTGATAATATTCCAAATTTACACTACTAAAATACAGTTATTTTTTCTGATATTCCAACATTTCGGCCTGTAAAATTTGGCCTTTTCTTTTTAAATTACATTTTTCTCTTAACATTTTTGTATAATAACAGATCATTGTTGGAGTAGTTTTTCTTGCTCAATGATATTTTATAATGGAAACAACAACAATGCCGTAGACAACAACGACAATGCCATAGACAACAACAATGCCGTAGACAACAACAACAATGCCTTAGACAACAACAACAATGCCATAGACAACAACAACAATGCCTTAGACAACAACAACAATGCCTTAGACAACAACAACGCCATAGACAACAACAACAATGCCATAGACAACAACAATGCCATAGACAACAACTACAATGCCGTAGACAACAACAACAGTGCCATAGACAACAACAATGCCATAGACAACAACTACAATGCCGTAGACAACAAGAACAATGCCGTAGACAACAACAATGCCGTAGACAACAACTACAATGCCGTAGACAACAACAACAATGCCTTAGACAACAACAACAATGCCTTAGACAACAACAACAATGCCTTAGACAACAACAACAATGCCGTAGACAACAACAACAATGCCGTAGACAACAACAACAATGCCGTAGACAACAACAACAATGCCATAGACAACAACTACAATGTCGTAGACAACAACTACAATGCCGTAGACAACAAGAACAATGCCGTAGACAACAACAATGCCGTAGACAACAACTACAATGCCGTAGACAACAACAACAATGCCTTAGACAACAACAACAATGCCTTAGACAACAACAACAATGCCTTAGACAACAACAACAATGCCGTAGACAACAACAACAATGCCATAGACAACAACAATGCCTTAGACAACAACAACAATGCCTTAGACAACAACAACAATGCCGTAGACAACAACAACAATGCCGTAGACAACAACTACAATGCCGTAGACAACAACTACAATGCCGTAGACAACAACTACAATGCCGTAGACAACAACAACAATGCCGTAGACAACAACAACAATGCCGTAGACAACAACAACAATGCCTTAGACAACAACAACAATGCCGTAGACAACAACAACAATGCCATAGACAACAACAATGCCTTAGACAACAACAACAATGCCTTAGACAACAACAACAATGCCGTAGACAACAACTACAATGCCGTAGACAACAACAACAATGCCGTAGACAACAACAACAATGCCATAGACAACAACAATGCCTTAGACAACAACAATGCCTTAGACAACAACAACAATGCCGTAGACAACAACTACAATGCCGTAGACAACAACTACAATGCCGTAGACAACAACAACAATGCCGTAGACAACAACAACAATGCCGTAGACAACAACAACAATGCCGTAGACAACAACAACAATGCCTTAGACAACAACAACACTGCCGTAGACAACAACAACAATGCCATAGACAACAACAATGCCGTAGACAACAACAACAATGCCTTAGACAACAACAACAATGCTGTAGACAACAAGGAGCATACGTGAAAGTCTAGACTTTCTGTCTCTGCATTGGCACGGCCTTTTCTATTTGGGAAAAGTTTTCTGTCTGCCGCCAAGACGATTCCCAGGTTGCATTGCACGAAGGGCTTCGCTCGGCAAGCTGGGAAAACTCCAAAGACCAGCCTGAGAATCCAACATCTGGCTTAGCGTCCTTATCTCCCCGTCTGTATTCATCCTGCGAGGAGACTTTTTTCCCCCGGCGCTTCCTCGCTTCCCGCCTCTCCCCTCACTCGGTGACACGACCCGACGTGATTGATTGTTGGGCGAGCGAGGGTAACTATCATCTGATGGAGTCGCTCATAAACGCCAATCAGTGCACGGCAGGGAGGCTGGAGTGTGAGAAGACATGACGTCAGAAGAGATGACCTGATTAGAGCAATTTAGGATGGGAGGGATGGTCTCCGCCTACCTCGCCGGTAGAATGTTTGTTTTTTATTTCAATTCATGAAGACGGGACGAGCGCAGGAAGGGCGGAGGCAGCGGAATCACCTCAGTCTGACACCGTGAGGTTGAACAAAAATGAAAAATACATCATTCATTTTCCCACATTTAGGAATGCAGGCTGTGCTTTGGATCGATTTTGCTCCTTTTTTGTGTGCTCCCCACAATAATAACTTTTTTTTTTTTTAAGTGATGTTGCAGCAAGTCAGCAAACGCCCACCTGGTGTTTTCCTACCTCGCCTTTCAAAGGATGCACTTGAATAACAATAGGAGAGCAAGGGTCCACATTAAATGGATGGAAACCCCTCCCTTCCTAATATGATTTATGACTCCACGGGAAAATGGCGGGTAATGATTCAGCAAGTTGATCAAGTGTTGGGACGATGGCGTGTGATCCAGACATATTGCGGCGGGATGGAGAAGAGACAGCAAAGCGGATCAATGGCCGCACGTTGGGCTTTGTGGCATTTTAGCGTCCGTACGTTCACTACATCACCGCCACAGCGGACTCAGTCGAACCTGGGGGGCTGTTGAGGGCGTCTCCATCTCACATTGGGGGGGAGTAATTTCTGTTCATTCTTCTTCTTCTTCTTCTTATTATTATTATTAATAGTAGTAATAGTAATATGATTAAAATGCCATTCATTTGTGCTTTCGGTAATGGTTGTATTAGTTATACTTTGTATAGTAGTTATATATTTACTTATTAATTTTAAAAAAATTATGAATGAATTAGTTTTATTTAGCACCAACTTTTTCCAAAATGTGTTTATTTTTCATAATTTTTTTTGTCTGTCTACATGTCTGCTAATCTTTTCATCTTGTTACAAGCTGTAAAAAAGTGTAAAAATAAGTTAACCAGTGCTATTCAGGATTTATATGAAACCTATCTACAAATCATTATCATTCATAATAAATCATGTAATAATAAAATGAGAGAAAATATAATAATCATCAATATTTTGGTCTTAAAAAAAGACTATAAAGTTGCATTTCAATGTTCATTATGTATATACTTATATAAATAATATATAAAATAAAATAATATTTATATAAAATAATATAACAAATACAATTATATGATATGACATGTAATACAAATCATCATTATTCAGTACCCAAAAAGCAACACAAAACTTTTTAGTATTATTTACAATTTTTGTACTATATATATATATCTACATCTATCAAAATATAAAGTCATATACAATAAAATAATCATAAAATAATATATTTAAAATGCAAACATACACTTGATGATATACAACACAGAAATAACCATCAATATTGAGTCTTTTATTATTTTTAAAATTTATTACAGTTTAAAATGTTACATATACATATATGGCAATAATAATAATAATATTAATATAAAATAAGCATAAAATAATATAAAAAAATTCAACAAAATACACATAATAATGATATATAATTTCAACATTACAGTCATCAATATTCAGTCTTTGAGTACATCCAGTGCAATACCATTTTGTAACCTGAGGGGGCGCCCAACCTGGGTCACATTTCAATATGGCTGACAATTCACCAGGCTTGGCCAGCAGGAAGAAGTGTAAATAATTAAGCAGCGACTCGGTCGCGAGGCGTTGTAGCTACAAAATGAGCAATTACTTCCTTCCTCCTGGGACGGGGGTGGGTGGGGGGGGAATTAAGGTAGGGGGTCAAAGGGGAAGACTAGCATCAAATCCCCCCCATTACTGATTTATCATACCCGACTTGAGATGATATGAGCCGTGTGTTGCCATTGCCCACGGCGGCCATGGGCGGCCATGGGCGGCAATGGGCGGCCATGGGCGGCCATGGGCGGCAATGGGCGTCCATCATACAACTAACGTTCTCCATCATGCGGCCGTGTGTTCTTTGCTGATTATGACCTCGGCTGTCTTTCATTTTTCATTCTCTCGGGGGATGAACTCCTTTAAGAGGCTCCTTTAAGTGAGCTCTCCTCACAAGGTAAACAAGCACCCGTGTTGCTACACGCAGGAGGCATCCATCTTCATCCCAGGGTGAATGCGGGGCCTCTGGGTGTGGGGGGCTGGTGAACGCCCACGCTGACCTGGCACTGACCTGGCACTGACCTGGCTTTCTCCGAGCTTAAAGGTCAGAAGATGGCAGAGTAGTGAACATAAGACAATACAACATGCTATTATTAAAGCATCACTGAAGGCTTTTTACTTGATGGAAAGGAAAAACTAGGAATAAATGAAATCCTTGAACATGCAAAAGGATCTGTTCTTATGGTAAGATTTTTTTTACTGTTTAATATTTTAAGTATAACATTTTTTTGAGAAACCATTTTTATTAACAAAACCTTTTAACTCGACACATAGCTGCCATGTTGCTAAAGTATCCTTGAACATGGTAAAGGATCTGCTCCTGTAAAAATATTAGATTTTTTCTGTTTAAATTTTTTCATTGCAAATTTTCAAAATATGTAGAAAAAATATATTGTTATCATAGCACAAAGCAACCAGGTTTCTGCAGTATCCTTGAAAAAGTTCAAGTATCTGCTCTTGTAGTTTTTAAATATATTTTTATTGCTTAAAATTTTTTATTTAACATAAAAAATATTTTTAGTAACAAAATTTTACATGTCGCATACTGTAGCTACCAGGTTGCTACAGTATCCTTGAGCATGTTAAAGGATCTGCATTTATGAAAATATTTTTACTGTTTTAAAATGTTAAATGCCCTAAATTTTGAGAAACCATTTTTAGGAACAAAACTTTTTAACAGTACACTTAGCTACCACATTGCTACCATATCCTTGAGCATGTTAAAGGATCTGCATTTATTAAAATATTTTTTACCATTTTAAAATGTTAAATGCCCTAAATTTTGACAAACCATTTTTAGTAACAAAACTTTTTAACAGTACACTTAGCTACCACATTGCTACCATATCCTTGAGCATGTTAAAGGATCTGCATTTATGAAAATATTTTTTACTGTTTTAAAATGTTAAATGCCCTAAATTTTGACAAACCCTTTTTAGTAACAAAACTTTTTAACAGTACACTTAGCTACCACATTGCTACCATATCCTTGAGCATGTTAAAGGATCTGGATTTATAAAAATATTTTTTACTGTTTTAAAATGTTAAATGCCCTAAATTTTGACAAACCATTTTTAGTAACAAAACTTTTTAAAAGTACACTTAGCTACCATGTTGCTACCATATCCTTGGGCATGTTAAAGGATCGGCATTTATGAAAATATTTTTTACTGTTTTGAAATGTTAAATGCCCTAAATTTTGACAAAACATTTTTAGTAACAAAACTTTTTAACAGTACACTTAGCTACCACATTGCTACCATATCCTTGGGCATGTTAAAGGATCTGGATTCATAAAAATATTTTTTACTGTTTTAAAATGTTAAATGCCCTAAATTTTGACAAACCATTTTTAGTAACAAAACTTTTTAACAGTACACTTAGCTACCACATTGCTACCATATCCTTGAGCATGTTAAAGGATCAGCATTTATGAAAATATTTTTTACCGTTTTAAAATGTTAAATGCCCTAAATTTTGACAAACCATTTTTAGTAACAAAAGTTTTTAACAGTACACTTAGCTACCACATTGCTACCATATCCTTGGGCATGTTAAAGGATCTGGATTCATAAAAATATTTTTTACTGTTTTAAAATGTTAAATGCCCTAAATTTTGACAAACCATTTTTAGTAACAAAACTTTTTAACAGTACACTTAGCTACCATGTTGCTACCATATCCTTGAGCATGTTAAAGGGTCTGGATTTATAAAAATATTTTTTACTGTTTTAAAATGTTAAATGCCCTAAATTTTGACAAACCATTTTTAGTAACAAAACTTTTTAACAGTACACTTAGCTACCACATTGCTACCATATCCTTGGGCATGTTAAAGGATCTGGATTCATAAAAATATTTTTTACTGTTTTGAAATGTTAAATGCCCTAAATTTTGACAAACCATTTTTAGTAACAAAACTTTTTAACAGTACACTTAGCTACCACATTGCTACCATATCCTTGAGCATGTTAAAGGATCGGCATTTATGAAAATATTTTTTACCGTTTTAAAATGTTAAATGCCCTAAATTTTGAGAAACCATTTTTAGTAACAAAACTTTTTAACAGTACACTTAGCTACCAAATTGCTACCATATCCTTGGGCATGTTAAAGGATCGGCATTTATAAAAATATTTTTTACTGTTTTAAAATGTTAAATGCCCTAAATTTTGACAAACCCTTTTTAGTAACAAAACTTTTTAACAGTACACTTAGCTACCAAATTGCTACCATATCCTTGAGCATGTTAAAGGATCTGGATTTATAAAAATATTTTTTACTGTTTTAAAATGTTAAATGCCCTAAATTTTGACAAACCATTTTTAGTAACAAAACTTTTTAACAGTACACTTAGCTACCGCGTTGCTACCATATCCTTGAGCATGTTAAAGGATCGGCATTTATGAAAATATTTTTTACCATTTTAAAATGTTAAATGCCCTAAATTTTGACAAACCATTTTTAGTAACAAAACTTTTTAACAGTACACTTAGCTACCACATTGCTACCATATCCTTGAGCATGTTAAAGGATCGGCATTTATGAAAATATTTTTTACCGTTTTAAAATGTTAAATGCCCTAAATTTTGAGAAACCATTTTTAGTAACAAAACTTTTTAACAGTACACTTAGCTACCATGTTGCTACCATATCCTTGGGCATGTTAAAGGATCTGGATTTATAAAAATATTTTTTACTGTTTTAAAATGTTAAATGCCCTAAATTTTGACAAACCATTTTTAGTAACAAAACTTTTTAACAGTACACTTAGCTACCACATTGCTACCATATCCTTGAGCATGTTAAAGGATCGGCATTTATGAAAATATTTTTTACCGTTTTAAAATGTTAAATGCCCTAAATTTTGACAACCCATTTTTAGTAACAAAACTTTTTAACAGTACACTTAGCTACCACATTGCTACCATATCCTTGGGCATGTTAAAGGATCTGGATTTATAAAAATATTTTTTACCGTTTTAAAATGTTAAATGCCCTAAATTTTGACAAACCATTTTTAGTAACAAAACTTTTTAACAGTACACTTAGCTACCAAATTGCTACCATATCCTTGAGCATGTTAAAGGATCTGCATTTATTAAAATATTTTTTACTGTTTTAAAATGTTAAATGCCCTAAATTTTGACAAACCATTTTTAGTAACAAAACTTTTTAACAGTACACTTAGCTACCAAATTGCTACCATATCCTTGAGCATGTTAAAGGATCTGCATTTATTAAAATATTTTTTACTGTTTTAAAATGTTAAATGCCCTAAATTTTGACAAACCATTTTTAGTAACAAAACTTTTTAACAGTACACTTAGCTACCATGTTGCTACCATATCCTTGGGCATGTTAAAGGATCTGGATTTATAAAAATATTTTTTACTGTTTTAAAATGTTAAATGCCCTAAATTTTGACAAACCATTTTTAGTAACAAAACTTTTTAACAGTACACTTAGCTACCATGTTGCTACCATATCCTTGGGCATGTTAAAGGATCTGGATTTATAAAAATATTTTTTACTGTTTTAAAATGTTAAATGCCCTAAATTTTGACAAACCATTTTTAGTAACAAAACTTTTTAACAGTACACTTAGCTACCAAATTGCTACCATATCCTTGAGCATGTTAAAGGATCTGGATTTATAAAAATATTTTTTACTGTTTTAAAATGTTAAATGCCCTAAATTTTGACAAACCATTTTTAGTAACAAAACTTTTTAACAGTACACTTAGCTACCAAATTGCTACCATATCCTTGAGCATGTTAAAGGATCTGCATTTATAAAAATATTTTTTACTGTTTTAAAATGTTAAATGCCCTAAATTTTGAGAAACCATTTTTAGTAACAAAACTTTTTAACAGTACACTTAGCTACCAAATTGCTACCATATCCTTGAGCATGTTAAAGGATCTGCATTTATAAAAATATTTTTTACTGTTTTAAAATGTTAAATGCCCTAAATTTTGAGAAACCATTTTTAGTAACAAAACTTTTTAACAGTAAACTTAGCTACCAAATTGCTACCATATCCTTGAGCATGTTAAAGGATCTGGATTTATAAAAATATTTTTTACTGTTTTAAAATGTTAAATGCCCTAAATTTTGACAAACCATTTTTAGTAACAAAACTTTTTAACAGTAAACTTAGCTACCAAATTGCTACCATATCCTTGAGCATGTTAAAGGATCTGGATTTATAAAAATATTTTTTACTGTTTTAAAATGTTAAATGCCCTAAATTTTGACAAACCATTTTTAGTAACAAAACTTTTTAAAAGTACACTTAGCTACCACATTGCTACCATATCCTTGGGCATGTTAAAGGATCTGGATTCATAAAAATATTTTTTACTGTTTTGAAATGTTAAATGCCCTAAATTTTGACAAACCATTTTTAGTAACAAAACTTTTTTACAGTACACTTAGCTACCACATTGCTACCATATCCTTGAGCATGTTAAAGGATTAGCATTTATGAAAATATTTTTTACCGTTTTAAAATGTTAAATGCCCTAAATTTTGAGAAACCATTTTTAGTAACAAAACATTTTAACAGTACACTTAGCTACCATGTTGCTACCATATCCTTGAGCATGTTAAAGGATCTGCTCCTTTTGTTTGCTCATTAAAAAAAAAAATCAGTAAAGCCATTTTTGCGATGCCCACACAGCCAAAACGCTTCATTAATGTTCCCATGAATAGATGGGAAAAGGTTATGCTGACATCTAGCGCCATTTAATCCTTGTTAGTCTGGCAAATCTTGTCAAATCTTGCATATTTCTTTAATAGGCTTAAGAAAAAGTGAGTCCTCGCTCTCCAAATTCCATCCTCCCTTCAATTCACCTCAGGTGTTTTGCTTGAGGAAGCGACAACAATCTGCTCCCTTAATCGGGAGCAAATCTCGTTTTCGATAATTAGCTGACAAAAGGAGAGAAAGCTCATTTTCCTACGAGGCCTGCTGTAAAAAAAAAAAAAAAATCAATATCGCAGACGTGTAATAGCGTTTGGCGCTATCAAGGGGGACGTTAACGCCGTATTAAAAACATGTCAGGTCCATCTCATATTCCTTGAATCCATATCGTCTGTTAGGATGCCGGCTAACTTAGCGTATACTTTTGCCTCCTTGCTAATATTTACTTAACCTCATACAACATGTGGCTCCGCAACTGCCACTCGCTCGCTCCACTCGTCTTGTTCCGGTCCCTCCGCAGCACGAGGACGCGTCTTGTAAAGATGACAGTGCTGAGAGCAGATAAGACTCTCGTGATGACAGAAACCCCGCGGATTTGCTGCGTGACACGTACTGATTAACGCCGTCGTCGGCCTTGCCGTACACATCCGTCGGCGGTGATAAAGAACTCATTAAAAATGGTAAAACCGGTCAGTAATCGGACATATAAGAGATATACTGTACCTGGCGGGGTGCTGGAGTGAGGGCGGCCATACCCTGGGACACCCTATATCAGGGGTCTCAAACTCAATTTACCTGAATAAAGACAATAAATCAATCAATCAGTAATAAATAAGTAAAATAATAATAAAACAGCAAATAAGAAAAACGTAAGAAACCACATACAGTTGGTAGAGAAATTATTTTTTTCAGATTCAAATGTACAGTATTAACAGTTATTTAACCTTTAATATGAACATTAATGAAACTTAATAATTTCACCCAATTAGCATGTTAGCATTGTACTCAGTTGCATCTGGGATCAGCGTCGTAACTTTAACAACATGTTTGATAAGATGCTTTATCCTGACGTGTATTTTATTTTTTTATTATTTATTATTATTTATTTGTACCCAGCGTCATAAGCCTTTAGCTTCATTGCTAATCGAAAGCAAAACAGGGCGGGGTAACAGTATGGGCGGGGCAAAATCATGTTAATTGTGTCCGGTGTGCACGCAGCTTTAAGCTGTCATTTCAACAATTAAACTTTGGTATCAAGGTGGGGGCCTCAAACTAGCGTTTCGCGGGCCAAATGCGGCCCGCGGGCCGCGAGTTTGAGACCCTTGCCCTATATGGTCCACGGTTGGGATCGGTACACGCTAAATTATAGTTTGGTAGCGATAGAGTCAGTCTCCATGTCTCCATAACAAGTCCTCCACATGCTTATCACCTCATTGAAATAGCCTTGGGTGTCTAGGCATGTGAGTCTGACCATCATTATCTCCATCCGCAATATTGATCATATCAATAATCCCCATATATTGTTTATATGACTGAGCGGTTGATACGGTTGAGTCCGATCACCGGGTCTCACAAGCTTGGGAATAATGAGCATCCAAACGAGGGGAGGAGACAGCAGATAAACTGCTCTCATTAATTCCATTTGTTTGTGTAAAAAGGTGAGCCGGCGCGACCTTTCCGCCGCACGCAGCGCGGCTCCGTCGCTCGCACTCATTATGCAACAGCCGATACCATCCAGGCCGACACCTGTCTCCTCGGGGAGCAATTAAACAATAAATTAATCCTCCTAAACTTTGTAAACTTCTGTGAGGAGTAAAAATACACTAAAAGGTTGAGGAGGGAAAAGTAGCACTTAAAAAAAAAAGGTAATAAGACTAGAGGACGTTTGAAGAAGCCATAAAAGAAGCACATAAAAGCTGCAATTAGCCGTAATCGTCTGAACTTCAATTAAGGAAAAAGAAGCACCGTATTTAGAATTTATCCGCCATTCATTTAGGAAAAATGTCCGGAATATAACAATAGATTCTCAATACAAGAAAGATCCTTTTTTTACTCCTTGGACCAATCCAGGTTGCTGCATTTTGGCCCTTTTAGATTTATTTTTTTTTTATTTTATAAATATTAAAAAATATTGACCGAGACGATGAGTGAACTTTATATGAGAAACTAGATTTTAATAATCTGCTACTGCTTTTTTTCATAATAACCATCATGTGCATGCATCCTGACTGCAAAATACATTGATGGCGCCCCCTACAGGTGGTGCGCTGTATACTCTGGAAGTTACGCTCACATGCTTAAACAGTAGTCCCTCGTCAGTACGCGTTTTCACTCATTATACATTCACTCCTCAGTCATACACTAGTGGTGGTTATCTACATCTGTAGACACAGCTGCCCTGGGGGTAGTCTGATGCAAAACGTGACCGCCAATTTTCGTCTACGGCCTCGTCGACCACCAGTATTCCATCCTGGTCACTAGGTGTCACTAATGTTACCTTGATGAAGCAAACAGGAAGTTCTGTACAGGAAATGATGTAAAAAAACAACCAAAGCTATCCTGTGTGAGTCTACGCTATGTCTTATTTTCTCTTATTATGTTACAATATTAGGTAATAAGTATAAAAGTGACTATAGGGGTGCTATTTCATGTTTGGAGGTCTCTAACAATGTTAAAAACGGTGTTTAAAAGGATACAATATTGGATACACACACGAGTGGTGGTTAACTACATGTGTAGACACAGCTGCACTGGGGTAGTCTGATGGAAACATGGCCGCCAATTCACGCCTACGACCTCGTCGATAACCACTAAACTCTGACCACCAGTATTCCATCCTGGTCACTCGGTGTCACTAATGTTACCTTGATGAGGCAAATGCTACAACAGGAAGTAATAAGTATAAAAGTGACTATAGGGGTGCTATGTCATGTTTGGAGGGCTCTAATAATAACTAATAATAATAACTAAATAAAAACTACATCTGTAGACACAGCTGCCCTGGAGTAGCCTTGTCGAGCACCACCAAACACTGACCACCACTGGGTGGACAGAGCAAGAATCGAACCTCCAACCTTTTGGTTTCCTGCTCTACCTCCTGATCCAAAATATATGCAAATTTAAGCAGGTTTTAAATATTTTTTTCACTAAATTAAGTATTTCAAGCATAAAATGCTTGTCTAAATGCAGTAAAATACAAATACTGTACTGTATAAGGCATTAAGAAGACATGTTCAAAGACATTGTGATACATGTAGTATTCTACCCTGGTCACTAGGGGTCACTAAATGCTACAACTGGAAGTTCTGTATTGAAAATGAAGTAAAAAAACAACCAATGCTATTCTGTATGAGTCTATACTATGTCTTATTTTCTCTTATTATGTTAGAATATTGGGTAATAAGTGTAAAAGTGACTATAGGGGTGCTATTTCATGTCTAGAGGGCTCTAATAATGTTAAAAATGGTGTTTAAAAGGCCGTAAACAACACGCTAGCTATGAAAGTATCCTATTTATGAATCCCGCGGTAAACGAGGGATGTTTGTGGATGTTTGTTGGTGTTGGTCGTAAGGAAGTAGTATCGTGACGTGGCTGTCAAAAAGAGAACGACTTCATCTGACTGAAGTGTTGATAAAAGACACGTGAAAAAGACAAGAAGAATAGAGAAGGCTTCTAAAGAGGAGAATCATCATGTCGATATTCTGGGATTTCACCTGGGGGTTCCACCGCTGTTGTGTTGTTCACTATCGACTCCTTGTGTGTGTGTGTGTGTGTGTGTGTGTGTGTGTGTGTCTGAGTTTAGACTTGTATGTTTACCCCACAAACACATCCAGCTCATAATTGGGAAATGCAAGGGATGAAATATTGTTTGTGTGCCCTAAATGTATTGAGTGTGTATTCATGTGTGTGTTTCATCAACATTTCCACCTTCCGTGTTGTTCCAAATGTCTCTGTGCTCCAAATTACAAAAAAAGTATGAAGAGTATGAAGCCTTTTTTTTTGTTTTTATTTACTGCAAAATGTCTAATTAACTACTTCCAAACACTGCATGCTTTTATTATTAATATATGTCAATGCAACAGAAAGTAAACAAAATAATTATCCAAAATAGATAATAAACCAAAGGACTTCTTCCGCTTATCCTCACAAGGGTCACAGGGGGTGCTGGAGCCTATCCCAGTTGTCTTCAGGCGAGAGGCCAGCCAGCCAATCACAGGGCACATATAGACAAACAACCATTCACACTCACATTCATACCTATGGACAATTTGGAGTCGCTAATTAACCTAGCATGTTTTTGGAATGTGGGAGGAAACCGGAGTACCCGGAGAACATGCACACTCCACATGGAGATGGCCGAGGGTGGAATTGAACGCGGGTCTCCTTGCTGTGAGGACTGTACGCTAACCACTCGGTTATATTTGTAAATAAATTATTTTGATGCAAAAAAAAAAACAAATGCGGCAAAATCCAGCACCATGGATAGCGACAGTGACACACATATTATTCATTCATTCATTTTCTACCGCTTATCCTCATGAGGATCGCGGGGGTGGAGCCTATCCCAGCTGTCTTTGGGCGAGAGGCGGGGTACACCCTGGACTGGTGGCCAGCCAATCACAGGGCACATATAGACAAACAACCATTCACACTCACATTCATACCTATGGACAATTTGGAGTCGCTAATTAACCTAGCATGTTTTTGGAATGTGGGAGGAAACCGGAGTACCCGGAGAACATGCACACTCCACATGGAGATGGCCGAGGGTGGGATTGAACTCGAGGTCTGCATGCTAACCACTTGACCACCATGCAGCCTCAGAAATTGTCTAATTTTCGATTGTTATGTCTTCTATATTGAGTAATAGGAGTGCAAAGGTGAATATAGGGGTGTTATTTCAAGTCCGGGGGGCTCACACAGAGATGGCCGAGGGTGGAATTGAACTCGGGTCTCCTAGCTGTGAGGTCTGCGCGACAACGGTAATAAAATAAGGAAAACATCCATCCATCCATCCATCCGCTTATCAGGCCACCTCCTCCAGTTCTACCGGGGGGAGGGGGGAGGGGCATCGAGGTGTCCCTCCTGAAAAATAATAGACTAATAATTCTGACCTATAAACATTGTCAGAATGTCGTATTCTCATGTTTATAGGTGCAGATTCTGGAAGATCTAGAAAGCTTTTAGTGCAGGTTATTGCGTGTAGCTGCTCTACAGGAGTCCACAACCCAATGAGCATAGTAGTAGGTCCATTTTAGTGAATGAATTGATGAAAAATTGTGATATAGCGAGGGAGCGATGATGGAATTATAATGTTGAGAGGGACGACCGAATCGTCAAATCATCAGTGACTCGGGACTTGAGCCTGATGACGTGAAAATACGCGATATTTTCGGTGAATGTGGATTACATTTGGATTTGGAATGTGATGTTTTTCTTTTTGTCACTTATGAAAAAAAACGCATTAATTGAATTGTCAAATGTAATATTATGTTACATTGTTAAAATGGCATTTTATCCGGGAGACACTAAACAGTACTTATGACTTGTCAGCACTCAAATATTTCAAACGTATGACTCGACTCCGAGGCTCGACTCGACTCGTCTTGTCTTGACTTGAGACTAAAGACTTAAGACTTGCAAAACACAGATCGCTATCAAGCTGCGGTGTCATAATTAAAAGCGACTCCTTTCTTTTGGCTGCTTAAAACGAGCCTCTTATGTCCTGGTTTCAGTTTTATTTTTAGCCAGTTTCAAGAAAAGTCACGCGGAAAAGAAAGAGTACATAGCAGTCACATTGCAAATGAGGCCCGATTGGCTCCTATGTAATCATAAAAAGGTGAAGCAGAGTGCATATCACCACAGGGGGTATTCCCGTGTTTGAATTGGGTTTCCACACCTGAAAAGTGTCCTGGTCTCGGTCTAATGAGGGATCACATTGAAGCATGCCTGCAAGTGTGAATATCAAACGTATTTCTTTGAGATCTTCATTGTGGACCGTGCTTTCGGTAAAAGGATCCTTGCTGTATTTTCAGCCATGATAATGATTCCAGGGTACTGGTTTTTTATCTGGTTCCCAAACATAAACTGACTGGGTGCCGGTTTTGGATCGCGATGGGCGGTTCTCATGTGTTATGTTGGCGTTTTCACCGGAAAACCACTGGTTTAACGCCTTTGGCCTCGTAAACCACCACCAAACTATGACCACCAGTATTCCATCCTGGTCACTACATCTCACTAATGTTACCTTGATGAGGCAAATGCTACAACAGGAAGTTCTGTACAGGAAATGACGGAAAAAAACAACCAATGCTATCCTGTGTGAGTCTATACTACGCCTTATTTTCTCTTATTATGTTACAATATTAGGTAATAAGTGTAAAAGTGACTATAGGGTTGCTATTTCATGTTTGGAGGGCTCTAATAATGTTATAAACTGTGTTTAAACGGATACAATATTGGATACACACTAGTGGTGGTTAACTACATGTGTAGACACAGCTGCCTGTGCCTACGGCCTCCTCGACCACCACCACATACTGACCACCAGTATTCCATCCTGGTCACTAGGTGTCACTAATGTTACCTTGATGAGGCAAATGCTACAACGGGAAGTTCTGTACAGGAAATGACGTAAAAAATGCTATCTTGTGTGAGTCTATACTATGTCTTATTTTCTCTTATTATGTTACAATATTAGGTAATAAGTGTAAAAGTGACTATGGGGTTGCTATTTCATGTTTGGAGGGCTCTAATAATGTTATAAACGGTGTTTAAACGGATACAATATTGGATACACACTAGTGGTGGTTAACTACATGTGTAGACACAGCTGCCTGTGCCTACGGCCTCGTCGACCACCACCACATACTGACCACCAGTATTCCATCCTGGTCACTAGGTGTCACTAATGTTACCTTGATGAGGCAAATGCTACAACGGGAAGTTCTGTACAGGAAATGACGTAAAAAATGCTATCTTGTGTGAGTCTATACTATGTCTTATTTTCTCTTATTATGTTACAATATTAGGTAATAAGTGTAAAAGTGACTATAGGGGTGCTATTTCATGTTTGGAGGACTCTAATAAGGTTAAAAACTGTGTTTAAAAGGATACAATATTGGATACACACACTAGTGGTGGTTAACTATATGTGTAGACACAGCTGCCTGTGCCTACCGCCTCGCCGACCACCACCAAACAGTGACCACCACTGTTGTGCATGTTTGGGTGTTAAGTTGCTGTGTGATGAGGTAAATATTGTTTGTAAGACGACACCATGAGTCAGACGTGCAGGCCTCACGGCTAGGAGACCCCAGTTCGATTCCACCCGCTGCCATTTCTGTGTGGAGTTTGCATGTTCTCCCCTGTGCACATGTGGGTTTTCTCCGGGTACTCCGGTTTCCTCCCATATTCCAAAAACATGCTAGGTTAATTAGCGACTCCAAATTGTCCATAGGTATGAATGTGAGTGTGAATGGTTGTTTGTCTATATGTGCCTTGTGATTGGCTGGCCACCAGTCTAGCGTGTACCCAGTACTCTCGCCCAAAGACAGCTGGGATAGGCTCCAGCACCCCCGAGAATGAATGAATGAATGAAAAACTCCAGTTTAAGTTTGAGATGAAGGTTAGTGATCGTATTTAAGCCAAGAGTGAAGGCTTTGCTGGCCGTGACCGGACACCACTGGTAGAACCCCTCGGGATGTCCAGACCGGACTTTTCCAGGAAACATATCCAACAGATCTCTGGGTTCAAACCGGTAGACTCTTTGATGTGTGCCTTTAAATCAATGCCAGGACATCAAACCCAGCTTTTCTGTACTCACTGTTAAAAAACGTAGTGACACTGTTCGAACGTTTAATGAGTGAGTACAAACGACATTTGTTTGAGGCCGGGAAGATATTACACGGTAAAAGGCCAGGCTATGTAGGGGAGAGATAAAGATGGCATTTGGAATTGTGCCTGGGGGGTCCTTATCCAGCAATGGCGGGACCCTGAGGGCTTGCAGGGCCTGAAACATCCTCCCATGGATGATGTGCTCCCAGGTGGGAGAAAGCGAATGGGGTTGTTTTTAAAGCAGCAGATATTCCTACCTGCACCTGAGGAACACACCGCAGCATACAGTACTACAAAGACTCAAGTACTACAATATTGGATGGGCTCCTACTTCAGACAGCTAAAAGTATTACCTGGAGACCTCAGGGTAACTGTGTCTTCTGACCTGCCACCATCATAGGCTCAAGACCTTTAAAGACTTTTTTCATTTGGAAGGACAACAGTCCAATGTGGCTTTTGCAATTTTATATATATATATATATATATTTTTTTTTTTTACAGATTTTATTCATATTGCATTTTTAAAATTATTATGTCAATTAATCATATTCATTTGTTTATTTCTATTTATAGATTTTATCATGTCAATTACTGGAATTTTACTGACATTTTAGTCATCTATTACAGATGATATTTAATCCAATTAGTTCATTAGGAAATAAAAAGTGTGAGTTACTGTTCCTAGGTTGCACCGTGAGTGAGCGTTGCGTGTGACAGCAATCACCATCCTGTAATTGCTAGTTGCAGTTCTTAGGTAGCACCGTGAGTGAGAGGTGCGTGTGACAGCAATCATCATCTTTTTAAGTGTTACGTTACAGTTCTTAGGTTGCACCGTGAGTGAGAGGTGCGTGTGACAGCAATCACCATCCTGTAATTGCTAGTTGCAGTTCTTAGGTAGCACTGTGAGTGAGAGGTGCGTGTGACAGCAATCATCATCTTTTTAAGTGTTACGTTACAGTTCTTAGGTTGCACCGTGAGTGAGAGGTGCGTGTGACAGCAATCATCATCTTTTTAAGTGTTAACTTACAGTTCTTAGGTTGCACCGTGAGTGAGAGGTCTTGACAGCAATCACCATCCTGTAATTGCTAGTTACAGTTCTTAGGTTGCACCGTGAGTGAGAAGTGCGTTGACAGCAATCACCATCCTGTAATTGCTAGTTGCAGTTCTTCGGTAGCACCGTGAGTGAGAGGTGCGTGTGACAGCAATCATCATCTTTTTAAGTGTTACGTTACTGTTCTTAGGTTGCACCGTGAGTGAGAGTTGTGTGTGACAGCAATCACCATCCTTTAAGTGTTAAGTTACACTTCTTAGGTTGCACCTTGAGTGAGAGGTCTTGACAACAATCACCCTGTAAATGCGAGTTACTGTTCCTATGTTGCACCGTGAGTGAGAGGTGCGTGTGACAGCAATCACCATCCTTTAAGTGTTAAGTTACAGTTCTTAGGTTGCACCATGAGTGAGACGTGCATTGACAGCAATCACCATCCTGTAAGTGCTAATTACTGTTTGTTGACTGCACCGTGAGTGAGAGGTGCGTGTGACAGCAATCACCATCCTTTAAGTGTTAAGTTACAGTACTTGGGTTGCACCGTGAGTAAGAGCTATATCGACAGCAGTCACCATCCTTTTGCTTTTATGTTAGAGCTCTTCAGTTGCACCGTGAGTAAGAGCTATATCGACAGCAATCACCATCCTGTAATTGCTAGTTACAGTTCTTAGGTTGCACCGTGAGTGAGAGGTGCATTGACAGCAATCACCATCCTGTAAGTGCTAATTACTGTTCGTTGGTTGCACCGTGAGTGAGAGGTGCGTGTGACAGCAATCACCATCCTTTAAGTGCTAAGTTACAGTACTTAGGTTGCACCGTGAGTAAGAGCTATATTGACAGCAGTCACCATCCTTTTGCTTTTATGTTAGAGCTCTTTAGTTGCACCGTGAGCAAGAGCGATATTGACAGCAATCACCATCCTGTCTCTGTTGTGTTGTGGTAGAGTTACCGTGTTGTGCTGTCGGTGAGAGCCGTACCATCCTGACGCTGCAAAGTTACACTTGTGTGGTTGCACCGTGAGTGAGATATCATAGTGAATGCAACCTGTGGCTGCAATTTGCAAATGTAGTTGTATTGCTTGTGAAAACAAACGTGTGTTTACTCAGGTATGTTTGCACGCATGTTTGAAGGATTACATAAACATATTCACCAAAACAATGTAAAGGAATTCCCCTCTAATATGAAGCATTCCGCAGACTAGCTAAGAAGTGTTCCGGAAGGTTGGGAAGGGAGTGAGTGTGGGAGGGACGGTTCCTGAGCTGGCTCCTGGCATTTTTCCTGCAATCTGTTCTAAGAGTGAGTTTACATTTTGATTTAATAAGGCCCAAAGGCATGGCCCCAAACAAGAATCAATCATGGTGGGCTCTGGCCAGCGGAAAAATCCCGATGGAACGTGATGACTTGCTGGGATTGGTGCTACTCCGAGTAACTCGGTAACACACTCCCTTCCACACACACACACACAGTCGTGGTACAGTTGTGTCAGGCCATATCTGTCGTAAAAGAGACACTTTTCATATATCCAAGAATCAAAGACGTTGTCTCGCCGTGTTATTGTTCGCCGCCACGGCGCCGAAGCCGGAGCTGTCTCGCTTAAATAAAATATAGCCCTTCTTGCCATGTGAATGAATGCAAATGTATTTAAAGCGTCGCCTGGAGACA
The DNA here is from genome assembly GCF_037039965.1 of Doryrhamphus excisus. Lineage (NCBI taxonomy): Eukaryota > Metazoa > Chordata > Actinopteri > Syngnathiformes > Syngnathidae > Doryrhamphus > Doryrhamphus excisus. The sequence continues at coordinate 2,631,705 of NC_136361.1, forward strand.
TCACAGCCTGCAGGGCCGTACTTTCTTTCTCTGTGTTCCACTTCTCATTACCTGGCTCCCTTGATATGGCCCCAAAGCCTCCTGATGGAACATTCATAATTGATTCCGATTCCAGTCCCTCATTACCAACAAGTGACTCTATCTCTCTGTGTGTGTGTGTGTGCGTGTGCACGCGCTCAGTTCCACGGGGCAAAGTCCTTTGGAGTGTGAGTTTTAGCTTCTCTTCTTTCACCCCCGTCTGACTCCCTCCGTGGGTGTGTGAGTGCCTCGTGGACACGCGCTCACGAAACCAAACGTCGGCATCCTTTGTTGTGCACCGGAACAGGAGCAGCGAGAGGATGCCAAACGGTAATGATATTAATACTGACGTAGATGGCAATTGAACTTGAACAAAAACTGATTCAAAAAAAAAAAATCGGCCGTAAATCGTCCAATTAACAGCTCCATTCAATTAACCAAGTGTGTGTGTGTGTGGGGGGCTACACATGCAAATAGCAATCAGTGTCTCTAATGAGCGTTGTGTTAAAAAACATTGGAATTAACAGCTGTGGTTGTCAGTAGCTACACTGAACACATCATGAGCTTTGTTTACCTCTGCATGCGCTTTAACATGTTTGTTGTGTTCTTCCTTCTAAGTAAAAGTCAATAACAATTAGTGTCTCTAATGAGGGTTGTGTTAAAATAACATTGGAATTAACAGCTGTAGTTGTCAGTAGCTACACTGAACGCATCATGAGCTTTGTCTACCTCTGCATGCGCTTTAACATTTTTGTTGTGTTCTTCCTTCAAAGTAAAAGTCAATAACAATCAGTGTCTCTAATGAGGGTTGTGTTAAAAAACATTGGGATTAACAGCTGTGGTTGTCAGTAGCTACACTGAACGCATCATGAGCTTTGTTTACCTCTGCATGCGCTTTAACATTTTTGTTGTGTGCTTCCTTCAAAGTAAAGGTCAATAACAATCAGTGTCTCTAATGAGGTTTGTGTTATAAAAACATTGGAATTAACAGTTGTGGTTGTCAGTAGCTACACTGAACGCATCATGAGCTTTGTCTACCTCTGCATGCGCTTTAACATTTTTGTTGTGTTCTTCTTTCAAAGTAAAAGTCAATAACAATCAGTGTCTCTAATGAGGGTTGTGTTAAAAAACATTGGAATTAACAGCTGTGGTTGTCAGTAGCTACACTGAACGCATCATGAGCTTTGTCTACCTCTGCATGCGCTTTAACATTTTTGTTGTGTGCTTCCTTCAAAGTAAAAGTCAATAACAATCAGTGTCTCTAATGAGGGTTGTCTTAAAAACATTGGAATTAACAGCTGTGGTTGTCAGGAGCTACACTGAACGCATCATGAGCTATGTTTACCTCTGCATGCGCTTCAACGTGTTTGTTGTGTGCTTCCTTCAAAGTAAAAGTCAATAACAATCAGTGTCTCTAATGAGCGTTATGTTGAAAAACATTGGGATTAACAGCTGTGGTTGTCAGTAGCTCCACTGAACGCATCATGAGCTTTGTCTACCTCTGCATGCACTTTAACGTGTTTGTTGTGTTCTTTCTTCAAAGTAAAAGTCATGTTAAATGCTTAATTATCAATTTCATTCATCATTTAAATGTATTTTACATGGTTTTATGCGTGTAAAAGTATGATTAGTCCCTAAAAAAGATGATTTGTGTTAATATTTTGGGTGCCGGGAACAAAAAAATTGGATTTATAGTCCTTCATTTATCCCAGTTTAACTAAACTTGTGTGTTGAATTGTAATATTTTCATAGTTAGAGAAACCACTCATATTACCCAATATAGAAGACACAATGAAAAATATATGACATATTAAGCATAAATAATATAGATTCATACATACAGTAGTGCCTGCTGTGGCTGTTGGCTCATTGATGTAAGATTACTGACACCTAGTGACCAGTGTAGAGTATTACACATCATCACAATGGCTTTGAATCCATTCTCTGGATGCTTAATATTTGTATTTTCGTTCATTTAGCCATTTTTATGCTTAAAATGCTTCATTTTTCTATTTTCTCCCGCCTCGGTGAAGGCAGGGACTTTTTTTTTAGCAAGCCTTGCGTCCCTGACCTTGTCATATTTACCAAATGGTATTTGTGACTATCCCCATGGTTGCTAAAGAGATGGATAGATTGACAAGGAAGCAATCACAACCATGAGTGCTCGTAACACAGGGCAGACATGCTTGGTCCTCCATGGCGGGGGGGGCAAGGTCGAAATCACCACTTTTGCAGGTACAAAGATATATTTTTAATAAAATCTGCACCCGCTCCTTTTTTTGCATCCGTGTGAATGTCAATGAGGTGTTTGGTGTGTCTATTCCTTCGACGCTGGGAGGGCCGCAACAGGATGGGGGTGAGGAGGACGGCTGTGGCGGTGGCGGTAATGGCTCCCGGTCTTGTCAGCCTTGGTACAACAAAGCAAGCCACTCCGGGGATAAATACCTGCGTGACAAATAAATGTGTCGGCGAAGGGGCATTCATCGCGGGCCGAGTGTGACGTGTGTCCTTATGACAAAGGAGAGAGACATTTGTCAGTCTGTTCCGCAGATGGTCCCACAGAGCTGCCGATTTATGGCCTCTTGGAAGTGACTGCTGGATAAAAAAAAAAAAAAACACATATCGTCTGATGAAAACACAGCTTTTTCATTGACTATTTTGTGATGTCACTGTGGGAAAAATGTGACGATGACCATAGAGCTGTAAACGATGCACACCTCTCAGTCATGGATGCGTCGTTACGAGTACGCGAGTCATTATTTCATAATAATGTACATAAAATTCTAAAAATTTGACCTTGAAACAGAGTACCATAAATGAGTACATGTTGGCAGGCCTCTCACGCAACCCCCGACAGTTCACCGAGCCCCACTATTTGAAAAGCACTGATTTAGACCAAAAAAGCACGTAAAATTCCACCTATATTTTTACAAATAGGCCGTATTTGACCTTGAAACAGAGTACCATAAATTAGTACATGTTGGCAGGCCTCTCACACAACCCCCCCCCCCGACAGTTCACTGAGCCCCACTATTTGAAAAGCACTGATTTAGACCAAAAAAAGCACGTAAAATTCCACCTGTCTTTTTACGAATAGGCCGTATTTGACCTTGAAACAGAGTACCATAAATTAGTACATGTTGGCAGGCCGCTCACACAACCCCTGACAGTTCACTGAGCCCCACTATTTGAGAAGCACTGATTTAGACCAAAAAAGCACATACAATTGTGCATATTTTTTTATGAATAGACCATATTTGACCTTGAAACAGAGTACCATAAATTAGTACATGTTGGCAGGCCTCTCACGCCCCCCCCCCCGACAGTTCACAGAGTCCCACTATTTGAGAAGTACTAATTTAGACCAAAAAAGCCCGTAAAATTGTGCATATTGTTTTTTTACGAATAGGCCATATTTGACCTTGAAACAGAGTACCATAAATTAGTACATGTTGGCAGGCCTCTAACAGTTCACGGAGCCCCACTATTTGAGGAGCACCGATTTAGATCAAAAAAGCATGTACAATTCTGCATATTTTTTTTACAAATAGCCCGTATTTGACCTTGAAACAGAGTACCATAAATTAGTACATGTTGGCAGGCCGCTTACGCAACCCCCGACAGTTCACCAAGCCCCACTATTTGAGAAGCACTGATTTTGACCAAAAAAAGCACGTAAAATTGTGCATATTTTTTTACGAATAGGCCGTATTTGACCTTGAAACAGAGTACCATAAATGAGTACATGTTGGCAGGCCTCTCACGCAACCCCTGACAGTTCACCAAGCCCCACTCTTTGAGAAGCACTGATTTAGACCAAAAAAGTACGTAAAATTCCGCCCATCATTTTACAAATAGGCCGTATTTGACCTTGAAACAGAGTACCATAAATGAGTACATGTTGGCAGGCCGCTTACGCAACCCTCGACAGTTCACCGAGCCCCACTATTTGTGAAGCACTGATTTAGACCAAAAAAGTACGTAAAATTCCGCCCATCATTTTACAAATAGGCCGTATTTGACCTTGAAACAGAGTACCATAAATGAGTACATGTTGGCAGGCCGATCATGCAACCCCCGACAGTTCACCGAGGCCCACTATTTGAGAAGCACTGATTTAGACCAAAAAAGCACATACAATTGTGCATATTTTTTTATGAATAGACCATATTTGACCTTGAAACAGAGTACCATAAATTAGTACATGTTGGCAGGCCTCTAACAGTTCACGGAGCCCCACTATTTGAGGAGCACCGATTTAGATCAAAAAAGCATGTAAAATTCTGCATATTTTTTTTTACAAATAGGCCGTATTTGACCTTGAAACAGAGTACCATAAATGAGTACATGTTGGCAGGCCGCTTACACAACCCCCGACAGTTCACCGAGCCCCACTATTTGAGAAGCACTGATTTTGACCAAAAAAGCACGTAAAATTCCACCTATCTTTTTACAAATAGGCCGTATTTGACCTTGAAACAGAGTACCATAAATTAGTACATGTTGGCAGGCCTCTTAACAGTTCACCAAGCCCCACTATTTGAGAAGCACTGATTTAGATCAAAAAAGCATGTAAAATTCTGCATACTTTTTTTACAAATAGGCCGTATTTGACCTTGAAACAGAGTACCATAAATGAGTACATGTTGGCAGGCCGCTTACGCAACCCTTGACAGTTCACCGAGCCCCACTATTTGAGAAGCACTGATTTTGACCAAAAAAAGCACGTAAAATTCTGCATATCTTTTTACAAATAGGCCGTATTTGACCTTGAAACAGAGTACCATAAATTAGTACATGTTGGCAGGCCTCTAACAGTTCACCAAGCCCCACTATTTGAGAAGCACTGATTTAGACCAAAAAAGCATGTAAAATTCTGCATATCTTTTTACAAATAGGCCGCATTTGACCTTGAAACAGAGTACCATAAATTAGTACATGTTGGCAGGCCTCTCACGCCCCCCTGACCGATTCCTAACATCTTTACCTTTCTGTTACCTTTCACCCATCCTTCTATGTTCAGTCTGTTGCCAAACCCCGTCAATCGAAGCAGACGGTCGCCCCCAAGGTGTCTTGTTTTTTTTTCCCACGACGGTTACGAAACATGATTTGGAACCACTCTAAGCCTCCCGGTCCTGGGATTTTGGTTTCTGTACCGTTTCAAGCCATTGCACGCAGATTAGGTCATGGCGTCCGACACAAACTCAATTTATGATGGAGCTGACCCGTAGTCGCTAAGCAGAAAGACCCGGTCTCCCTTAATTGGCCGTGCAGTTCACCGTGAATGTGATTAATCGCCGCTCAATTAGCCACTAACTCCTCTGCCGATGTATACCGGAGACGCTGAGAGCTCAAGTCCCCCCAAGTCCCCCAAGTCCCCCAAGTCCCCCACGACTGCTTTAATGACTTTCCCCAACACTTCATGTTTTATTTTTACGTCTCCAGTGCTCAGCGCAAACTGCAAAGGACACCCTGCTAGCTAAAAGGATCAATTATGCATGCCATGAAATATGGATATCTTTTGTTTATTCCATCGGACTGCTCTGATATCTTTTTTTTTTTTGCTCCCCACCCAGTGATTCATGGAGAAAGATATACAGGCGGCATTTGTTTGACTGCGACCAGACGATGTTGATCTTGGACGGCTCCGACGAGCATGACCGACCGATGACTTCCTGAGTGACATCACCGGGAGTCCAAGCGATGTTTCTTTTGGCACCTCCAAACAATCCAGTAAATCCTTTCACAGTTTCAAGATTTTAGCGCATCCGGGATTCGGAGAGCAAAGTCTAAACGGCGGTTTGGGGTGTTCCTGTTTTAAAGGCATTTGATGCCGATGGAGCTGCAGGTTGCAGGGATTAAAGAGCAAAGGGAGGACCCGTGTAGTCCAATTCAAACAGCGCCTGGGGCCTGTGTGCTACTCCTCCCAACAGGTTATGGGAGAACTAGTGATGGATTTTTTATTTGATTGTCGGGAGCCTCTAATAGCCTCTTAAAAAGCCTGACTTGACTTCTGGCATTCTCTTTCAATATACTGTAGTTCCGAAAATACTCCAATAACGAAGGGATTCTCAACTGGTGGGTCGTGGGTGCACAAAAACAAGGGGATTTTATTCATCCGAAAATAGTCAAAAGTCTCCTATTAAATCAACAAATCTCAATTCAGGGTTGGGAACGAGCATTTTTAGTAGGTCCTGGGAAAAATACTTTCACTTTATTCTGAATGGGGATTTTTAAAATGCAAAAACCGTCCAAACTTTTATGATTTGTTCACTTTTCTTAAATATTGTTGTAGTGTATTATCGTGTTACACAATTTCACATTTGGAAGTTTTGTGATGGCTCTGAACGCTCAGTTTCAGAGTTTTCTTCTAACACTAGCTCACTGTGATGTCACAGGGGGCCAGACTTCCTTATATGGTCGTGCCTGGCTGTTAGCTGTACAAGCTGACTGGGACCAATCACAGCGGAAGGGGCATACCCGGAGACGGCCCGTGGGTGGAAAAAAAAAAATCATGAATAATAAATAAATAAATCCAAGAAAATGCTGCAAAATCTGGAAGATCTAGAAAGCTTTCTGTATGTGTTATTGTGTGTGGCTGCTCTATCGGAGTCCACAACTCGAATAACTAAATGTATAAATGCAAAAAAAGTTACAGAACAATTTTCAGTGTGTTATATCTTTACCTGGACCACAAAAAGTTGGGCTTTTATTGTGAAGTAGATATTTCATAATGCAAAAAAGTCCAAATATTTTATGAAAACCGGTAATTTTCAACTTGGGTGCTTTTATTCTGAAGGGTATTTTTTATGTGAGCTATTCATAGTCCTTCAGGTCCAACACAAGCGAACGCAAATGGAACACATGAACTTATATGTAAAGGTATACAACCCGCAAGGCATGCTGGGTAACCTCAAGGTAGCCAAATGGAGTCTTTTTATGAAAGAAGAGAGAAAGTTGTCTTGACAGCGGTCATGATGTAAACCAAAGCCAAAAGCTCCAAGGTGGCTGAGCCTCCTTGTTGTTTATCTGCGTGCCGACTAATTCCATCCGAGCCCACGGACTCGGGGCCTGGCCACTGACCCGAAACACGGCGAAGCCACATGGAGACAGATAGGGCTATTAAAGCGGCGTAATGGAGGCAGAGAAGTGACACCAATTAGATTAAATGTGCTAGATATGCACCAGGCCTTCTCATTTTTCTCCTGGCCCGAGAAGCACTCAGACCAGGATAACATACGTTAATGATCTCATTAGGCTACACAATTCCTTTAGTCCACGTAGGGAAGGTGTCATCAGTTGTGACATGTACACAAACACAACCACACGCTCGTCAAAGTGTGCACTTAGCGGCCTAATCCGCAGCCTGCATGATATTTCAATGAATATTTCATCCCGGGCCACACAGACGGTGCAGGAGAAACGCGGAACATGCTCACGCTTGCGCCCTTTGAATTATTAAGCGTTTAAAAATTGTCTTCACTCCCCGGCGTGCTGGTTGCATTAATTAATATACCGTAGTGTCGTTCCAGAAGCTGCAGAACCCCGATGGAGTTAGACTCGGTAAAGCTATTTCCATGCACTCTGGAGAGCATTTAGGCGGCCATGTTGAACAAAAATGTAAAAAAAAAACCCTAATAAGGCAGGAAGTAACATTAAAAGTCATAATAATAATAATAATACACCAGGCACACTTTGATAAGTAAATATTGATTTATTTGGTGTCGTTGTTTGTTTGACCCCATTATCTGCAATCAGCAGCACATGCTCTGACGATAATGAAGCTGTCGATGGCCGTGTGTCGCAATCAATAGCGTTTATTGCGTAATGAATACAAACAAGTCAATTCCATAATATCAACAATAACACGCAAGATTAAAAGACACAAGACCATAAAAATGAATACGGTTGTCCCTCGCCACTTCACCACAGTTTTTCAAAATAAATTCATAAATCAAAGGTCGAACTCTAAATGTATTTTTCATCACAAAACGACCTTGTTAGCTTATTAGCTTGCTAATACATGAAAACAGGAAACGGAAGTCAGCGCCATCACCTGTCTATGATGTCATCAGCAGTTGAGGCTGTAGTTCTTTGCCAACTAACACAGTTACGCCACAAAAGGCAGGATGTTGCAGCCAGATCAACACCTTCTTGTTTTGCCATGAGTTATTTCTTGAATTTCTTGTATTTTTTTCTTACTTGTTTGTCAGGTAAGAAACTCCATTCTGGTTTATTTTGCAGCGGTGATCAAAAGAAAAGCGGCAAACAGTATTGAGTTCAAGAAGCAACTCATGGCAAAACAAGAAGGTGGAACCGCTTGTGGGCACGTCTTTGGCAAGTATTTAATGAAGGTAAAAGTTCATTTATCATTTGTAAGTTTGGATGCATTTTTAGATGTTTTCTTTAAAACTGATTTGGTTAGAGTACGTTTTGGTTAGAGTCGGACCTCCTGACGCTAACCAAGGTTCCACTGTGTGATGAATCGGAAACAGGTAAAACACAAAAGAACAGGTTGCTGTGAAAAATACCGTGAACATTTCAGATGATTTGATTCGGAATGTGTGAATAATAAGCGTCCACACGTCTTTTGTCATTTCAAAGTGATGATTTTTTGTCTTTTTGTCAGGTCATAGCCAAAGCGCATCACAAAGACTTTGACACTAAAGTGCACACAGCGACCGCTATTCATCTCGCGATCACGTTTCATTCCTCCCTTCAATCATATCGAGTGCTACGACCATTAGCCAGTCATTCTTTTATTCATTCGCTCCCGCTAACAATTACACTGTTTTTTGGCTTTTTTTTTCTTTCTCTTTCTTGATGATTTTTCTAGCTCGACCTTCAGATGGAGAGGAGAGATAAGCCGAGCTCGGAGCGTCAGCACCATGCTAATAAAGCGAGGCTCACACAAAGAAAATATGTTTCCAAGCTATTTTAGTGACTTGCAGAGGCAGCTTTACCTGCCGGTTATTGTGCCCCCAGGGTGGATTTGACTTGCAGCTCTTAAGACGCTCCTTCATCTTCATCACTGTCTGGGATGAGAGTGTGTGTGGTCGTCGGTATACCGTGCGGTGCATACTATGTGGCCACAACATTAGGTACACTCCACTTAAAATGCCTGGAGAAAGATGATCATGCGGACTTTTTGTGACTTATAGTACATAAGCGGTGTATGATATTGGTGTAGCAAGCCGGAAGGTAAACCTCGGTTTTCATGCGCCCCACTTCTGGTATGATTTGGTTTTCATGAAAAATGTTGGAATGGGATTTGCTTTTTTTCCCGGCTTCTGATTGGCTGAAACAGCCATGACAGCTTTAGAATGTGTTTTTATGTGGACGGACATTTTTTATTTGATTCCTCCGGATGGGATCTATTCTGCTTTTTTCCATTTTTCTGACCTATAAATGTTTTCTGAATGTTGTATTGAGCTCTGAAATGGCATGGCTCTGAACGCTCCATATGGGCATGCCCAGGTACTAGCTGAATTGGACCAATCCCCATGGAAATCTAAGGAAATACAGCTGGAATAGGTGCAGTTTGTGGAAGATCTTGAGAGATTATTGTGTGTAGCTGCTCTATAGGAGTCCACAGCCCAGTACAAAGGGCCCAAAATAAGCGTAATAGGTCCCTTTAATTCCTGGTGGAAATTGTCCCTTATCCTTCTGGATTTGTCCTTAATTTTCCAGGAAATGTCATTTTATTTTGAAAGGTAAATGTATGATTCAGGTCAAATATAACCTAGAGTTATAATAATCATAATATTATGATATTAATAATTAATAATTCTCATCTCTCATGTCTTGCCTTGCTTGTTTTCTTTTGTGATTAAGTTCATTATGCTGCTGGAAAAGTGAATTTCTCTTGCAGATTAATAAAGTATCTATCTTTCCCAAGGTTATTCAAATCAGACTGAACAAAAAAAAACGGTGGTTCCATCCCAGGATGAAACCTACTCAAATATGCATTACACAAGCAAAAGTATTGGGCCATGCAATCACTTCTGCATCCAGGAAGTCCAAATGGAAGAAATCCCATACTTTGAGAAAAGTATGATTTGATGATGAACGCTTTGTTACCTCAAGATCAGACTGAAATATATTTGAAATGATGGATTCCAGATAATCAGACATTTTATCTCGTGCTGTCCTTGCCGGTGGGAATGGAGGCAAAATAAAGTTGCCACAAATAACAGAGGCTGAAGGGACACAAAGACAGAACATCATTTCCTGGCCACAATCAAAGCAGACGATGCTTAATGAGACGGTGTCATCATCGGGAGGGCCGGTTGGCACCAAGAATTTAGTAATGACCCCCCCCACATTTCGTACCCCGTCATAACATCACCCGCCCTAAGAGGGAACACCCCCAAATTTTTAAAACCACTGTATTAGATGCACATATATGCGCCTCACAGCAGCTATGGTGCGTTCAAGGACTGCCGTACCAAATCATGCTTCACTGAAAAACAGTAGCAGTGATGCATAAAAATTGTGTGCCATGTATGCTGTTCATTTGACCTGTATTATCACGTATTTATGAATTATGCCTGATGATGAATGGGATGTCTTTTCTGCTCATTTTTAAAAATTTGATTAAAAAATTTAGAGTAAAAACATAAAACATAAAAATTACATATATAATATTTTAGATTTACATTTTTTACTAATAATATTTTAATATATGTATATATATTAAATTAAATTTTTTTTTTTTTTAATTTTTTTTAACCATAAATTGCAGTGCTGTGAATGTTGAATGACATATTTCCATATATATCACATAAACAGTTAAAAAGCGCTTTTGAGGAAAACAAAGCCTGCATCTGCAGTCCATCTCAGTGATGTGAATGGCGTTGCCATGGACACGCGTGTGCGAATATGCACTGACCAGTTCATCAATGCGTGCACGCAGTCAGGCTCTTATCAATGCACTCCAGAGCATTTGATGGCTTTGGGATCCCGCCCCTCTTATTATAGCCGTGGTCACATTAGTGGGAGGACGGCGTGGGAGGAGGGGAGTGAATCTGCTCCCAGCATCATTCAGAAATTTTGCCAAGAGGACGTCGACGGGGAAATGAGATGGCTGGAGCTCTTTTGACTTTTTTTTTTTTTTTTTTTTTTTTAATCCAGCAATAGAACTCCTCACAGTGATATGCGTTCACTCTATTTTACCTTCCCTTGATATTTTGGCTCCATCTCTGTGACGAAGGCCCTCCGTTTTCCATTTGGAGAAGCTGGCGTCTGGAGATAAGCGCACTGAAAACAAACGCACACACAAACACACAAAGAAGATGGGACACTGAGAATGACTGTGATTAGAAATGACTTTGACGTGACCGGGTGACCTTTAGCTGGGAGTCCGCTATAAAAAAGCGGTTAAAGCTAAATTAGTAGCGACTTTGTGTTGGGGCAGGGGAGGGAGTGCCCCACCTGAACCAGCAGATGGTGCTGTTTGCTTCTTTTCATGTCAAATTACTCACACCGTGTAAATATATATAACCGTACATACATATTCATACAGTAAAAATTAATTTAATTACTAAATAACCACATAAAGCCTTTGTTTATTCATCATAATAGATTAGCTGAATTTTAATGATTATATTATTAAAAATACCAATTACGATTACAGTCGATTACAGTCAGGCTAAATCCCAGCTAGTACTGATCGGCTAGTACTGCCTTTTACTCACATTTTTGCGAGGCCAAAGTCTACCTTTCCGCATTTGTGACTCATTCCCTACAAAAAAAAAAAGTGCAGGGACATTTTGACAGCTAAAAAAAAGGAATGTCTGACTCTCATTCTTAATCAATAAATCTCCAGCAGATGCTGCATGAAGCCTTTTTCTTCACTCTTGCATGAGTCCGGAAAATTGCATTGTGGATGTAAAACGTGCAACAAACAACAAACACCGGAAAGAAAAAGATGCTGAGTGCAGCTATTCCACAGTAGCAAAACACAATTGCAGCTCATTTCACAATTTTTTTCATTTTTTTTTTTTTAACTTTGTGACACATTAAGGGCTTTGTTCATCTCTCAAGCTCAGTCATCATCTGTCATCATTTGAAAAGTACAATTATCACTGCTTGCAACGCACACGACAGTGTCGCCTGGAGTGTCAGTGACATTATGACAGTAATAAATGCTAAAATGAAGATGAGAAGTGACTTTGCTTATGCCAGGGGCAACAATCACAGTGAATATTAGCTTAATATTGGATTTTTATACCGGAAATCAGCCACTTGAAGGAAAACCGCACTTTTTGATTTTGCCCATCATTTTTGATATGTAAAAAATACTTTTAACATGACTTAAATGCATATTATGTGTTCGGAAATGCACTTTGCACACGTAATGTTGTGTATCTAAAAAAAAAAAACACGGAAGGAAGTAGTTGACAACCCCTGCACGAGAGGGTGCTCGTGAGCCGGTTTGATTTTAAATGATTTTTTATTTTTTAATTATTAATAAATTATTTTTTATTTTTTAATTATTAAATTTTTCGCTTGTTTTTGATAGTTTCGTTCATGCTCACGAAAAAAAAAATCATTCAAATAAACGTGTGTAACATTGCGCTGTCATTTTGTTCTTCCGGTTTTATTTGACAGTCTTCTTCCGGTCCCACACGTGTTCGTAATTAGTCCCGTCCCTTCAGCACCTGGTGAGTATACCGCACAGCGTTCCTCTTCTTCTTTTTGGAAGTTTTTTTTAAAATGTCCACGCTCTTTTGAGCATTTAACCACACTCAACTTTCTTTGTCAGGGTCCTCGGAGTCGAGTTGTGTCCCGGAGTGGCGCTTGAATGTGTGTTGTCTCCAAAACGGCCTCGTTATTGGCTTGTTTTACGCCCATACAGATGCGCCATCAAACTTAATGACAACCTGAAGGTGAATACCATTATGGATTCATGTCTATGTTTAACAGCGGGCTGCGTGGGAATGGCTCCATGTAAAATGCCAAAGATATAAAAAGTACAACATAAAAGTTAAGATGCTAATCTAAATACAACAGAATGCATTAGTTTAATGAGGTTGTCGGTCCTTAAGCAGCATAATATATGATATTTACCTTCAGGAATGGCTTTCTAATGATTTTGAGGATGTAGCATTAGATGTGTTTGGCTAGCTTCCTGACACAAGTGGTTTAAACTGTTTTTTTGTTTTGTTTGCAGTCATTCAGGTCCATGGGGATCGAACCAAAGGCGAGTGGACGACTTCATGGTGAAAGATTTTTCCTCAGGTAAGCCTCCGTTTGCCTTGTCGGCCATTTTGTTCAATAAATGGTAGCTGCGTATCAAATTGAATACCTTGCTTCCAAAATATATCAACCATGCTGTTTACATATAGAAACCAATTCTATGTACTATATGTTGTCTAAATGTGGTAAAATACAAATAAAGTATTCAGAAGACTCAAATACTACATGGTGGTGATATGTAGGAGTCAATAATGTAACTGTTTGAGACACACAAGCACCAGATTTGATATTTGGAACAACAGGGTTTTATTGCAGGTTTGAATGATCTCACAACAGGGACGATAATCCCTAACTCGTACTACTGTAACTAAAACTCAACCTTGATGTCACTTTCTATCTGCCCCCCATTTCCCCAACCTTACCTGAAGACTTTTACAGCAAAAGCACAAGTTTTATGTAAGTCTTAAGTTGCCTATAGGGGTGTTATTTCATGTCTAGAGGGCTCTAATAATGTATAGAAATAAGGAATCCTACTTTGTGGCAATCCTGGATTCCTCCCTGGTGAGGAGTACTGCACATGCCCAGTTCGTAGGAGGTCAAGGGTCAGACCTATGACACCATGGAGGTGTCACCACAAGCCTGGGAACGCCTTGCTGTCCTTCCAGTGTGGAGACCGGGAAGTCTGGGCTTCCCCGAGACGTCTGGGTTGCATGGAACAGGTACTGTTGTTTCGGATTATGTCGCTTTGAATGTTTTTTTTTCGTCACACATCAATTTTTTGCACTTGTTCGGTGGTCCATGAACGCATCGTAGTGGCTGAGAGACGCAAAAGTGACCCCCCCTCCCAGACTGATATGGAGCTGCGGTGACAATAGTTGCATTAATTAACTTACACTTACAAAGCCTCAATGTCATGTCTAAACACGTTTGGAAGTCAGGCCCACTTTACGGGTCAGTTAATCCCCCCCCCCCCCCCCCGTCCCTCAGCGCGCCTCCCTCGGTGCCCAAGCGCTTGCAAAAGAGCAGACTTCATCTGCAGCAGGTGCGGCTCTAATGATGCTTTGATGCCATCTGTCAAATCCCATCACTTGCTGTGGCGCCTGACATTTCCGCTGATGGCTCCTAGCAACGACTTCGCCTCGGAGATAGGCGCTACATGCTAACAATAAGGGAGGGAAAAACAACAACAAAACAACAGCTGCGAATTTGCGACACGCCCTCCGGCAGATTTGACGACGTAAAGAAATGACGTTTAATTAGCGGCTTGGCAAGTTTTGATTTTTCTCCAGTGACACTTCCGTGTCGTCACGGCATTAGTTGATGACTTCTGATTGGTCTGTCGCGACGCCACATGTCCAGAAGGCGCCCACTCTTCCTCCCAACCGGGCTAAATTTGTACTTTTTAGTTTTCTGAAGTCAACACTTGGTTAGTCTGGCGGACTAACTTGTAATCATCGTACTTGTGTGTGATGTGCGGGGCGCTGCTTTGTCCCGGGCGGTCCCATCAGAGTCAAGTGGTGCAGAGTGATTGCCTTCATCGTGTCAGTGATGGAGATAGAACACAACACACTGTCCTTGTGCAGTGTGTATCAAAGGCACAACAATAGCCATAGAAAAAAAAAAAAGACGGCATGTGTGTTTGTCTTAAGTATCCAAGGCCTTCTGTGTCCTCAGTGGGGATTTGGGCCTTAAAAGGCGTAGCCAATTAGTGTTTTTGTTTTTCTTTGGGCATCAAATTACAAAAAAAACGTGGAAGTCAAACACTTTTTTCATCATTTATTTTGGGTTACTAAATAATTTATCCTATAAGATCAATCCGTTTAAAGTGTCAAACATAAAACTTTGAAACACTGCATTGCAAAGTACTTTTGGGTCATATTTATTGAATTTAAAGAATAATATAATGGTTTAATTTCATTTCAACGTGCATCAGATTACAATTGAAGAAGCAAAGCTGATTAAATCCTACCCCTCCATCTGGTACTTTTACAAGCAGTAACTGTTACATTTGTTCACTTCCTGCTTTCCTAATATAGATTTTTTTTTTTTTAATTTTTTTTGTCACGTACCGAAGTACAAGGTGATATGACCATACAATGACATAATGGGTACCATAGTAACCGTCAATATAGTGATATGTATGTATATGTGTATATATAATATAGCACATCATGACTGGTTCAAGACTCTTCATCCTAGTATTTACATTAGAAGGCAAAATGTCAGGCAGGGCTTGATGTTCTCTTTCGATTTTGGGTCAACATTTCCAATAAAAGTGACCCACAATGGAAGCTAACAAGGTCAAATATTTTTGATTTGTGACTATTTGGGCATTGTCATTGATTAATTGATCAGTTATGTAGACATGGCCGCTGATTGATGCAATTAAGTCAAAATCAAGCATGCTATTTGCTGACTCGGTCACCCCCCCATGATGAATACTGCAGTTAAGGATAAACTGTAACAATAAGTTAGCACTTTTCCCGGGCCTGCTAACGATATTTCCCAGGCTGCAGCTGCTGAATGCTAATAGTAAACGGCGATGTGGGTGTCAGACAGCTGACATGTGTACTAATAATGAACGTCAATGTTGTTGAAGGTGTATTCTGTCCCCTGATGGCCCCTAATCAGCTCCGCTCGGTCGAGCTCGTCCCACCTGGAGCAGCGGCCTACTGATTTCCTGTCAGAGGGTCGAGCGTGCCGTAATTACGCTCTCCATTTGAAATTCCATCACTCTGCTTTTGGCACCCAAAAAAAATGAGATGCGCCTCATTGAGATGTAGGTGGGGACGCCGCTGTGGGATGTAGTCGACGGTAAATTTTCAATTAAACACACGGTGGCCTTGCTGGATTGTTTGCGACCCGTGGGAACGATCCGGGGCACTTTAAAGGGGCCTCGCTGAGATGCGTGAAAATGCCTTTGCGTGCTTGGAGAAGGTGAAAAACACGACTCGACTGGAGGGATGGGCTTTTGACGAAAGAGATGATGGGGGAAATTCACAAGAAATTACTACATAAATTTCTGTTGTTGCTATTATTGTATTTATCATGTTTAGTGGGATGGGGCGAGGACCTCAGGACACCTGTTATAGCATCCCTAAAAGGTCAATAGGGGATTGGTCATCAATACATTTCGCACAATCCGTAACTGTGTGAAAGCTGAGAAGCAATATTCCCATTGGAAATGAATGGGCCGATTATTTGGCTCCCCCTAATGGTCAAAAGCGACATTGACATTGTTCATTACTGTAATATTCTTATTCTACAGGGTGGCATGGATCAGGAGGGAGTGGTTTCTTTAAATGACTGTTGCTGGTTCGATTCTTGATCCCGCTATAATCATTCACCTTATTTATGCAGTTTAATATTCAGTCATATTTTTGCTTTTCACTATTAAAATGTTGTCATTTTTAATCTGCTAAAAACGAGTATACAAATTAAAAAAAAAAACATTCACAGGAGTGAATGTTGGCGTGATAGACGCAGCAGTCATTTAAAAAAAAAAACCTTAAACTGTATTATGGAAAGCAGGAAGTGAACAAATGTAACAGTTACTGATTTACTTCTTCCTACTCCTTTTGGACATTTGGAACCGTGAGCTGATTATGTGATGCATTCAATTGAGTGCAATCAATCAATTACCATTACCATTAAATTGTGCCCACTCCTGGTGAAAAATATTTTACAACCTGGTTGCTGGTTCAACCCTTGTCAGCGAATAGATTTCTAGGGTGTCATTTAGTATTTCAACAATTTTTACTGAAAATGCTTCATTTACTTATATTGTAACAATTTGGATTGTTGTATACTTCCAACAATAGTACGCAATTGGGTAAAAATCCCTTTGCAAAGACCTTGTCGTTTCCCCCTAGTCAAAATGCCAATAGAGCAGTTTGGTCAAGTGAACAATGAGACAAACGGAACGAGGGAGGCGGGAAAAAAAGAAAATAGAATAATCCCGATGGGATGCAGACATGTGAATTTCCCAGCAATATTCGCCAGAGATATTTCTGGCTGGATGGGAATGGCAAGTCGCCATCGCTGAGGGAGGCGATTCACTCCTTAATTCACTTTGAGAGGACGTGTAAGCATCTTCACGGGGCTTTTCATGTACAGTATGTGTATGTTTGTCGTTTGCCAGAGGCTTGGCAAGAGGAAGAGGAGAGGGGGGGGGGGTGCTGAAGGCTTTCTGAGTCAGCCACACACACACACACACACACACACACACACACACACACACGTTTTGCTTGACTTCCCCTCACCTGCCCCGTGGCCTCCTACCTAGAGACAGACGTGTTGGCCCACCTTAGCCTCCTCCCTCCTTCCACTCTGTCCTCGGTAGGACAACATATTCTCACTGCTACCCTCTGACAACACTCCTTATGGACGTTGTCCCCTACACACACACACACACACACACACACTCTGACTCAACAGACGAGAGCTTGAGGTAACCTTGACCAGCTCCTGGGATTCATCATCAACATCGAAACAGCTGTAACTCCAGCGGCACCCAGTAGACCCCCGTCAAGGCCGAGGAATAGGACCAGATGAAAGATTTTCAAAAGTTACTTTTTGGTTTGTTTTGTATAGTTTATATATATTTTTTTAGATATCTTTAATGAATTACATGAAGGACCACTGTGGTAACATGTAGTATTGGGTTTTTTTCCATTATTAGTAGTTGCTCTCATCTTATTGTTTTACCTTTTGGATCTGCATAATCGACCTTTGCGTTCACTTTAAAATGGTAGTTTTGCTACTTTGCTAACCATAGTGTTTCCAGCAGTAATGGGCAGTTTGCTTCCGAACAGCATTACAACATTGGTTCTGTTTTTTCTGTGTTGTGCAATATATTTAAAATGGTGTGACCTTTGATGTCCTACCAGATTGGCGCATCATTATTAACTAGGCGGGATACGCCGCCCTCTCCGCGCCGTCAACCGTCGTGCGTGTTTTCATTCCCTCGCCATGTTTGGGTGATCCCGCGCTCATCGTGTTCCCCCTGTCTTGTTTCATAAATAAATGCAGCGTGCCCCCAGTCTCCCCTCCCCCCCCCCATCCTGTCCGCATTGTTTTTCGCCAGCAGTGCTGCGCCAATACGGCTCGTCTCGGGGAAATGTGCATCTGCATCACCTGTCACTCTCGGGGAGGCGCAGCGGGCGGCGCTTGATTGACGTCTGGATCGGCTCGCCATGAAGGGGAGACGTCTCGCACGGTTCAGCGGACCAAAAAACGTGCAAAGAGAAATGAGAACATTTGTGGGCAAAAGTGTGAAGACAAAGGGGGGGGGGGGAGCAATGACTGAATTACTGTAGTTTCCGGTTTATAAGAAGCGCCGACGTTTAAGATGCACCCACTAAATTTAGAGAGAAACGATTTGTACATATGTAACCGGCAAAGGACTATACAGCGCACAAGTCCACGTCAAAGTCGCTTTTTGTGGTGCGCACAAGTCTGAGGACTAAACAGCTCTTTATTTGACAGGAACGTACCATGGGCTATGGAAAAAGAAAATCAGAAAGCCTGACTCGGAGTTATCTTCAATCATCACACAGCAACTTAACACCAAAAGGTACCTAAGAAATAAAATACCAAGATGAGTTTAAAACAAAAAGTCCCAGCAATGCTACATATGTCCACTAGAGGGAGCCAGATGAGCCTGGAGGGAGGCTGACGTCATTGCAGCATCGTAACCAATGCAATGCTTTGTTGGGAAGCTTTTAAAATGTATATAATTTATTTTAAACTCATATTGGTACTTGTATGTCTCAGCAAATATTCCTTGTATATTCCTTTGCTATATCGAGTAATGACCTCCTGCGAGTTGAAAAGCTTGTCGTAGAGCTCGTAATTGGCTCCTGCCAAAGACCGACCTACCATTTCCTACCTTAGTTGCGAGTGGCCCAGTATTTAAACGATTAGTAGTAGTTCCGAAGTAAAGGAGATGTCACAAGATTCGAACATAGCCATAAATTAGCTGCAGGGATGTATAAAATGGAGGATTAGCGTAAGGTAAATGGCCGTGTGAATTCTATGCTACTTAATCCTTTTCATTGCATACTCAGGCCTTCCATGTCCGAGTGAGGAGCATCCGTCATATTTTTCCAATCTGTCAGCCTCCTCTTTGGTGACATTCGACAACCTTTTTTCGAGCGTGTGCTCTCGTGTGATTCCGCCATGTCGCGCAAAGGTTGGTGCCCGCAATCTCGCTTTTGAAAAATCAACTTTTCTTGCAAGTCAAAGGTGGGCGAGATCTTGGAAAGGATGTGATTTTTTTTTTATGACTGAATGGAAAGCAGAGGCACACGCGGGCACAAGTCAGCTAAAATATTTCAATGCCTCCGCCGAGAATGCTACCCATGCAAGTGCTCCCTGCCTTAAAAACGACACTCTTTATGTTATCTCCTACAAAGGGAATCATTTAACAGTCGCATTCTGCTGTGTGGGCTTTCAGTTGAAAGTCAACCACAAAGTTAACAAGTCTCACTTTGCAGTTTATTTGTTATTATTTATTCATCGGATGACGCGTCGGCGCTCTCGACAAAGCGAGGTCGTCGTGCTTGTGTGATGACAGAAGGCATAAAATGGCTGAAGTCACTGGAAAAAAAAACGATTCACCTCGGAGAGAAACATTACGGCGGTTTGAAAATGTGTCACACAGGGACATGACTTTTTTTTTTTCCAAAAGAGTGGAAACTTGACAGCTTTGTGACAGTCTCCATGGCAACGGGGAGAGGGCCTCATTAGAGTGGTATAGCAGAAGAAATGTTTTTAGGTGGAGGGGAATGAGACCTGCCAGCACTTACGCATTTTACGTGCTCGACATGCTTTGTACGCATTTTTATGTCACATCGCCTGGCTCCTCCCCCTGCAAACCCGCTTGCTAGCGTGACGTAGACATCTGAAAAAAAAATCCAACCTTGCCACCCTGAAAGACTGCGATTGGTCGGCTTGTAGAACATTATTTACCTGTTAACGACCTACTAAAAACATGTTTTAAAATATTAGAGCCCCCAAGACATGAAATAACACCCCTATAGTCACCTTTCCACTCAATTTACCCAATATAGTAGACAGGAAGTGATTTCGGGGTTTCAGTTTTTAGCTCGACGTGGGTTTTTCTGTGCCTGTTAGATCATGCAACCCCCGCAATAAAAGCACGTCGTTGCGGCGATCAGGTCTGGTGCTTGTGTATCTCAGCAAACATTACTGATACCCAGTAACCGGTGTCAAAAGCGTCTTGTGAATACTTAATATTTGTACTTTTACTTCATTTAGCTGCAGTGATAGACATCAACACGGGATTGTGCGCTTTGCTCCAGAATCATCCAATCGAATAGCCGAGGGCTGCGATTATGAAACATATTTGCTTCAAAATGACACGTTTTCTCAAGCGGATCTGGTGGGCTTGTCACTCACTCCAACAGCGTTGCAGTATTATGGCCCACCCCCCCTCAGCTTTTGCAATATATTCCCTCACACTTACAGTTTTACACCTTGTAATATTTTCACGCCTACATACTAATCCTTTATGGCGAGCCATATTTTCCCCAGTGGGAAACTTCCACGGTGGCACGGAGACACAATCTGATGAAATAAGTAAGAGCGAAAGCGATGCGGTGTAATAATTAGTTTCATATGATACTTGTGTTTGGAATGTAATCTTATGCAAATCCATTTTTATTATCATATTTGTGTAAATATCACAGTAGAAGGCATTTTAATTCGGGGGGTGAATGCGACCAAATCATGAACTAATATTCAACTTGCATTGCATATTTCTTTGTTAACTCCATGAAGTGCCCCCAAGTCGCGGCATAATTGAGAATAATGACAAAGCAACGCCAGAGGCAAAGATCTGTGGGGGCTTCAAGTTGCATCCTAAACAAATCATTAGCCGGGAACATTTCCACTTAATTCATGGAGGAAAGTCGGGGGGGTAAAAAGTAAGATGCTCTACTGAGGGCTCACCTTTTGGATGCAAATGCGTGCACTTTGACTTGCTAATGCCGATATAAACAGTGTTAACATTTACAAGCGTTTATCACATGTCATAAAAACTCCGATTATCAATACGCAGGAAGGCTCTTTTTCTGCAAATATTCTTTTAATGATCACACAAAGGCCATTTTTAAGAGCACTCATTAAAGTCGTCCTCGCGCCGCATCTTTCATCTTCGTGCCGCCGTCCCGGGCAACATCATTAATATGAGTGGAAGTGCATCCGGCGCAGGAAGCTCGCCACGACGAACGTGCAAAGCAGGGAATTAAGATGTGCTACGACAGGAAGAGAGGACTTTATTTATGGGAGCATCCGGGATGAGCAGGAGGAAATATGACGGCGATACCCGGGGACAGCGCCCACATCGGGGGAGAGCATTCCCAGCTGCCCGCGACTAATGAGCAGAGCATTAATGCTACGGCTTTAAGAAATGAAACCTCATGTTGTACTAAGTGTCTTGTCTGGGGCTGCATGAGTGCTACCGTAATTGGGGAGCTGCGGTTCATTGAACGAAACAGGAATCTTGACAGGTATTGTGAAATATTGAAGCGGAGAGTAGTAGTTTTCCAACATAAACACATCTGCTGAAGGTGGAGTGGGCAAGTAGGTCTCCTCTGGACCTGAACCCCCCCCCCCACCCCAATCCCCGTTTAGGACCTTTTAGCGCAGGACCGAGCGCAAGGTGTCTAACCAGCTTTGTGATGTCATCTTGGAGGAGTGGAAGAGGATTCCAGTGCAGTCCTGGTGAACTCCATAAATACATTTTTTAACATTAGAGCTCTCTAGCCATGAAACAGCACCCCTATAGTCACCTTTATACCTGTAGTGCACATTATAAAAGGGAATAAGACTTTTCCGTTGCTGTAAATGTATTCTGGTGCAGACAGGAAGTGATGTTGCGGGTTGGTCCGGGAATAATGTAGATAATGTACGTTCCCAAGTGGTTGAGTCCGGCTGGTTTGTTGTTTGAATCGTTCAAAAAAAAAAAAAAGTTCAACCTTGGCGCGACTCTAGGCCCACTCTAGTTTGTGGTGTGTTGTCGTTGCAAACACTGGGATTTGCTAACGGCCCACTTTGCCCCAGAACGAAACGTGACATGGATTCTCCAAGTTTTTAGGACCACACCCACCCAGACTGTCAAGCTCCTAAAACCAACCTGGCCCCCCTGTGGCGTCTGGTCTCGCCACAGACTAATATTTACTAATTGTTGAAGCCCAAGTGTGTGTGTGGCAGCATATTGGTTGAGCCGCCATGACACTATGTTATTATTTTTATTTATTATCACTCTACTTGAATTATTCAGTGGCATTCATTAGTACAAGAGCGTCTATTTTATATTAAACTTCCCCCATTCTATGCATCCACACTAAGCCAGGAGAAATCATGTATTTTTACTTTGTTTATCTTGGAAAAAAAAAGCACAATAAGCTGATGATTGTGATGAGCGTGTCGGATTCTAATGGCATTTAGCTGCCACACGCACGCTCCCGTGCCCATCAGCCGCTCTCATTTGTCACTATTAGCTGTAATATGAAAGATTCCTCATCTCATCCTGCAGGGCTAATTTGTTGGAGCGGGCCGAGTGGAGCTTCAGTGACTGAGTGTGAAATGAGAACCTTTTGCATGGCGGCAAATGAGTCCACAGTGACAGCCTTCGCATATTTAAATGAACATCTCTTCATTTCGCCATGTGATATATAGACACATGTAGCTATAACTGGCTTTTGTGACTGACATGGAGTTGTTTCTCCAGGCTTTCTCTGTTGTGTGCCGCCCCCCCCCTTCCCCTCACCCAAGCACCCGAAACCCCCAGCTGTACACTTTGACCTCCCACTCATCTTTGATCGAGCGTCAAAAGAGCTCCCTCTCCGTCGTCGCTCAGCTTCACTCGGCAAACTCTCGCATCTCGCTCAAAATTCGGGCCCCCGAGTCGCTCGATGTGAGCTTCTGACAGTCTGTTTGAGGCGGCTCCCTGGTTAAGTCCTCTGAAGAGAGAGGATTTGTTTGGAATTCGCTCAAACCAGATAGAAACCAGCTTGCGCGGCCAAGGACTGGCAGCGAGGTTGAGTTTGTTCATGTAATTAAACTGCAGAATGTGATGGGATCAGCGCATTTCAATGAATTACACGAGGCGGCTTGTAGTGTTTGGGTGTCAAACTATAGTCCTGGTCACTTGTTGCTAGGCGGAATTCATTGAGTGGAGATGCTTGATGTTTGCTTTCTTATTAAAAAAAAAAATAGAAAAATAAAAAATACAAAAAATAATAAAATAAAATAAATATAAAAAATGATACAATATTGAAAAAAATATAAATACATATTTAGTAACACAATTTTAAGGAAAATTTATATTGTAGTCCACTACAATAACATGTTCTTTTACTTTGTTGCTAGGCGGAATTCATTGGGCCACATCAAGTGGAGATGCTTGTTTGCTTTCTTTAAAAAAAAATCTAAATATAAAAATAGATAAAAAAAATAGAAATACATATTTAGTAACACAATTTTAAGGAAAATTGATATTGTAGTCTACTACAATAACATGTTCTTTTACTATGTTGCTAGGCGGAATTCATTGGGCCACATCAAGAGGAGATGCTTGATGTTTGCTTTCTTATTTAAAAAAAAAAAAAAAAATCAAAATATAAAAAAATAAAAAATAGGAATACATATTTAGTAACACAATTTTAAGGAAAATTTATATTGTCGTCCACTACAATAACATGTTCTTTTACTTCGTTGCTAGGCGGAATTCATTTGGCCACATCAAGTGGAGATGCTTGATGTTTGCTTTCTTTAAAAAAAAAAATCAAAATATAAAAATAGATAAAAAAATAAAAAAAATGGAAATACATATTTAGTAACACAATTTTAAGGAAAATTGATATTGTAGTCTACTACAATAACATGTTCTTTTACTACGTTGCTAGGTGGAATTCATTGGGCCACATCAAGAGGAGATGCTTGATGTTTGCTTTCTTACAAAAATAAAAGAAAAATTAATTTAAAAAATACATAAAAATAAAATAATAAATTAATAAAAAAAAATAGAAATACATATTTAGTAACACAATTTTAAGGAATTGATAACATGTTCTTTTACTACATATGACAGCTCAGTCTTGATACCCTGATGAAACGCTGGACTATACAGTTTCTAAGCTGGACTCAATGGGCACCTCATGGTTGGAGTTTTAAAGCAGGGGGTCCAATACACGCAGTCATAGTCAAATATATCCAAGTAAAAAGGTTCCTGAATCCAGTCAGGAAACAAAATATGGGAATCATCACAGGATGCTGCAAATAAACTGCGAATCTTCCATGTGATGTTGAGCAGGTATGAGTGGGTGGAAGAGATGTCACTGTTTTCTTAAATATTCCTCCTCACAGTGCACAATGTTGTTTACAAGCCCCGACCTGCTCCTGTTTAACATCCAACACAATCACATGTGACACTTCTCAACACCTTAAACCCATTTAGCAATAAAAAATGTAAAAAAAAAAGCGCGGTGAGGTTAGCGAGGGCAGGAGTAGAGCGGTGAATGTCACATCAATGTGCACATTTGGATCACGCCGATATCCGCTGATCTCCCGCTGATCCCCCTTGGTTAGTGGGAAAATATATTTTTCTATCTTTGAACTCTGTACGATTGATTCCCAGCGCAGGTTCACTCCCATCTTTGCTTTGTGTATTATCCTAAGTGTTGCATATGAATTCACAGTCACACACGCCCTGCATTGCAAAAAAGCAAACACCTTCAACTTTTAATGCTGCATCACACTGTTAGTGGAATATCCGTTTTTTTTTTTTTTCATTCCAATTTCTCCAAACTGGATGCAGCTCACACATTCCGGTGCCTAAAAAGAACACGAAGCTCAGTATTGACAGTCACAACTTGAATGTGGCCTGATGAGAGCTCAGCGGTAGGAGCAGGAGCCGGGGGTGCATGTCACCGCTCCTGCGCCTGTGACATCTTGTTGGGGCCCAGAAAAGCCTCACCGCCATCCACCCGCCCTCCCGCTCCCCTCCACCTTTTTGCATTAACTCCCAGCTTGGAACAAGAACATGCTACTTGTGTGCGCTCGGCAGCCTCCTTGTTCTCTGGCCTCGCTGTAACGCTGCAATGCTTCCGCATACCAATGACTGGAACTGGTGGGAGATCCTCCTCTTCCTCCTCTTCCTCTGTGCTGCCAGCCACCCAGGTGTGACTACATGACGGGGAACAGGAACTCTTTCCGGCCTGACTTTGACATGCAAGCCCTTATTATTATTATTATTATTATTAACCCCGGCTTCCCATAAGCTGTTCCTGTTTATATTTATTTTATTCCCAATCAGTCGTTTTTATGCAACTCATGCAAACAATGTGTCAGTTTGTCGCATAAGGCCAACAGTGCCAGCTCTCCCCGTCCTTTATGCGCCGTTTGAGGCAGTGGAATTCAAAGGAAAAAGCCTAGCGAGTATACAGTGTTTTTATTTTTGGTGGAAACGTGACCCATTTTCGACCCGGCAACGTTCCGCGTTTTGAGCCATCCCAAACTTTTCAGGGCTTACTTCGAAATTCCTAAACCTCCATGATCTGAAACTTTGGCATGGCTTTAATTTAACTCGAGAATACAACCTTCTAGCTACATTTCTAGATCGGAGAAGTAATCAGCCATGCCATGCCCGACATGTTCTCCTCCCATTAATTGTGGAAGTGGTAATTTTTTTTTAGCTTATTTTGTACTTCTTCCCCACTCCATTTTAAACACCAAGTTTAGAACAAATAAATACGAGGCTAACTAGTTAGCTTGCTAGTGTGCTTTGTGTTCTGAGCGGCAGGAGTCTCTTATGTACCTGCAGTGTGACGCTACGGGCAGTACAGCAGAGCAAGGTGTTGTAAGCAAAGAATATAGGGTTGTTATTTAATGTCAACAGGGCTCTAACCCCGGTACAAAAACCATATTTAGAAAGTCATAAACAGTCGATGATGTTCATGTAATTAAAAGTTTGGCATGTGTTGGCCGACCTCATACGTGTTATAAGCGTGATGCTGTTATTTTATCCTCCTAATAAGAGTGGTGATTCTCACTACAGTTTATGTGAGAAGGGGGGGGGGGGGGGGGGGTGGTGGGTGTTGCGTCCTGAGGCTTGACAAATCTGCACAGTGTTTTCTTTTTAAAGCACTTTGACACGGCTCCCATGTCACAGCAGCAAGGTCCGCATATGGGAGCACCTGCTGTGGCCCTCCGCTCTCCTCTCGGAAATTACTCCTGGAGTCTTAATTAGACGGCGGATTCTGCTTATCGCAGCTTTTTGCAACGCTCGACAGGTCCAGCTAGGCTTTTTTTTTTTTTTTTTTTAATAGTTTGCAGTATATCGCCCAAGCAGGGGTGAAAACAACAACAAATTGTGTACTGAACCGGACAGCACATAATGTTAATGTTTGACGTCTGCGTCATCGTTTGACACGAGATCAGCTTGATTGACTGCGACACACTCATCTCGGAGAGTTTTTGGGCTAATTTGAAGTCAACTCGGCACAAGTGGCTGAGTCGTTGTTTTGTGACCCTGTTTGTGTTGGATGAGCGCACCGTTCCTCTCTTGGGAGCAGCCTACAGGCATCCCACAGATCTGACACGCAGCTCCGCACGCTCACACTCAACCAGCGAGCGAGGGAAGCGGGAATAAAAACAACACACACAAGAAAAAAAAAAAAAAAAAATCACTTCCCTGAGAATCTTGGCTGAATACATTAGTGATGAATAAACTCTATTCTCCCCCGCCCCACCTGCCTCCTAAGCGTGGGTCAAAATAGGTAAGGATGACGCGTACGATGAACTCCCTCGGGATGGAGGAACATCCTGTGTGGATGGCTGAGATTCACACTTTTTATTCAGTGTAATTATGCATTCAATGTAAATATCCAACAATATGTGACAACATAGGAACTGTTATGATGGAGTGCACCACCATCATAAACATCTGAAAAACATCTGGTCATATTTCTAACGTTCTTCACCAGGAACCAGGAAAAACCTGCCAACCGCCGAACACAAACATGGCTGCATGTTTTTTTACTTTTCTCTAATTGTCCTAAACGTTGCTCCCAAGCCTCAGAATCAAATGGTATGGTCCCGCAGTCTTATGATGTCACCTTCCGTGTACCAGGAAGTGGCCTGTTGGCTGCTCACTGCTTCATCTTTCTTGGATCCCATCTTCTTTTTGGCGTTGTTCATGTTGGAAGCGTGACCCCCCGCCCCCAAAACCCAAGAGTCAAAAACGGTACAGTCCTATCGTCACCCAAAGTAAACCATTTAGCTGCTAACCGCTAATTGCTGTTGTTAGTGGTTCAACTTTCTGGGATCGTTGCACTCCAGAGCACCCAGTCTTCGTCTTTTTGCCGTTGTTCATGTTGGAAACATGCCCCCCCCCTCCCCCCAACCCAAGAGTCAAAAATGGTACAGTCCTGTTGTCATCACCCAAAGTGACAATTTAGCTGCTAACCGCTAATTGCTGCTGTTAGTGGTTCAACTCTCTGGGATCGTTGCACTCCTGAGCACACAGTGGTCTTCTTTTTGCCGTTGTTCATGTTAGAAACATGCCCCCCCCCCAACCCAAGAGTAAAAAATGGTAGTCTTGAATTTAAATGTGGCCTTTTAGCTGCTCACCGCTAATTGCTTTTCTTTGCGTTCAACGTCAACATGATTAGAACCAATTAGACTGCTTAGCCGGTTCCGATGCACGTATAGATCCTTTAAGAAGTCGCTGCCTATAGGCTTATGGTCCCCCCCCACAACGACCCCCCCTCGTGACACCGAAGCACCTCAACACTCAGTGGGACGTCTTAGATGACGGAAGGCGCTGAAATGTCAAGGGAAGGCTAGAAGATGAGAGGTGATGGCAAAGAGAGGAGGGTGGGTGGGTGCGTGGGTGACCCCCCCCCAGGGATCCCAAAGTGTGGTGTTGTGTGCCGGGAGAGGCCAGAATTAGTAAGCTACTCCTTTTTTTTTTTTTCTCTTTTTAATCTGATTGGAGTTCATTCATGCAGAGGAGCTGCAGCACCTTGCAGAGCGATGCACAAATAACACAACGGCATGAGGAGAAAAGAAATAAATATATATATATATATATATATATATATACGGACGTGTGACGGGAATGTAGATGGCGTCACGGGGCGCTCAGAAAACAAGACGGCTGGAGCGAAAGTAATTGAACAAGGTAGACGGTGTCTTAACAAACCCTCCCTCTATGTTTTGGTTTGCAGCATCCTGAAAAGGCCAGGAAAAAAAAGGCACGGGGGTCCATACTTCCGCCTCCATCCAACAGCGAGGGTCACCCCTGCTTCTCTCTTCCGCTCCGCTGCAGCCGCTCAACACGCGCTGTAATTAAAACCACAGGTGGGACCCATAACACTGGCTGGCTGCTCCCAGCACGCAACAGGTACCATCTGGTACGGCGTTTCCATCCTCCCCAAAACGCGAGGGGTTAAAGCATCAAAGTCCCGCCTCTTTTTGATCGCAGCACCTTCGGGGGAATGATATCCATTGTCTCCCCCCCCCCCGGAAAAAGGGTGCGGCGGGCGGGCGAGAGCCACCTGTTCGTCCAGTGACCGCGTAACCCCGCCGCGTATCCTGTTTCCTGGTAGCATTTCTTCAAACGCCTGCCCGCTCACCAGTTTGTGGGGAGATCCTGCAGTGCTGGTTTGCCGCGCTCCGGTGCGCCGCTCGCTTAAGCGAACATGCTCAGTACACCTTGAAACATGGACGACGTCTGGAGAGAGGGCGAGCGCAGTCTGGGTCACGGCACACAGCGAGGCGTTGGAGATGATGGACCGTGCGGGGCGCCTTTGTTTATGTACTGTATAGTACTGTACGCTATAGTATGCTATTTGTGTAATGGACATAGAACAGTAAATTGGAGGACAGGAGTTTGAACACAATAATTATAAAGATGGTAATAATTGGCTTTTCCATATTAAAACTAAATAGTAATAACTAGTTTCATATCATTTTTGAAGGTGAAGGCCATTTGCCAGCCGGCGTAGTGAGCAACGCTCCTGTTATAGACCATCTTTGATGATTGGCCCATCTGTTACATAAATGATCTACGTTCACCCCCTCCCGAATAGTTTATTTGACGAGCCCTACACTCTGACGGTAATGGTAAAAAATTAAATACAATAAAAACATTCTGGATATGTTTTTTCTATTTTTTTTCACAGTTTGACTTTCAAAATAAAAGTAATAAAACAAATGTATGTTAATGTAAATATATAGACATGTAAATATATATGTATAAATAAAACTAAACACAGTCATTCAATAGCGTGAAATAGTGTGTATATATAATTTAGAAGTGTATATATACTGTTTCAAAACAAAACTTTATTAGTGACAACATTTCAGTTGTTCTTGTCTTTCCCTTTTTCTGTATTTTTCCACATTTTTTCCTCTTTTTTTGCTGACTTTCATTTCTACAATGCGCTGCAGGGTGATAAAAACGACGAGCTTCGTGCCGCAAACAATCCCCGGGCCGCACTTTGGACACCCCCCTGCCGCAGCCAGTGTTCTAAATTCATTAGCTGTGTTAGCGCTCGGCTAGAAACGGCTCATTGGGGACGGGGGGGGCGCGGAGAAGGACAGACTTTAACCCGGGGCGTTGGCAGATTGCAGATGTCTGCCTCTACTCGCCGCCGTCATGGAGCAGCCCCCCCTCCTGGCGGCGGTGCGAGGAGCCACAAAAGACCCCGGTGGGTGTGCCTACGTTTGTGTCGACACTACGGCTGTTTGCGTGTCAGTTTAATGAGCTTTGTGCGCGCCGGTTTAGACAACGTGTCCGCAGCATCTGTTGGAAAAATGGCGGACTGAGGCGAGGCGAGGGGTGGTGCGGTTGCGGGGGGGACTCTGAATGAATCGATGCTCGGCTGTGGTGCAAATTATTTAGGAATATGCAACATGACAGCCACTATTACCTTGCATGTGACCTTGATCCTCATCCTTCCCGTTCCCTCCCTTCTATTTGAGGGGCGGGGCTAGAGTGACACACCAGTCAGTCAGGCCCGTCTCTGCAGGGACATTTTTAAAAAATCCAAGTCCAACATTTATTGATGGATTGAGATTCGCTGTGCGACCGTGACGTCCCGTGTCGCTTTGGCCTTCATTTCCTATTTCCCACTCGCTTCCTTCTCCCGTCTTTCCGCCGCACTTTCCCCTCGCTCTCCATCATCGCCCCCATCTGTTCTTTACCCCCGCGCGTCATATCTCTCTGCCCCCTGCCAGCCGTCTCTCCACCATCCACCGTCTTCCTCCGTCACCTCTCCTTGCGCGCCCAGCGAGGACCTCTCGGAAGTAGCAGCCCCGGAATTCTGATCAGCCACTTTGTGGTCAAAGAAGGCTCGCCAAACTGCCTTTCCAGTGAATCAATAGTTCTTTTGGCCACGGTTAACACCTGTAACCTCTGCATTACATGGAGGGAAATGGAGCGGAATAGCAAACACCTGACTTATACTGCAACTCATTGTTAAACATTTCCCTTTCTTCTCGTCTGTTCAGTCAATAACGGGACCAAAAGCGCCATAGTCGCCATACGGATGCGTCATGAAGTGATAAAGTGAGCCAGATTCTCTTGGATGCAGCCATAGAGATAAATAAAATTGCTATCTAGGTCATTTTTACGGCCCAAAGCAACTTCTCCTTCCCTGCCTGCCTGCCTTTTTCCGTGTGTTGCTGCATGGCGTCTGTGGAACATCAAGGAGATGAAAACGCTCCACATCCTGTATATGCAACACTCGCGCGGAGAAGTTCACTGCAGTGGGGGGGCCCCCTCGGAGCGTGCATAGCCAGCCCCGCATTGTTGCACCGACACACATTACACATGTAAATCCACACGTCATGCTGGCTTTATATACTCGGTTGTTGCAAGAGCAAGGAACCGTGTTTGCTAACTTAGCTTACATGGAGTTAAGTATGTAAGGATTACATTTTGAAAATTCATTTTCATTTAAATATTATTATATTGTTAGCCGTCTAACGCATATGATACTGGTGCTACATTTGAAGCTAACAAAGTTAAACAGGAAGCTTATTCCAGCCGTTTATTGACTTGTGTTGGTTTTCACTTTAAACAGCCCACCTAAGAACATTTCAGTCACAGTAAAACGCAGTTTAACGAGGCAAGTATATTTAAGAATCCTTACCATCCAACGGTATTGATCCAAGCTGAAATAAAAAATAAAAAAAAACACTCCACACATTAGAATTCATCTGACACGTCTATTATAGGAGGAAAGGACTTGTTTTTATGGAGCATTTAAATGCAACAGCCGATTTGTAAGCTACTTTTTGGTTTCAAGCAGCAAAAGAATAATAATCGTATTTTATGAATGGATTCCTGCGTTGTTTACAACTCTCACAAGGCGCTAGTTCACAGCTACGCTGACAGCAGTCAAGAAAAATACTACAAGTGTACACAATGAGATTATTATCAATATGTGCAGACCTTCCCCACAGGGTACATTTAGCAGTATTTTCCTCTCCGCTGCGAAAGTCATCGTGGGATGGTATTAAGCAGTTTGTTTGATGACAGGCTGAATTATGGCACACACGGTATGCGGAGCGGTGCGGAATTTGAGGGAAAGGTTCATCTACGCATCCCCCGCAAACACAACCTTCACCCGGTCCTTCCCTCACAGGCCCTGACCCTCGCTTCCTCACCGCCATTCAAATACCGCCGCAAACATGCCCCGCATGACACACACACACACACAACGGAGACCGTAGAGTTCAGCAAGATGGTTTAGTCCTTGAATGATGGCGGTGCCCAATAAGACCACTGCCTTTACAAACATAATAATCCATTTTCATTGGCTGTAGGATTTGATGATGTATTGAGTGATACCACTGAATTACGCAATACATTTAAATCCCAAGCCGGGGTGTCCTGCTTCCATATCATCACCACTTTTGGATTATATCGGCCTGCATCTAAAACAGTCGTGTCCTGCGGGCCACATTTAGCCCGTGGGCCACGTGTTTGAGGCCCCCACCTTGATATGAAAGTTTAATGTTAGTGCGGCCCGCGCAAGTTTGATATGGATGCTGTATGGTATCATGTACCCAGAAAAAAATATTGCATTTCATTAATGTTCATGTTAAAGGTTAAATAAAGTTATCCTCCCTATCCATGTGGAAGTGGTAAGTTTTTGGCTATTTAAGTTTAAAGGAAAGAACTTGAAGGCTACCGTCGCTCGCTCTCTAGTTTGCGAGTTAGCACGTGTCTCAAGATCCTGCAGTTGCGCAATATGTTGTAAATAAAAAGAGTATAAATGTGACTATAGTCGTGTTTTGTCATGTCCAGCCTGCATGATCACAACATTGAATAGTAGTGAGGTTGGTGGTCTGTAAAAAAACATGCATTTGAAGCAGTGTTTCATGGGAAATTCCCACGTCACGACAAGAAGTCATAAAGGTATGCATAATTTTTCGCTGATTAGCGGATTGACCTGTAATTATCATCATTATGTTATTATTATTATTATTATTATTGTGCCTGTTTTGAGATAATTTAAACTTGCAATAAAAGCCTGTTGTTCAATTCTGGTGCTTGTCTCACCGTACAAATACTGACCCCTAGAGATCAATGTCGAATACTACATTCACAAGTTGAATGGTGGCCTTAAAGGGTCACGATTTATTTACTTTGCTTCAATATGTTTTTTTTGTCTTTGAAAGCTAACAGTAAATTCTCAAATTATATTTACAGTTGATGACGTCACTCCAGTTCAGCCTCATTCCGGACGTGACATCATCGGGGTGACGCGCTAAAGCAGAGTCAACAAACACTCGAGGTAGATGTTAACTTGGTTCAGTATATTTTCCATCACAATAGTAGCCAAAATGTTGTGTTGCTGCTGGATGTTCATTTTTTCCAAGTAATACTATACTTGTTTTTTTTCCAAAACAGAAAGCCAAGTGCAGAGAATGAGACAAATGGACGCCCCACCTCCATTTCTGTCCTTTGCAGTGATCATTCCGCTGATGACAAGAACCCTTTGGCTCGAAGGTACGCTACCACTTCCAGAAATTAGACTGAACAGCAAAATGTAGAAGGTAATTACAAACAATAGAAAGCATACTGAGTCATGTCAGGGACCCTTGTAGTCTCCACCGAGGTCCCCGCGGTCCAGACTTTGGTCATTTATGTTTCCATTTCCATTCTGCGTGAACGAACAGAGCAATGTGACCGACTGTGCAGCAGTCAGTTATTTGGTATAACTCCCCGTGTCGTAGACCGCTTCTTCACTTTGGGGTCACAAATCCTGCCTTGCCCCAGGCAGGTCCAGCTTGGCCACTGTGCTGCGCTGCGATGGCAGGCCTTGTTTTGATCTATTTTGCTTGACTCGCTCTATTCACCGGAGATCTTCCCCATCAACTGTCATCACCTGCAGCGGACCTTGAACCAGGTACAAGATGAGGGATTTCATTGTGTGTGTTTGTGTGTGTGGAAGAGTCTTTGGAGACCCCCCCGGTAGCCAGTGCACCGTATCTTTTAAATCCAGCACCCCCCCACCAATGTCACGGGCCTATTTTAACAGCCTCTTCGAGACGCACACAATCTGGCAGCTTCCGAAAGTGTGGATGGAAAAGTTGTGATTGTGACGCATGCGTGTGTCGTATGTGGGCTTTAAAACGAGCTGTTAAAATCGACTCTTAACGGTCACGTATAAGTTCCAAGAATGCAGATGAAGCCCAAAGCGCCCACATGGTTCTGCAACCAGCTGCTTCTCACCTCTTTAATACACAATCTACGCACACGCGCACAAACAATGAGACGGTACCGCAAGTTGGAGATGCGTTCGGGAGCGTCTGTATTTTCTGGCGCGTCCACAGCCGGTGAGCCCAGTCAACCCAGCTGTGGGTGTGGACGCTAACGAGTTAGCTCATTAGCACCGCGCCCCGTCTGTCTGAGGATGGCGAGGCTTGTTGAGTCTGGAGTCGCTCTTCCACGGCCGCCCCCGGGACTCGCGTGGACACACTTGGGACTGGGATTGTAGTCTCTCCTGATGAGTCCATATCCATATTCCTCTTATGTCTGCTAAATTGAGGAACTAGAGCAGGGGTGGGCAAACTACGGCCCGGGGGCCACATCCGGCCCGCCAAGTGCTTGAATACGGCCCACCTGTTCTTTCCAAAGTATTTCATTTAAACTCAACATACAACCTGGCATCATGGCTTGAGCCAACCTTTTGATGGTTGAAGTAGCTGGTTTATCAATTTCGTTATTTGATGTGGTCTGTTGTTTACAAAATGCTCCTAAAAAAAGGGACACAAGCACATAATAATAACAAATATGAAAAATATATATTTTCCAATATTAAATAATAATTATATTAATAATACAATCAATATAATTAATTATATAATAATTAATAATTAATTATTACCATTAATAATATTAATTAATAATATTAAATAAAAATAATTATTAATGTTTATAATATTAATAAATAATAGTACTAAATAAAAATAATTATTAAATAACAATAATTATTATTATAATACATTTAATGTATAACACACTTCATATCAAATAAATAATCTCAAAGTGCACATATAGCAGATTGCATGACACTTTTACATGTAAAACGTGTGTGAAATATACATGTAAAAATTGACCGTTTCATGTAAAATATTATATAGTCTGGCCCCCCCGTCAATGTTGTTAAATCAATGCGGCCCACAAGTCAAAAAGTTTGCCCACCCCTGAACTAGAGTGTAAAGGTCTACTATAGGGGTGTTATTTCATATCTAGAGGGCTCTAATGTAAAATGTATTTAGGTTGGAAACAGGTTTTCTGTGCTCTATGTTCATTTTTTTTACTCTTTTGTATTGAGTTGTGGTCTCCTATAGAGGAGCTACACACAATAACCCGCACAGAAAAGTTTTTAGATTTTCCAGAATCTGCACCTATTCCAGCTGTATTTCCTTCCATGTGCGCTTCCTGCTTCCTTTCCGGTCTGTTTTAATTTATTCTGTGCATGCCCGCTCTGCTGTAATTGGTCACACACCCAAAGTGCTTCCTAACTATGAACCCCATATAAGGAAGTCCGCCCCCTGTGACATCACAAAGGGGCAGTGTTACCACGCCTTTTCAAACCGAGGGTTTTGAGCCATGCCAAACTTCTTTTAGGGCTCACTTCCGAATAAGCAAACCTAATTATCTGAAACTTTGGCTTGATTTAACACGACAATACAACATTCAAGTTACATTTATAGGTCAGAAAAGTGGAAAAAGCATAATTATAAAGTTAGGGATTGCCAACAAAAGCTGTATTTTTGTTGATAGGCCTTGCACTCCATCACAGCATTGACGTGACCACAACACTCTTAATTCTAGTCCATGATTTCAACCCCAAAATGAAGGCACACGGACCATGATGCTCCGACGGTCAGTGAACACGCGACTGACCTTGCAGGGGTGTGGGGGCGGGGCAGTCGCCTGGTGTTAATTGTAACATTAGCCGCATCCCCAGCGAACCATTAGCCTCCTCGACCTTGAGGGACACGCCGTCACACCACAAGCGCACGAGCGACCACCGAGGGCGACTTCTATTTCTCCGGAGGGCGTCTCGACCTCCCCCACAAAACGATTCTTTGTCATAACCCGACACCTCCCGACGACACACACTGCTTGACCCTCCGCTCCGAGCTATGCGGCCATACTGTTGGAACAGATGGAGGTGAACGCGGCGCGTACACGCTCACTGGATTACCATACTGAGTAACCGCTGATGTTTTAATGTCTCGGTCACACTGCTTCCACTCAGGACAATATATTTCCTGTTTTTTTGTCTTTGGTATCTTTTCTCGATATATTAACAATCCAGGCATAAGTCACCAAAATCACTAATTTACTTCCTGGATTACGTGAAATTCACATTTAAACCCCATGATTGTAGTCAAAGTTATTTTTTCATCTTTAGATGTCAAAATCTGTACATTAATCATCTTTGGGTGTTTACAAAATTGTTGGGTACATTTGATTTATCATTTTTTTAAATTGATTATATCTGCACACGTCCCCTCTTATGTTGAAGTGTAGCTGTTTTGTAATATTTAAATATTTATTTTGTGTCAGCATGGTCCTATTACATTGAATTATAATTTATTTAAATATTCCTATGTCATATCAAGTTAGATTCAATTTTTTATGAATTTTATAATATAGTTATAATGTAGTATTTAAATACTTAATTTTATTGCTGCCTATTTTCTATTAGGTTGAACTTACGTTACCAATTCAGTTGAGTACACTTGCTGGGTTAGAAGCCGTCACGTCGTTTACGTGTATTATCACGGAGATTCCCATTCCACATGTTGACCTCTCCTAACGAGGTTATTAGGACCCTCATTAGATTGTTAAAACGAGCCTAAGCCTGAGGGTCCTGTGGCGTCTGTACGCCTCCATCTCCACACGCTGCTCCCTTCTAGTTTACACTGGCTGACAGTCAAATATAAACAACGGCGACCCGAGAGCATAATCTCCGAGGAGGAGGTCACCGACTCCAGGTGACTGGATTTAGCGCGTGGCGGCGGCGGCGGCGGCGGCGGCGGCGGCGGTGGCGGCGGCTATCTTTACAAGCGGTATCAGCGTGAACTATCGCTGTAATATTGTCAAATATGCCCGCCCTCCATCATGACACTTATATTGCTGCTCTTCCCGGAGCTCCGTGCACGAGGAAGTCCTATAGCTTGACCTTCTTTTCCCCTCACATAAATTGCTTTATTTTCTCCTCTGTGAACTGGACCCTTCTTTCCCGGGTCGGTCCTTGGGTTGCACCTTTTATTGCCGTTAAAGACTCGCTGCTACAAGACACCGGTGACTCTCAGCATGGTGCCAATCCATTTTTAATCACCTGAATCAATAGCGGCTAGCTTATTTTTGAGGAAGAAAAACAGAGAGGAGGGAGACGGGAGGCAAATATGGGATCTTTAATTGAATTTGGGTCGGCGACCTCTTCCTGCAGCTCAATCCAAACAAGCAGATTTAA
Source organism: Doryrhamphus excisus (assembly GCF_037039965.1). NCBI lineage: Eukaryota > Metazoa > Chordata > Actinopteri > Syngnathiformes > Syngnathidae > Doryrhamphus > Doryrhamphus excisus. The sequence goes on from NC_136361.1 coordinate 2,668,964, forward strand.
TGTCCGCGTGGTGTCAAACATTAAAATATTCACTCGTATGTTCTGGTTTTGTGTGTGCGGCAGCAATAAAGCCAAATTAAAAGGCCAATTTGAGAGTTTCTTCTCTTCTGTTTGATGGATTTGGGAACTTTTTTTACGACCTAAGCTTTGGCCCCTTTGCAATAATCGCGAGGCTGCCTACACTTTTTTTTTTTATTGGCTGGTTCATAAAAATCCTTCCAAGAGCAAAGCCTGAAAAACCCAAATATTACAGCGAAAACACTACTTATGACACAGTACTACTACAGTGCTTCACATTACACTCCCTTTATGCCATGCATGCAAATAGCGTACATAAATCCCATAGCCGCTGATGCCAGTGGGCTAAATGAGTGGCATATGGTTCCAGCCCTGTCTTTGTTGGCACTTTGTGTACACAAGGTGATATAATGCCAGATGAACTGCAGAGGCAGCAGAAATTTTTTTTTTTTTTTTTTTACTGGCGCCTTATGCTGCCTCGCTGTAATGACTGAATGCACTTTTTAATTTTGTTTTGGACATAAAAAAAACAAAGAAAAAAAAAAAGATTTACTTTCCTATATGCACTCCACCAAGACGGTGCATGAAAGGATTTATGTTCCGAGTGTAAACATGAAAAAGCGAGTAATTGATACGCTCGTAAAAATGACATCTGAATTTTCAATTTCTTACCGGCATTTGCGATAAAACTGACTTTCCTAATTACAGTAGTCCCTCGTTTATCGCATGAATTGGTTCCAGACAGAACCGTATTAAGTGAATTTACATTAAGTGTTTTTGTCGTTACACCACAGAAAACCTGATTAGAGCCCTCTAAACATGAAATAACACCCCTATAGTCGTCTTTACACTTGTATTTACTAATATAGTGCACATAATAACAGAGAATAAAACATAAATAAGACTCCGGCTTGTGTGTGTTACTGTAAATGTATTTCCGTAGTAGGGGAGCCGAGTGGTTAGGACAGACAGGAAGTGACGTTTGGTTTTATTTTGGGATTATTAGTGATTATTGTGACCTTTGTGAGAACTCAAACTTCTGTTGTTGTTGCCGCGAACAAGTCTGGTACTTGTGTGTCTCACCCAATGTTACTGACACCAAGTGGCCAGTGTAGATTACTACATATAATCACCTTTGAATGTGTTTTATGAATGCCTTATATTTGTATTTGAACTTGAGTTAGCCATTTTAATGCTTGAAGATGCTGCGGTCAAGACTGGTACTTCCTGGTCCAACCAGGAAGTAGCCTGCTACCACACTGAAGTCTTGGCGTGGCTACAAAATTATCATCACGTGGTTGCCTGCGACTTTTGCTCTACACAGATTATTATTCTAAAAAAACAACACGCTTTTGAATGATGCAGTACATCGTGTACAGCTCCCCAAGTGCAAATTAACACTATTCTTACTTTGTTTCTCCATTCAAGGGTAATAAAAATGTGTTATTGCCGCACCTCCATCATCACCTGAGAGGCTGCGGCCCCGCAGAGTGCTGAGATACGAAAGGCTGTCCGACCAGTTTCAAGCGATATGCAAAAAGCTCCCCCGTTAATAATTCATGCCAGAGTTTACAAATGGCAATGTTGTGCTGAGACGAATCAGCCGAGTTGTTGGAATGCTATTTTTGAGCAGATGAAAGTTTAATTCCTGTCCTAGATTACTGGTCCTCGTCTATAAAGCAGGCCCATTATTTTGCCGACGACCCGTCATAATGGGAGATGAAGGGAAGGTTATGTACTCGCCGGGGATGCTCCCTGCTGACGGGCGGCATCTGGGCCACCTAGCAAGTATGCGCATCGGGCTGCCGGGGCGTTTGCGTGCCTCCAGACGTTTAAGGCAACCGATGAAGAATATAGAAGTCAAACACACAGATGAACGTGTTGGATTATCATCAGATATAGCATGTCCGTCACTTCATTAGTACATGGTTCGTGATTGCACTTACAGTTAATTAGACTAATAATTAGTACACGTTAATGTCACACTGACAGAGACCTCTTGTCTCCAAAACAAGTCCTCCACATGCTTATCACCTGATTCCAAAAGCTTTACTTGTATAGTATGTGTAGTGTTCAGGGATACATATTATGTTGGAATATTACATTTTGTACAACATCCCCTGTTGTACAAAATGTAATTATTTAATATTTTATATTTTAATTTTTGTAAATTATTTTTTATTTTTTTAATAATAAATATGAATTTAATATTTAGTTATATACTTTAAAGTTAAACTTAAGTTTTCCATCTAGGAGTACTTGTCCGATAATATCAGCCGACAGATATTCAGCCAAATATTATCTAAATGTTCCTACTAAATTAAAAAAAAAAATTACATGTTGATGCCCAGGGGCGTCACTCGGTTCTGAGGATGGGGGGGGGCTTTGGCCCATGGAGATAAATAACGGGAAATGGACGGATTTATAATTATAAATGTGTAAAAAAAAAAAAGTTTTTTTTGTGTAAATGTTTTAATTATCTATTAATAATAATAATAAAATAATAGTATAATTATAAGATATTATAAAATAATATTACATAATTATCAAATTATTTAATTTTTAATTTAATTATATATATGTATATATTTTTTAAAATTTAATTATTTAGGGAGGCCAAAAGACGCCACTGTTGATGCTTATAAATGAACTGAAATGCGTTTTCAGAGTAGGCATCTCCCAATACGTTCTTTTTCCAGTCAAGACATCGGACTGGTGTACTGTAATTGCTTATGGAGACTTTAGGTCCTCCTGGCTATGAAAGATGAAAGCGTCGACTCCTCCATCGCTGGCGAATATCTAAACACGCAGAGATAGCGTACTTACGTACACATCAGAGTGAAACTCCAAACGTACCTTCTCTAATTATCGCACGTCTGAACTTCTTTCGCCGTGGATGAGTTGATAATGAGCAGCAAAAGTGTGAAAGCGAATCTGAAACGCGGCTTCTTCGCACGTCGCGTTCACGTAAACACTGGCACCTTTAAATCGCTGGCTTTAGTGTATTGGATAACACCAGAAAAGTGGCACATTGTTAGCACATGGGTTTATTCTTAGCCGCTCGCCGTATGATATGATTACACAGATGACTTCCCTATCCTTGTTTATTCTCCTTCCCATCCCTCCGAGGGACCGAGGGAGACTCGCACAGAACGGCCATATCTGATGCTGTGTCGTGTTAACTGTGTTGTTACAGGCGTCACATCCGCATTATTCATGAGAGATAAGCTATCTCGCTCGTCCTTTTCCCGCCGCCGCCACCGCCACCGCCGCCGCCCTTCGTCCAGCTAGCTATGTGTGTAAAAACATTAACCTCGGGACACCATCAATTAGCGGCGACTCACACTGGCAAATTAGCATTTATAGCCATCTGGCAACTCCGGTGATGAGAACACAACAACGGGCTCTCTAATTGATTCACATGCAAGCTCACGTCGTTCTCGTAACGGCCTTGGCATCGCTTTTTTTTAATTGCATTTCAAGCTTTATGTCACAGAACAAAGCCAGGGCTTTGGAACGGGGAAGCTGTTCTTATTACCGCTGATCAGTGGTGTTTTTATTTAGGAATAAACGGTGCGGCACCCGTCATTTACTTTTACTGTGTAAGGCGCCGCTTCTAAAATCAGGGGGGCGACAGGTGTATACTCATAAACAGTCTTAAAGTCTGCTGGTGTTTTTTTTTATATAGCCTATATTTATTTATGTGCTAGAACCAGAGAAATAAATCACAACATGTTTTCCATAGTATAATTTTGCATTCAACGACAAAAATATTTGGTAAAAATGTGGTAACCGCTTGTTGCTAGGCAGAATTTGGTATAGGCCAGCCACCTCCTCTCGCAGAGAAAGGACAAGGAAAGTCGGCATAGACAAACTAATGGAATAGTCCAAATTGGTAATGGTTTTATTTCATGCATCAGATTACAATTGAGTGCATCACATAATCAGTTCAGTTCATGGAAATTAAATAAAACTAAAATAAATGAAAAAAATATGTATATAGTTTATGAAATGATTTGATTGACTTTTTCACCATAGCACCATCGACTGGATGTGGTGCGGCACTGCAGCACAAATCCAAGCAATACAAAAGTGTTTTCTTGCTTCTGCTATATTTAAAGCATTGCACCACGCAACTAATTGGAGCGCTGCGGGGCTGTTTTATTTAGTATATGGATTGATTATTTTAACCAATCAGATCATGCGGCATCGTGGCTGCATTTGAATTGAATGAAAAGTTGTTGCTCTGATCATAAACAACAGCAAGATTTGGAGCTTAACGAGCCCCCCCCCCCCCTGCAAGATAGCGTGCCCTCCGCGTGAACGAGGAAGAGACTCTTCTGTCTCGGCGTGGTAAACTTTTATGTTTTGAAGTATAAAAATAAGAGCTCTGCTCGGGGATAAATGTGATCCGAGTTGGTCGAGGCGCAAAGTGGGAGGGATTGTTTTACAGTGTTTTAAGGATTCTTGGTTGACTCCCTGAGGAGGGTTAGGGTAGATCCTCTGTATTTGCAGGGGGGGGGTTACGATCCGAGACCACCTCCAATGGCAGTCTGTATCACTCTACTTTTGTTTAATGTCTGGCAGATGAATATGAATGACGGTACATGTCGTTAAAATGATTGGCTCCAATTGGAGTGTGCATGTTGTGTTGGGTAAAGACGGGAAATAGTTAAACACATACAGTTTTATGATAAGTCACCCTCCTGTCTCCTGGTTTGGACGCTCAGCTGCCCGGCCGGGACTTCATTAAACCAGATCAGATTTTTGGTACCGCCCCCACAGATGGCTTATGAGGAAGAGGAACTCGGTTTCACTTTAGACCACCGCTTGGACCGCGGCAGACCTTGGCTGGGCGGCTGACCGTTCTCTCCAGTGCTGGCATTGCAATTGCTGGTATTGACTCTAAATGGAATACATTGTTAACTGATTGATTTGTCGATTTGACCCAAAACGCTCGAATTTGGAGGGTCTCCTGCGTCATGAATCCTTTTTATCATTCTCGACTGCTTTTCCTGCATAATCAAAAGACCCCTGATGATGCATGCAGAGATTTCCCAAAGAAGGACCAACTTTGTGACAACAATCCACCATTAACGGTCCGGCTACGAGCAGCCAGCAAGCACTTTTGTGATTGATAACAACCAAAATTACCCAACCCCCACCACATCTTCACATGCCGTGGCTTTTCCAATAAAGTGCAGCAACGAGCACGTTCTTACGAGAAGTAATTCCATAGGTTGCGGTGCACGGGGGGGGGAAATTGATGTAGTCATACTACATGTGGATTGGAAACGTCGTCAAACAAAGTGTACATGACAAAGGTGAAATTAGAAAGGCTGGGAGATTGATCGTGGAGAGGAGAAATGAAAAGAAATATTTTATTTTTTCATACAAGTTTGTTGTTGAGACAAACGTTAGAAGTTTGGGATCGTTCCGTCATTTCTGATTGGAATTAAATGTTCCCGGTAAGCTTGGGGCCTGATTATGCCTTAATTATTGTTGCGTTATTTGTCATGTAGATTGATGCCTCTGCCATATCCGGATGTTATGGATGCGGAATCCACGAAAACGCTTCACCGGCTTTATGGAGGCATAGCCTGGCGAATGTTCTATAGTCCTCTCATCATATATGAAAGTTTTTTCTTTTGTGCAAGTTTCTGTTGCCTACTAAAAAAAATGAACTATCTGTAATGTTGATTAACACTAGAAAAACAAAGAATTTGCCAAGTCCCGACTTTGCTGTGATTGACAGGAGTGAGGTAGCCGTACTTAGCAGCACCTCCAAGTAGCTCCTGCAGATGTTCTAGCAGTCTGTTGCTGCCAGTGTGCTCCTCTACATGCAACCCCCAAGAAGAACTCCTCCAGGCAACTAACACACTAATAAGGAGGTCCAGTTCTGAGTTTGGCACAGAGCTGACGGTTGCAGAGAGAAGGACTCTGGACAAACCGCTAGCAGTCGTAGATGATGCCAGTCCGTCTGGGAGCAAAACCAGCAGACTTAAAAACCCTTTTTGTTCCCCGTGCCATCAAGCTGTGGAACTCCTCACTCGGAGAGAGGAAGGTGGGACCTGGGAAGGGGCACCGGGACAATAATTAGCTTAACATCTTCTCTGGCTTGCTCAAAGCCGGCTGGGATAGGCTCCAATAAGTAAATTAGTCACACAAAAACGAAATGCATCATTTTATCGACCTCAATATATTGTGTCCGGAAGATTGTTTGTTTGGTCTGTATATTGGTTTTAGCACCTTCCGTAGAACAATGGTATTTACAAAACACAGTGGGTGGAGGCGGGGCTCCTAGCATACACACAGCGCACAGCAGTGTCAGGTAGTAGACATCAAATTAGAGCTTTGCAATACATTAAGATTGTTTCATTGTAAAGTAACGTTAAAATTGGTTTCAGTAGGATTCCTTATTTAATAAATATTTTTTCATAAATATGAAAAAATAAATGTAAAAAAATATATATTTTTTCTTTTTTCAAGTGTGAAATAGTCACCTTTACACTCCTATTACCCAATATAGTAGACATAATGACAGACAGAATACGACTTATTGTATGCTTTTGTGCATCACATTAAATATTTTCCTGTCTAGCCAAAGAGAAAGCCAAAGAAAAAGCAAAACAAACACTGACTGAGCAGAGCATTCATAACATGACACGTACTTGCCGTGCTTTTTAAAATGCAACCTTGGCGGTCCCCAGTGCAGGATATATCCAGCAAGTCATCCCAAACGGATGTAAAATAGCGACTGTGATGCATAACTTGACACTCCGCCCCCCCCGCCCCCCCGCCCTCCCCCACCCTACCTCATACGTATTGTTTGAAATGAGGGCTGCTTTCACGCAATTCAATTATCCCGTCAATATTGCAGCGCTTTGCTTCCTCGCGCAAAAAATATTTGACGGTATATGAAAACCTTGTGTGACCCATTTATTTTGATTTGGGAAAGGGGGGGGGCAATTGTAACTCGTCCCTAATGTGAGGCATGGGCCGGGGTTCATAAATCACAGCTGTAAATAAAGACATAAGAGTCGCACGTAGCGTTATGCTTTACTTTGCACGTTGGCGTTTTTTTGTGCAAATGCATTGTCACGGGTGTGATGGGGTGGGGGGGTGCAGGTGGGGATGGGGGGGGGTATGAGCTGTGCCGCTGCTAATAGATCAAACCATGCGCTGCCTGCTACTTTCTCAGCCTATTGTGTTGCTTAGCATGAAAGAGAATGATTAAAAAGACCTCCGCCGCCACTGCAAGAGAGCAAGACAGGAAGTGAGAGTACACAGGAGGAAGGTGTGTGTGTGTGTGTGTGTGTGGGGTGGGGGGGGTAGAAATAGCGTTTATTGCTTGTGGGAGGTAGAGTGATGGCGCAGCATAAAACCCCACCAAAGTGAGCAGATGGAGCCTGTGTGACAGTAAAAACCCCCAAACGTCCGCTGAAGGCTTTTTTTTGTTTTTTTTTTGCACCGGGTGACTTATGAAAGCTATCTGTCAAAACAAAAGCAAGAGTTAGCGGGATGATATGCTAATGAAGCATTTGTGCCGGTGACAAATTATGTTCAAAACGTAAATAGTGTCTCATAAGAAGAGGATGACGAAAAGCGGCGGGATTATCGGCGCGGGGAGGTAACGTGAGACAAGTGGTTCCGCGCAAAATGGAAACCATAAATTCATCTTTTTTTTTTTTTTTTTTTTTTTAAGAGTGTCTGTAAAAATAGTTTCATAAATAAGTGATAAATGTGCGCTGCCATACTGCTAAATGATGGCTTCCTCACTCCATCCAGGAACTTTACAATATTAACTTTGTGTTTTACTGCAGGAACAGAAGTTACTAAGAGTTTTTGGGCCCGCATTTAAAGTAAACCCCAGCGGGATGCGGCGACCACGCGGTCATTGTGTCCGCCGCCAAAGCGCGCAAAGGTAAGAAAGGGCAAAAGCGGCGGGAGGCGTTCGGTGACGGAGCTAGCGTCAATGTGGACGTGCCAGGTGTCAGCGGTGTCACAGATTGGCGCCTTCGTGTTCCCAGCAAGGCTTCAAAAGTGGCTGCAGATGGCCAACGAAAAGACAAACACGCCATTACCTGCTCTACCTAATGACACCCGGTACCAGGTTTTGGAATCATATCCTGCATTTCAGTACAAGACGCACAACGAGGGCGATTCCTGTCAAAGAAAATACTTTTTATTGCACGTAATACACAAAAGTGTATTGATTATAAAACAAATTCACCATTTGTTCTACCATTAGTCCCTCCTTTATCACGACTAATGTGTTCCAGAGCCTGTTCATAACCTGACATTATTAGAGCCCTGTAGGCATGAAATAACACCCCTATAGTCATGTTTACCCTCCTATTACCAAATATAAGACTTAATATAGATTCACACGTTGATGTACGTTCACACATGTACACAAGTACTTCCTGTAACGTTACTGACACCTCGCAATTTGTATGGTCAATTTAGCCTCATGCTTCATTGAGACCAATTTTACATTAAATTTGACCATTTTTGACCAATAATGTGCCATAGTCTACCATAGGCAACAGTGATAATTATTCATATATTTTGCTAAAATGCCCATGCAAAAAAAAAACAAAAAAAAAACGCCCATATATTCCTGCCGCAAGGCATGCTGTGTAGCTTGTAGTACTCCTCTCCCACACTAAATATGTTGAACAAGGAGTTGGCATCTTCTTCATCTGCAAAGTTTTATTGTTCATGCTTCATGTTGTTGTTGCAGCCGGACTACCCAGCATGCCTTTGGGGTATTTGGAAATAACAGTTTGAGGTAACGTGTTAGTTGTTGATTTGTTAATTTGCTGCGGATGTGTTGTTTTTGTTTTGTTGCACCGTGAGCAAGTATGTGTGGGTCTGTTTAATGACGGCCTACAAATAGACAACCCCATATGTTAAAATGTTTAACCCAACGCGGCCCAAAAGGTTGACCCCAGGTCATATTCTGATGTTTTTTTTTTAAGTATGAAAATACTGATAGGATATTTGGGAGTCTAAAAGTGAATCTCTCCCGCCAAAAAAACAGCAGATGATGTATTTGAGGAACAAAAACAGCATCGTTTCATGAGCAGGCTTCCCTCAGAGGGACGGAGGGGGGGGGTGATGTGCAGTTCTGCATGCACTCCTTAATTAGGATGAACTTGTCAAATATTCCATTATTAGCACGAGTGGCTCATAAAGGGGGAAAACAAAGACAGACTTTATTTGCTTCCACACTTTGAATTTCCACGCTATTTTATAACAACGTGCTAATAACGCGAGTAGTACAAGGGAAAATAAGGCGCTATTTCATGTCATTGCAACAGTGTTTTAATTATTAATGGCCTCAAATGACTTGTGATCAGGGTGGCGGGCATGGAATGCAATATGGGACAATTGGTGTTCCCGTTGTATGCCATGTTTTATGAATCTGATAGCTTCTGGTCAAATACTTTCCATAAAGGATCCTCTTGTATATGTGGGAAATTTGGAGGAAAAAGCTCGATATCTTAAAGGGAGAGTAAAAAAAAAAAAAAAAAAAATCTCATGTGTTATGCAGCAGGCAGGATGGATGCGCCTTGAGATACGCGTTTTGCTGAGCCACAGTGGAGTGTTTGATTTCAAACCATTTTTTTTAGCTGATCATTATGTTTTATTAAAAGCATCACAGCTCATTAAATGGAAAAAAAAAAAAAAAAGACGGTGGGAGGGCAGGCGTGTATTAAAAGCGGAACCGTGGAGAATAAGCCTTTAGTGGAAATTCCGAGCAAATAAATGCGACTTGAAGAGCTGCCAGACTTCAATGTCTTATTGTCTCACATGACTCGGTTCCACTTGAAGCTTGCGGTCCGATGGCGCTGTGTGGTTTTGTGTCGTCCTGCGGACCGCAGGGGGACACCATCATGCACATATCATTAATATTTAATTAGGATAACACCGCCTCAAATCACATCAGAGGCGACGCATGCCGGATCATATTGTCTGATCCAATCGTGCGATCTTGCACCGCTATCAATTACAACTTGGGCACCCGACTCATTTTGTTTGAGGCTCGGATTGGTAATTTGATTTCTGGCTCGCTCACTTGATTTCCCTTACCCATTAATTTCATTTGCACTTGCCCATCAGTGCACGCCGCACATGTTGAGTCACCCGCGTCCCACAGCTCATCTTAGCCCGCTTTTATTAATACCACCAGATGTGGCAAGTGGCGGGCCTGACACTCATCCGGCCTGCAGCTGCCACTCTCGCTCATCGCCGCCGCCGCCGCCGTTGCCCGCACGTCTTCTTCAGCGGCTCGGAAACCTCTCGAGCCGGCCACTCGTCACCCCTTGCCAGCAGGCTCCTGGATTTGGAGTCGCGAGCGTCTTCTGAGCCGCCGTTTTGCACACTTCCTGCCAAATACGATGGAACCGCTCGAATTTATGCCCTAAAAAAACAAACAAAAAGAAACTGAAATAATCCCTCATTTATTGCGGTTAATTGGTTCCAGACACGACACTGAAGTGAATTTTAGATAAATACTTCTAAATACGTTTAACATTACTAGACATGAAATAACACCTCTATAATCACGCAACATATTAGACATAACAGAAAATAATGGCTCCATTTTGCTGTAAATGTGTTCCAGTACTACGGGAGCTAAGTCGGGGTGGGGCAGGAAGTGATGTCACGGGTTCAGAGTTGAGTTTTAGCTTCATTTAGCGAGGGTTACGGCCCCAACCGTAGCCCGTGTTATCCATTATTCATTCATTCATTCATTCATTTTCTACCGCTTTTCCTCACGAGGGTCGCGGGGGTGCTGGAGCCTATCCCAGCTGTCTTCGGGCGAGAGGCGGTGTACACCCTGGACTGGTGGCCAGCCAATCACAGGGCACATATAGACAAACAACCATTCACACTCTCATTCATACCTGTGGCTAATTAACCTAGCATGTTTTTGGAATGTGGGAGGAAACCGGAGTACTCGGAGAACATGTACACTCCACATGGAGATGGCCGAGGGTGGAATTGAACGTGGGTCTCCTTGCTGTGAGGCCTGTGCGCTAACCACTCGGTTATATTTGTAAATAAATTATTTTGATGCAAAAAACCCCGAATGCGGCAAAATCCAGCACCATGGATAGCGACAGTGACACACGGCTCATATTAATTAATTCATTCATTTTTTACCGCTTATCCTCACGAAGGTCGCGGTGGTGCTGGAGCCTATCCCAGCTGCCTTCGAGCAAGAGGCGGTGTACACCCTGGGCTGGTGGCCAGCCAATCACAGGGCACATATAGACAAACAACCATTCACACTCACATTCATGCCTATGGACAATTTGGAGTCGCTAATTAACCTAGCATGTTTTTGGGGAATGTGGGAGGAAACCGGAGTACCCGGACAAAAACCCACACATGCACGGGGAGAACATGCAAACTCCACACAGACATGGCCGAGGGTGGAATTGAACCCTGGTCTCTTAGCTGTGAGGTCTGCGCGCTAACCACTCGACCGCCGTGCCGCCCGTTATCCATTATAAGATAATTTAAACCCTTTTAACAAAAGCCTCCAGTCTGGTGCTTGTGTGTCTCGGCCAACATTACAGTATCATTACTGACACTTAGTGACCAATGTGGAATACTACATATGGTCACAATGAATGCGTCTTCTGAATGCCCCATGTATTGTACAGTATATGCCTGCAAAAAAGGCTTCGCTACACATCTCAAAATAAGTCTAGGATCTCCACTAAATGATCACTTTGCTACAAATGATTAGAAAGATGTTGAAGTTTAAAAATAGCCGTATCTAATAATGTGATGCTGTCGTCCAAACCGGTCCAGCGTTATTTAGAAGTTCTATCAGGAAGTGACATGATGCAGACAAATGAGGGGTTAACCGAGCATGTGTTTTTGATATTAAGCAGATTGTGCGGCGACGGCGTCGCTAATATAACGAGCCTTTACCAAACATCCATTTAGAGGATAAACACCAAACCGCGCAGCCAATTAACCTTTTATCGCGCTGCCATCAGTGCAATCCCAAACTGTCTTTATTCCTCCACACCAACCAGGAAATTGAATTCATTTGCTGGAAGTTTAGCGGGAACGTTGGGGCTTAAAATGAAATAATAGATTTCCCCCATGAAGAAAAACACCTCTTGAGCAGCCAAATGAAGCAAAATCCCTTTTGTATTGACGAGCTAATTGAAGAGCGCCACATGGAAGTGACTTGTGTTATTGCAATTTTAAGCAGGATAAATGGAGGCGACACAGCCCCCCCCCCCACCCCCCCTGCCCCGCCTCAGGCGTGCGTTCCCAGCATGCTACAACGCTTAAACCAAACCAAGCCAAGCCGCTCCCATATTTCATATGAAACGTCTCAAGAGCGAGCGTCATGTCTTGACTCGGGAGTGAATTAGAAAGGAAAGCCCAAACAATTATGAGGATTTAGTCCCGCCTCAGTGGCGGCGCTAATGCCGCTTGTCTTTGAGGGGGGGAGCGCTCTGTCTTGGTTAGCGGCACTGACACCTCCAGCCTTTAAATATAGATCACTTGCGATGTTCATTTTTAATGACAAAATGGAAAACTTTGACTTTTATGAATCATTGAATTGATTGGAATTATCCAATTTTCCTGATTAGAGTCTAAAAAGCCTCATGAAGAGCAAAATAACTTATTTCGAAGATAAACTCAGAGGAAGGAGGTGATGTTTACACAAACTAAATCTACACAAGCTGAAACATAAATGTCTGAATGTCCTCAAAGGCAACACTTATTACGTGTGACGTATTTCTACGCCACAACTTCATTTTTGTTTTCAGAAATGACCTAAAATTAACTGAAATTTACTTTAGTTGGGGCTCCAATCTCCAAGCCAGACATGCAATTTTATAAAAAAACAAAAACACAGGCATCATATAGTTGCACGTTACTTACAGACACATACCGTAAATGACTCCCATGATGCACAGAGTCAGGAAGTAGTGCATTCCTGAATTCGACATTGTTTTGATCTGACAAATCTTAAGTAGGTTTGATCAGAATGACTACAGCTAAGTTTCAGATATTTTGTCATGAAGTTGTATGACACCCCCACAAGTCACGCCCCACTTTGTGTCCTGAGCCGAGTTTTGGCATCTCTAAACAATATGCGTTCAAAAGCGCAATATATTTGTGTTACAAAAATGCCTAAAACTGCATCATAAGGTCGACTCAATGAATTATTAGTGGCCACTAGGTGTCGCCAAATAAAACACCACAACCACACTTTTATTTCAAGGTAGCACATGATCATATCTGTATATTTTATGACATATGAGGCACAGGAACAATATTTTGCCTCCATTCTAAGGAATTGCGTTTATACATTACTCATAATGGATCTCAATAGAGTTTGCAAGTGCACCTAATGTTTTGGAAAATGCATACTAAACTTCTTTCTGGGTCGCCAAGTGACCTAGTTGCCAATTTACCTCACTTTCCAGCCCCCCCCCCCCCCCCCCCCCCGCCAGGCGAAACGGTCGCCATCACCCCCGTGGAATCATCCGTTTCCTAAACAACGCCGAACGAAAAGACATTTGCGGCGTATAATAAGTTGGCGTAATTAATGTCATCGATTCACATCTGTGAGGAGAAATGCGATTTACTTCTTATCGCATTTGAAAAGTCCAAGTAAGTTCCGGAGGCCCCGTAACTCGGTTAGCGCGCCAGTGTGGCGAGATGGAGTGGGCCGCTCTTCCTCGGTGATTGATGAGTGCGTGACGGCTAGGCTATTAAAGCAAAAAAAAAAAAAAAAGAAGGAAAGCTGCAGTGTATTCAGCACCCAACGGTAACGGGCAAGATGTCTTCTTCTTTGGTATTATTTCTTCCATAAGTGTAAACACTATTGGACGTTTAAGTTGAATTTGTTTCTGTGGTAAAATATTTCAAAGTAATGAGGACAGTGAATGCAACAGAGCTGCTGCGGTAATTTTCTTATTTGTCTGCAATGTCAATAAGGCTTTTGTATGCACAAATCTTTCTTGGGTAAAAATCAACCCCAAGTCATCTAATGGCTATATTTTTTTTAGTTGCTGCAGTAGAATCCAGATTGGTGGTTTGAAGCTGACTTTGCACTGAACAGGAAGTCATCGTGTAGACAGTCGCTATGTTGCTCCGTCATTTCACGCCCCTTAATCAAGTCAAGAACACATCAACAAACTGACCGTTTTTTCATAGAAATGACAAAAAACAGTGAAAGACTGAAACAGGAAGTGAAAGAGAGGAAGTGAAGGAAATATAGTAAATAAGGTAAGTAAAAATATGTACTTTTTGCACACAAATTTATTTTGTATCATGTGAGAAAGTTGCAGTGTAGAATAAACGTTAAAGAAAATAAATGTTTGGATGGGCCTGTACCAGGAAGTGAATGACAGAAACAGGAAGTGAAAGACAAAAACAGGAAGCGGAGAAGGAAATGAACATGCCACATGTGTTAGCAGCACGAAAATTGTCAAACACTGTAAAATACATCAAATATTTCCTGAAATATTTCCAAATAATTTCCTAAAAGATATACAGTATATGATTTTAACATTATTTATTTTCCATCATGTAAAAAAACATTGCGGTGTAGAATAAAGGTTTAAAACTAAATGAGAATTTATTGTCAAGATGTGAAAGACAAAACAGGAAGTGGATAATGAAATGAACACACCTGTAGATAACCCTACATTTTTCATAGTCATATTTTATTAAGTAAATTATTTTTAATTCATTTATTTTGTAAAAAAAAAAAAAAAAGTTCAGTGTAGAAAAAAAGAACAACACCTCTGTGTTAGCTCAAACTTTGACAAAGTGTAAGAACGCATTAAAAAGAGGCAAAGAAAGTGTGAAGTAGTACTTTTTGGATATTATTGATGACCAAGGATGGCTAATGTCTGGAGAATATTTGCTAGAAAATCGATGTTTCTTTCCTCAGGCCTGCTTGGAAGCTGTTACCTGGCTGGCTTGAAATCTTCCAACGCCAAGGGAAAGTGCATGATTAAATGTATCGTGTCCACATGGTTCTCATCCACGCATAAAAACCTTGCCATTGTAAGTGCTAGCCCAAGAATACTGACAATAGAATTCAACCTCAACGTGACCATGACTGATGATACTCATTGAGATGCGATATGCTGTAAAATCAGTTTTATCTAATTATTACCTCCTATCTACTTTAAACACTCTGTTGTGGTAGTTGTTGTAGATCTGTTTATGTTCCTCAACTCTTAAGTCTTCGGGCGAGAGACGGGGTACACCCTGGACTGGTGGCCAGCCAATCACAGGGCACATATAGACAAACAACCATTCACACTCACATTCATACCTATGGACAATTTGGAGTCGCTAATTAACCTAGCATGTTTTTGGAATGCGGGAGAAAACCGGAGTACCCGGAGAAAAACCCACGCGTGCACGGGGAGAACATGCAAACTCCACACAGAGATGGCCGAGGGTGGGGGAAAGACAAAATAAGAAGCCAAAAAGTTACCACTTCCACACAAAATAGGAGAACTCATTCATTCATTTTCTACCGCTTATCCTCACGAGGGTCGCGGGGGGTGCTGGAGCCTATCCCAGCTGTCTTCGAGCGAGAGGCGGGGTACACCCTGGACTGGTGGCCAGCCAATCACAGGGCACATATAGACAAACAACCATTCACATTCACATTCATACCTATGGACAATTTGGAGTCGCTAATTAACCTAGCATGCAAACTCCACACAGAGATGGCCGAGGGTGGGGAAAAGACAAAATAAGAAGCCAAAAAGTTACCACTTCCACACAAAATAGGAGAACTCATTCATTCATTTTCTACCGCTTATCCTCACGAGGGTCGCGGGGGGTGCTGGAGCCTATCCAAGCTGTCTTCGAGCGAGAGGCGGGGTACACCCTGGACTGGTGGCCAGCCAATCACAGGGCACATATAGACAAACAACCATTCACACTCTCATTCATACCTATGGACAATTTGGAGTCGCTAATTAACCTAGCATGTTTTTGGAACGTGGGAGGAAACCGGAGTACCCATGCATGCACGGTACTCCAGATGACCGAGGGTGGGATTGAACTCGGGTCTCCTAGCTGTGAGGTCTGCGCGCTAATCACTCGACATTAAAAACATTTTTATGGCACATTGAGATCAATATGAGTGTACTTTTTTAGCAGATTTAACGATTTGCGAAGCTGCAAGGGAATTAGCATTTGTACGTTATGGATAAACATGGTGTCGAACTGCATGCAAATCAGGCAAAACTGGTTTGGATGAGTGCATTTTTGTTAAAAAAAAAATTAAAAAAATATATATATACAAATTTGCAACGCTTCAACACCATATTCTTTGACAGAAATGATTTGGCAGCTTGCTCAGACATCGCAACCAATGTGGGAGTCTGAAAAGGTTATCATTAAAATAGTGATCAAAAGAAATATCTTTTGGAGGCATTGCAGGTGATTTGGAGCCATGCAGATGCTTTTTTTTTTTTTTTTCCCCCGACACACAAGGGAGCTGTAGTGGCGGCGCAGGGAGGGAAAACTCACATACTGTAGCTGGGAATAGATAATTCATAAACGTGCTGAATCCCCCAAGACGCCAGAGCACATATATACATCTGCAAATTGTGGCTTGATGAGAGTTTAATCGCAAACTAATGAGCGTGTCAGCGCCCCCTTTTTAAATATGCAGCTCAAATACGCTCACAATACTCGGATAAGCACGCCTTTTCAACGTTTGTTTGGCCTTTTTCCAGCGTACGTTGTCGAGACGGAACCACAACAGATGCACATGCATGCAATGAAGAGCGCATGCAGATGCCGAACGCGCTCTGATCGCCGGGTACAGGTGCTCCATTATTCAAAGTATCTCCTAGGGCTTTAAAGCGCTGACAGAGAACTTGACAAGGTTTCTTCCTCTCCTCGGCACCCAACCCGTGCCGGCAAAAAAATATTGCCAGAGCGTCCCCGGGGAAACGCAAAGGGGGGGAACGTGATCTGGAAGAGACGGGCAGATCCAGCACAACAACAGCTGTTTTTAAATCACAACAACCTGGGGAAGGGTTGTGGGTTATATTTTATGGGCGGAGAGGGACCTCCGTGTTCATTTATTCATCTCCAACCATCAATGTGTGTGTGTGTGTGAGGTTACTTGCCAAGCTACAGCGTATGACGCCATGCATGTACAACAGTCAATATGTAAAAAAAATCAGCAATTCAGTCTGGGTTCACTCTGCTGCTGGCCTCTAATTTCAAGTATGCAAATATCAATACTGTATAGCCTGCTACGGTATCGTCCATACATGCAAAACACATGAGATGTGGTGCAGTAAGTCCTTCAGAAGACAGAAGGCACACTGACTTTGCAACACCATCAAATCCAAATAAGCTAGCAAATATTCACACAACACAAATGCACATGTAGGATTTGGTCCAGCGATGCTAAAAACACCATGTTTTGAGTCCCGGGACACCCGAAAATTGGGACCAAATTGGGATCCACTTACTTCCGATTAACTAACATCAGGTCACGGGGGCGGCAGCCTAAGCAGGGACTAAGCCCAGACTTCCCTTTCCTTTATCCCTGCAACCATGTGATGCAGCCATCTTGTTTACACTAAAGTTTGGGATCACTTGCAAATGTCTTTGTTTTGCAAAGAAAAACACATTTTCATGCATTTCACAAACATTTTTTTTCCATTTCACAAACAATTAAAATGAATTAGTTGATTTTTAGAGTCCTATTACCAACAACTGTCTACTACCATCAATCTCCTGGTATGGCTGCTAATCCAAGTTCATCATTTTATAAGGCTAATAGATTATTAGAAAAGCCATCTAAAAATCTAAACTCAAATCTCTTACCATGCTGTTAACTATTCCCTTCAGAGAGCAGCACAAACTGGGTCTAACAAGGACAGAAAAACGATACAGACAAATATCTAGTGTAGTTTAAGACAAAGACACCTCACAGGTCGTCACCTGGCAGCTGTACTTAGAGGTTATCACATGGTTTGTCTGGTATCAGGCCAGGTATCATGCCCCCAAGTGTCAAAGGTCAAGGTCAAGGGTGATGATACTGGGCCTGATACCAGACAAACCATGTGATGATCTTATTATCACATACTATTTAATATTTACTATTATACTATTTATTCTACTATTTACTATTTAACTGCTGACATGTTGACAGAGCACAGATGGCAGCAAAACAAACGCTGTGTGTTCACACGCTCGTGCGCTGTTCTCTGATTGGACAGCTACGGGTGCTGATACTGGACATGGTTAAACTCTATATTTTTTATCAGTATCACTGCCCTGGGCTTTGACACAGTATCATTTCGGCCTTTTCCCGTATCATTCATGGGCGGTTTCTAGGGTACAGGGCCAATTAATACTGTAGTATGTGATAATAATATAATTATAATACCCATCAACACCAGTGTCCGTATCAACAGTGAATCGGCGACTTCATAGCAGGACTGCCAAAAAAAAAGCCAAAAAACATTTCCATTTGATCCCAAACTTTTGAGCGGTTGCGTACGTATGAGTTCAACAGCGAATGACGCCATCTTTATCACTTCACAACAACGGACAGTCGATCAAGGAGGCATTTTTGTTTTGTTAAGCCAAATTTTTGACTTAAGTATCACCGATAACTAAGCAATCACAGTAGATGGACTCCACTGGTAACTTCAGAATATACAAATACTATTATTAGTCGTCGAAGCAGCAACAATGGTGTCCACGCTACCCGTGAATAATTATCCATGACGTTATCACACCCTTTTGTGGGTAAAATTTAAATATAGCACTATTCCTGAGATATTTGAAGACGGCTTGTGAGATTGTGAGCTTTGCTGCACTGCAACTTTTCACCAGGGGGATTCTGTGCCATTCTTCTCCTCTGATGTGCTTGTGTTACCTTTCTTTGCTATTTTCTTTGTGGTGCGTCTCCATCTGTCATGTGCTTGTTAAGCCTTTTGCCTCTGCCTCGACTTCACCCCTGGCACTCTGAACTCCACCCTTTCCCGAGTTCTTGGATGCCAACCAACACCGGAGCAACAAATCTCCCCGATATCCTTGGCATTGTTAGGGGAAGACTCCAGACAAAGACAGACACGCGGCGAATATCCCATCAATCTCCAGGATATTAGCTTCAAGGCAGCACTTCCTCCTGCCGATGATGCAAGCCTATTGGTGCCAGCGTGAGCAAGTGCCAAAATAAATGACTGCTTTTATCTGATGACGGCGTGCTGTGTGTGGGTTGTGTGATTGCGAGATGAAGATCGCCGTCTTCGCCGTTGCTGGATTTGCTTGGTGTTTAGTGGGTGGCGACGGTCCGAAAACAGAACTTATCACTTATGCTTAAGATAACACTAAATCCTACAACTTTTGAAGGCTCTTTTCAAGTATGCCTTATCTTGTCTAGACTTGTATTATTTAAGCAGCAAAGTGAGATTGACGGGGAATTTCATTTTTATTTTTTTACTAAACTAGTCAGAAGTCAGACAATGAAGTTTGTCAACAGAAACCAACTAACAAAGCAGGTTAGCAAGTTAGCAGGCCCATTCTAGGGGTTATTGGACCCCCCTAAAGGGGGTACGTTTTTTTTTTTTAACTTGTCACATCTGTTAACGTTTGAATACTTGTACCTGTTCTCCAGGTACATGTTTTGTTGCATTGCGCCGGTTCCAGTTTGGTGATCAGTCTCTGATACTTGTGTTGATACTACATCTTGTGTGGTCCAAAACATTGTTTTGACTGTCATTGGTTGGCTTGTAGAATACTTCCTGTGTGTATCTAGACACCTCCCCTTCCACAAACGCCTTATTTTCTTCCCTGTCCACTTGACTGTGGGTCAACATTAGTACGGTTTGTAATGCATTGATTAGTTCCAGCCATTAATAACACATGTCTTTGCTTTTTAATTACCATTGTTTGCTCACAAGGAAGGAAGTTCTATAGTAGCTCAACCCTGACAAAAATCTACGACAGAAGGGATGTCCAAAGTGGACCCGAGGGCCATTTGTGTGCCTGTGGTTAATATTTTATTGGCACATTGCAGAAATACAGTTGAACAAAAAGACACAGATGATGCAAAAAAATTTTGCCAACTAATAATTTACTGTAATTCTATTGAAGCGTTGAAAACAAAATGAAGTGCACTATTAATGTGCAACCAGCAGAGGCGTTGTTCTTTTGTCCTAAATGGTTTGTGGCCCATTAAGAACGATACACAAGCTATTAGGGGTTGAAAAAATTGAGTTTGAATTGTACTGTTTGCTATTTTTATAACAATTTACCCGAAAAGAGTGTGCATATAAACCAGTCAGAATTATGCCACAACATTTTTGATGACTACAAAAATGGAGGTATATGTATATGCACTTGTTTTCAGTCACCATGCTCATGATGCTCGAGCATAAAGCGATGCAAACAAGAAAAATAAGAAGAAAAAATGCAAACTAAACCAGCAGCTGGTGTTATATTTTTCATTTTGATATTGCTTCTACTACCAATATTCAGTACTTTCAACTTAAATGGCAACAACCTTCCAAACAGACGTGCACTTCAATTTGTTTTCTCCTCCCGACTGCTTCATCTGCACCAAACACCATGTTTACTGACCTGGCAACATGTCATATTGTGTCACGTCCTAAGTCCTAAGAAGACTCGCTGAACAGAAAGGTCAGAAAAGCGTGCTCATAAAGACATGTGGACAGCTTTTAGCCCGTGGCTTTGCTTTAATCAGAGCCAAACGCACTCGCAGTCAGAAAACACTTCTGATTTACTCATTCAACAGTGAACGTTGGCTCTGAGTAAGACCTGTAGGACTTGTGGCATTGAGGGCATTGACTAAGAAACGGCAACATTGTGTGTATGTGTGTGCGCAGGTTGTCCTTGTGGCCAATCTGAGCCCTGGGCTGTCCCCCCCCCCCCCCCCCCCCCCATATTTTAGATGTCATCAGCATGTGAGATGAAGCAAAGCACCTGTAAGTCATGGTGTTAAGTCACTGCTGCTGTGCACTTCACAGTCCTTGGGCCAGTCCAAGGTTATTTATTTCCCAACTCGCAAAGGGCAGCCTTCCAACAACAAATGCACTTTCAGCCCCTCACCGCCAAAAAAGTGCAAAACTAAAAATTCATTCATTCATTCATTTTCTCACAGGGCACATATAGGCAAACAACCATTCACACTCACATTCATACCTATGGAGATTTTGGAGTCGCTAATTAACCTAGCATGTTTTTGGAATGTGGGAGGAAACCTGGAGAAAACCCACCCATGCACGGGTAGAACATGCATACTCCACACAGAGATGGCAGAGGGTGGAATTGAACCCTGGTCTCCTAGCTGTGAGGCCTGCACGTCTGACTCATGGTGTCATCTTACAAACAACATTTACCTCATCACACAGCAACTTAACACCCAAAAGGTACCATTAATTCATTAATTTTCTACCGCGTATCCTCACGAGGGTCGCGTGGGGTGCTGGAGCCTATCCCAGCTGTCTTCGGGCGAGAGGCGGGGTATACCCTGGACTGGTGGCCAGCCAGCCAATCACAAGGCACATATAGACAAACAACCATTCACACTCACATTCATACCTATGGACAATTTGGAGTCGCTAATTAACCTAGCATGTGTTAGGAATGTGGGACCTTTCTAAACATTATTAGAGACCTCTAGACATGAAATAACACCCCTACAATCACGGCTAGCCGTGAGGCCTGCACGTCTGACTCATGGTGTCATCTTACAAACAACATTTACCTCATCACACAGCAACTTAACACCCAAAAGGTACCATTAATTCATTAATTTTCTACTGCTTATCCTCACGAGGGTCGGGGGGGTGCTGGAGCCTATCCCAGCTGTCTTCTTGGGGCGAGAGGCGGGGTACACCCTGGACTGGCGGCCAGCCAATCACAGGGCACATATAGACAAACAACCATTCACACTCACATTCATACCTATGGACAGTTTGGAGTCGCCGATTAACCTGGTCCACTATACAATCATTCATTCATTTTCTACACAAAATAATTTTTAGACAAAATAAGAAGCCAAAAAGTTACCACTTCCACACAAAATAGGAGGAGAACTCATTCATTCATTTTTTACCACATTTCCTCACAAGGGTTACAGGGGGTGCTGGAGCCTATCCCAGCTGTCTTCAGGCGAGACAGGCGGGGTACACCCTGGACTGGTGGCCAGCCAATCACAGGGCACATATAGACAAACAACCATTCACACTCACATTCATACCTATGGACAATTTGGAGTCGCTAATTAACCTAGCATGTTTTTGGAATGTGGGAGGAAACCGGAGTACCCGGAGAAAACCCACGCATGCACGGGGAGAACATGCAAACTCCACACAGAGATGGCCGACGGTGGAATTGAACCCTGGTCTCTGAGCTGTGAGGTCTGCGCGCTAACCACTAGACCGCCGTGCCGCCAAAACTAAAAATAAATTTTGGTATTTTTCTTTAACTAATTTTACAGATGCTGACATCAATGCTTCTATGGCAACATGGTGTTTGTTTACAAGCGAGTGTGAAGCATCCATTTGCGAAGGCTCCTCCATCACGATGAGCGACAGCCCACACCGCTCCAAATTGCTGATGAGCTTATTTTTAGACCAGGGTCTGCCTCGGTGTCTGGTTTCCACGCGGGACTGACAGAAAATGTAGAGCACATTTCCGGGCTAATTCTTTGTAGCGCAAGCCTTGCTGCTCTGTAATTAACCAATTAACAAGCAACACGGCCCGGCAACACCACTCCTGATTCAGTTTGCAATCACGGTTTGTGCGTCTGCAAAGTTTTAATTGTGCCCGAGGCAATAACTTACTGTTTGTAATCACATTCTCCCTCTCCTCGATATTGCACCGCGGTGCGTTTGGGAGGTAGAAACTTACTAGCGCAAGCTATATCTGCAGACCTCCACGTTGGAGGTGAGCGCAGTGCACATTATCTGCAATACTTAGGCTTTTGCTGAACAACACAATGCCAGTTAATAAGCTCGCCAAATTGTTTTATATCCTCGGATGAGAGGCGAGATGCGGGCTGGGACCACTCGCTCAACTTGTCCCCCTCAGAGTGAGGCTGGCCTGGAGACGAGCGATATTAGACCGAAGACGGTAAAGGGTTGGACTTAAGATTAGCAACGTCGGAGGTAAACTTGGGCTGGTCTGAGGCTGTTTTAGGGTACGGTGTTGGGGTTGGTACTAAAGAAGAATAATGTAAGCCGGAATAGAAGTTAAGTTAAGCCTGAAGAAGGTTTGACTGCAGGTTGACTGTGCAACCTGAGGCAAGTCCAGGTTGGGCCAAACGTGAGTAAGGCTACGCTTAAGGCGAGTGAGATTGGGCGGGCAAAGGTTACGCTGAAGAAGAGTTGGCCTAAGGTGATATTAGTCTTAGGAAGAGTAAGGTGGCTGATTCTGGACCTGCTTGGACCAAACATGAGTAAGGCTACTCTTAAGGCGAGTGAACTTGTGCGGACAAGTGTTAAGTAAAGTTAGTCTGAGGACTAGTAAAGTGAAAGGCCAGTATAGTTGGTCTAAGGGGGGTAAAGTTAGTCTGAGGAAGAATAAGGTGACTGAGGCTGGGTTTAAGGCAGGTTTAGACTGGGCCAAACACAATCGGTAAGTTTCGACTGAAGGCGCGTAAGCTTAGGCTGAGGATTAGTAATCTTCAGGTGGCAGAAGTCTGATCTGAGGGCATTCAATGTTAGTCTGAGGAAGAGTAAGGTGACTCAGGCTGGGTTTAGGGCAAGTTCAGACTGGGCCAAACACAATCAGTAAGTTTCGACTGAAGGCGCGTAAACCTTAGGCCGAGGATTAATAATGTTGAGTTTGCAGAAGTCTGGTCTGAGGGCATTCAATGTTAGTCTGAGGAAGAGTAAGGTGACTGAGGCTGGGTTTAGGGCAAGTTTAGACTGGGCCAAAAAGAATCAGTAAGTTTCGACTGAAGGCACGTAAACGTAGGCCGAGGATTAGTAATGTTCAGGTTGCAGAAGTCTGGTCTGAGGAAGAATAAGGTGACTGAGGCTGGGTTTAGGGCAAGTTCAGACTGGGCCAAACACAATCAGTAAGTTTCGACTGAAGACACGTAAGCTTAGGCCGAGGATTAGTAATGTTCAGGTGGCAGAAGTCTGGTCTGAGGGCATGCAATGTTAATCTGAGGAGGAGTTAGGTAAGGTGACTGAGGCTGGGTTTAAGGCAAGTTCAGACTGGGCCAAACACAATCGGTCAGTTTCGACTGAAGGCGCGTAAGTTTAGACCAAGGATTAGTAATGTTCAGGCTGCAGAAGTCTGGTCTGAGGAAGAGTTCAG
The DNA here is from genome assembly GCF_037039965.1 of Doryrhamphus excisus. Taxonomy (NCBI): domain Eukaryota; kingdom Metazoa; phylum Chordata; class Actinopteri; order Syngnathiformes; family Syngnathidae; genus Doryrhamphus; species Doryrhamphus excisus. Next base: position 2,693,330 of record NC_136361.1, read on the forward strand.
TAAGGTGACTGAGGCTGGGCTTAGGTTAGGTAAGAAGAGTTAGGTAAGGCTGTGTTTCAGACAAATACGGTTAGAAACAGACTGAAGTTGAGTAAGCTTAGGCTTCAGTCTAGTGAGATTTGGGTGGAGACTAGTAAGCATCGGCTAAGGTCAAGGAAGTCTGGACTAAAGGTGTGTAAAGTTCAGCAATGCTCGATGAATAACATTTGTTGGGAGACGAGGGATGGCGATTTAGACCTGACCGGGTTAGGCCGACACTGCGGACTACTTATAAATGTTTCCCTCCCTGATTCTTCACCACCTTAAAACCTCGTTAGCATAAAGAAGACAACATCCCAGGTCTTGACTATGCACTTGCTTAGGGTAGCGGCGGCCTGTGCCAGAACCAATCATCACTCAGGAGGCCGACTGGCTGCTCGGACTCCATGAATCACTCAGCTGCCATGTGTCTCTTTCGCATTCAGACCGTCGGAAAGCAAATTATAGGTGACTCAATGTTCTGCCTTTTTTTCCCTCTCGAGTTCTGGTGCCCTGCCAGGCCATACACAGAGCTGAGAGGCAGAAATATGGTCTGTCAGATGGAAGCGCTTGCTAATTGTCCGACTCAAATCCTCCCTTGTACATCCCGTAACCACAGCCCCCCCCCCCCCCACTCCATTAAAAACACACACAACACAGATGACACCATTGACTACTACAGCAATTCCAAGTGTGCAATCTAATATGATAGACACAGGGCAGACTGGGATTAGCTTTGCCAATTGATGCTACAAACACGGACCCAAATAATCTAGGCCAGCTCCTCCAAATCCAATTGTTGTGAACATGTAGCCAGATAGTTTCAGGCGGTGGGCAGACTTTGGCCCACACATACCAATTAGGCGCCTTTCCAAAGCAATACTGCACAATGTTGCCCAGAGGACTGCAGCACAACTAGACTTTGATTTCCCGCAATGTGATCGTAATTTCATATTCTTCTGAAAATGACATGGCGACTGTGTCTCGAGAAGATCGTCCGGGCAACATGTGTGGTCATCTGCATAAAGTTTCTTACATAAGTATGCTGAATGTGGTCACTAGTCAGCCATAAATCTGCCGAAAGTCTCACTATTTTGTGCAAAGGAGCAGCAACCTCACAGCAAACGGAAAAGCCTCTTCGACGGCTCGCATCTGACCACTTATTGTCTAGGTTCCCGCACATGTCGGAGTTTTGCATGCAAGAAAAAAGCAAGGCGAACACAGTGTGGGGTCTTTACATTGACTAAACGATGTTGAGATTGGCTGACTTCTGTAGTTCAAGAAGAGACTGCATCTTAAATTTATTATATCGGTGTAAAATTACAATTATTAGTATCAACTTTGGTATTTCTTTTTTTTCCTCACAATTTTTGCTGTTTTTCTTATTTTTCTTTTCTTTTTGTAATATAATGACTATTTCTATGTCTTTTATATCTGTCCCCCAACTTAATTTTATTCATTCATTCATTATTTTGTTGGTCATAATATCACAACTTAAACAAAAATTGTAATTTGTTACTAAAATTACATTATTTTTCTACTAATATTATGACTCTAAATATTTTTACTTTATTCTTGTTTTTTGTTTCATTTTTTCTCTCATAATTATGACTTTATCCCCATATTTTGACTTTATTCCCATAATATCATGACTTTTTTCTACTACCTAATTTTCCTAAAATTACTTTTTTGTTTTTACATTTAGCAACTTTTTAAAATATTTTTTTCATTTTAATTTTTTTACTCTTCTTGCTAGAATGTATTTCTTTCTTTTAATATTTTGACCTTTTTTTGTAAAATTATTGCAGATTTTTCAATTTTTTTTTTTTGCCAGGTTTTAAAAACAAAAATGCTGTGTTAATACATAGACAGCCATGGTCCCAAATTTGGACTTTGGACACCCGTGGTCTAACGACTCACTGGTTGGACAGCGGGACATGTTGCGTAATTCTGCACTTCCAACATTGTGGAAGGCGTTTGGGAAAGCCCTTTTTGTGTGGACCAAAGCAACCAATGCATGGTTGATCAGCTGATTGGGAGCACCTGACTAACTAGACCCAAACAGAGCCCCGATCCCATGATCCCTGTATCCTTGGGATGGAGTCCAGGGTGACTCGCAGTCTCCACTGTGCACTCATCTGGAGATTAAACTTCCTGTCGAAATGCTCCTCTAAAAAAACGTTTAGCTTGAGTAAGAAGTCACCCCAGCGACTCCGATGCTGTTATCAATACAGTACATTTTTCCATTGACTCCTCCAGTTTTCATCATTGATCGGAATGTACTTGGGGGCACTTTTTATGATCTATCTTCAAATGTCCTCATTCGCTCCGGCTTGCATCCTGACATGAAATGCAGCCATTTTTCCACCAAAGTCTTGGGAGTCACCGAGACAAGACAATCATCTCTATGGAGTAATACTTCCATATGAGATGATAGGAGGATAGACTATTGTGGGGATAAATCTTACCCCCTTTCCGATGGATGCTTGGGAATTCTGGCTCATTTGTCACTGGGGGGGGGGCGGCGGGAGGAGAAATAGCAAAGCGGCCCAAAGAGAGCAGAGGTGTTACTGTACGGGGGCGGCCGTATTAGCGGAGGTATTCTTCAGGATTAGCTTGGCCCCCCTCTTCAAGCCGAGGCGGGAATTTGTCAGCAAAAGTGCAGATATGGCTCTATCAATAATCCATGGCATTGTATTTCCCAGCTGATGCCATTATACGACTGGGGGATGACAGCACTCGCCAGCTCCATCATCTTATCCACGGGGACCAGGATCTCATAAAGCGCTCTCAACATAGACGTCTCATATAACGGGTAATAACTCCAGCCAGTTAATACAGGGGAATTATCAGGCAGAGGAGCAATGAACCTGGCAAAGCGGGGCGTCCGCATGGAGGGAACACGGAGCACGGAGGTGGAGTCGAAGGAGGCTGCTGCTCAGTAGGAAATAGAGAAGAGCAATGAGCATGGCAGATAAGAAGGGAGACGGTTTGCTGAAGATAAGAGGAAGAGGGAAAGGAGGAGCGAGACGTGGCTTCTGTAAGACGAGCGGATGTACGGGGGAAAAAACGTCGGGGTCAGAAGACACGGATGAGGGCACGACGCGCCTTTAAAGACTTAATCATGAACAACTCAAACTCCTAATCTCTTTAATCCAAATCAAAGCAGCCTTTCCATTTATGACACTATTGTTACCTGTATTGACAATGTAGAAATGCTGCTGTGTGTGCGTGTTTAGCTCACAATTGATGTCGTCTGATTCCTCCCTGACTTATTAGCCGAGGCAAGACTTTGCTCAAAAGCTGTTTGTTTGCTGACCGCTTGACTGCGCCAACTTTCTCCCACAGGAGGAACAATGCAGGTTAGCTTAAATAGACATTTAACGTTATCGGTCCGTGTGTGTGTGTTCCTGGAATGTGCTGGTGAAGAATCGGATGGATGAATAAAGTAATAGGTCCCTCGGATAAATGTTTGTCCCTCACTTAAGACAATGGAACCCCTCCCGCAGTCTTCTGGATAGTCACTGTGCCGTAATTCAGTTATGCATCGGAATCGAACATTTCTTGTGCAAATCTCCCCCAAAGTTCTAGGTGTTTTCTGGTGGGTCCAATAGGTGAGCAACCATAATGCGGTTCAATTATTTCACTTCTTAGCTTCCTTTGTCGCTCATGAACAATGGCAACCGAAGCAACCAGGACCAGAACTACATGACTTTTATTGCAAATGTTGATCCAAAGTCAGTGAAGAAGGCTTAAGAAACCTGCGTGCAAGAGCTTGGTAATTTGACGTCCCCACTTTTAGGAGACTTCCACTTGGCAGTTAACTCAATGCTTTTGTTTTGCTTTTTCTTTGGCTTTTTGGCAAAAATGTAATTAATTCAAAAAGCAGCACAGCAGAGTGCCATCTTGAAAAAGTGCCAAAAATTAACCCTTCATGCTGGAATGTAGGTATTAATTTGAAAGTATTTTTAGTAAGCCCTACTATGAACGTGCTGTTTTGTGCATTTGTAGCTTTAAATGAGAACTGCAGTTTTTTTTTTTGGGGGGGGGGGGTAAAAAAAACGAGCTAATATAGCTAGCTAGCTAAAAAAAATTATTTTCATAACTGACTTGTATATTAATTTTCGTTTTAAGATGTGTCGCAAAGCCTTGTTGAAACTGTAAATCAGGGGTCACAAACATGCGGGCCAAATATGGCCCGCAGGACACTAGTTTGAGGCCCCCGCCTTGATATGAAAGTTTAATGTCAGTGCGGTCCGCGCAAGTTTGATATGGATGCTGTATGTTATCATGTACCCAGAAAAAATATTACATTTGATTAATGTTCATATTAAAGGTTAAATAACTGTTAATAGTTATCCTCCCTGTCCGTGTGGAAGTGGTAAGTTTTTGGCTATTTTTTTTTTTTTTTTTTTGGAAAACCTGATGCGGCCTCGCCTCGTCCAGACCCTAGCTCCAGTGGCGCCCAAGTAAATTGAGTTTGAGACCCCTGCTGTAAATAGTTGTCACTTCCTACAGCGCCCCCTCTAGCGTCCCATTCTCCTTGCTTGAAGACACGAGTAATCCAAACTACAAGAGTCAAAATGTTATTGTTGTACTATGACAACGCCACCGTAGCTTGGGACGAGAAGGGATTGGGGGGGGGAATTGAGAGGCATCCAGGCGGTCGTAACCTTCCCAATGGTCCCCTTTTAAAGGTGGGCATGTGCCAAGCGCGGGCGCCATTAGCAGGGAAAGGCACAGGAGGGAGAAAATAAATATATAAGCCACCAAGCAAAGATATCCAGTGTTTGCATTTGGGCAGACAATAAAGAGGGCCATCTGTTCCTGTCATTCCTGCTTTATTGTTTTCCTTGGCGGGGCCACTCGCTTTGAAATGCCACATCAACCCCGCCGCAACACCACCTCGCGCTCTCTGCCCTCCAGACCCCCCCCCCCATGACAAAAACGACAAATTGCGGGAGCGTACACAAGCAAGGAGAGAACGTTGTACGTTGGCTTCACCCTTGGCCTCCTCCAGCTGCAAGACGAGGATGGAGGGCTCAGAGGACTCGTACGTTTTGGCGCTTTGGAAGGAAATGATGGCAGAAAAATAACATGACAACATGCCCGAAATGTGTGTGGGGGGGGGCATGACTTTGATTACATTTTCTGTCCTTGTCCCTCACGTTGGCGCCAACAGTCGCGTGGCAAACATTGCCAAATGTTTTTTCTTTCATTCCTGTGGCAAGACCATTTGGAGAGGAGGGTTTATTTTTAACATTCGCATGCGCTCATTCAGAATGAAGCAGCCCTGCAGTTCACTTCATTTTAGAATCTGCATTTCTACCGTAAAACCTGGTTTTGGCACCGTTCCCTGGGTTTGTGGGCACGGGAAGACCGAAACACCGGAGTCGCTTGATAGGTCATTTTTATTAAAATAGCAACATCTGGTATCTGGGTAGTTAGGGGGGTGTTTAGACGTCATTGCTCAGATCGTCCCTCACCACTTAGCGTGTCCAATTTCATGGTTTCCTGCTGTTTTGAGTGTGACTACAACCTATTAGTAAAATTATTATTAGTATTATTTTCAAACACATAAATGTCTACACAAAGTCAAATACAGATGTAAGGTTGTTGAGAAGATGTGATGATATGTGGTATTTTGCACTCACCACTAGGTGTCAGTATATTGCTGTCATATTCGGTGAGACACACAAGCACCAGACTTGACCGCTGGAACAACAGGCTTTTATTGCAGGTTTGAATGATTTAACAATTCTGTAATATGACTTTATTCCCGTAATATTATGACTTTATTCTCATAATATCATTACTTTATTGCCGTAATATTTTGACTTTATTCCCGTAATATTATGACTTTATTCTCATAATTTCATGACTTTATTGCCGTAATATCATGACTTTATTGCCGTAATATTCTGACTTTATTCCCGTAATATCATGACTTTATTGCCGGAATGTCATGACTTTATTCCAGTAATGTCATGACTTTATTGCCGGAATATCATGACTTTATTGACGGAATGTCATGACTTTATTCCCGTAAAATCTGATGATCTAACAATCCTGCAATATTCTGACTTCATTGCCATAATATCATGACTTTATTGCCGGAATATCATGACTCTATTCCCGTAATATCATGACTTTATTCCCGTAATATCATGACTTTATTGCCGGAATATCATGACTTTATTCCCGTAATATCATGACTTTATTCCCGTAATATCATGACTTTATTGCCGGAATGTCATGACTTTATTCCAGTAATGTCATGACTTTATTCCCGTAAAATCTGATGATCTAACAATCCTGCAATATTCTGACTTTATTGCCGTAATATCATGACTTTATTCTTGTAATATCATGACTTTATTCCTGTAATATCATGACTTTATTCCCGTAATATCATGACTTTATTGCCGGAATATCATGACTTTATTCCTGTAATGTCATGACTTTATTCCTGTAATGTCATGACTTTATTCCCAGTAAAATCTGATGATCTAACAATCCTGTAATATTATGACTTTATTGCCGTAATATCATGACTTTATTGCCGGAATATCATGACTTTATTCCAGTAATGTCATGACTTTATTCCCGTAAAATCTGATGATCTAACAATCCTGCAAAATTCTGACTTTATTGCCGTAATATCATGACTTTATTGCCGTAATATCATGACTTTATTCTTGTAATATCATGACTGTATTCCTGTAATATCATTACTTTATTCCCGTAATACCATGACTTTATTCCCGTAATACCATGACTTTATTCTCATAATATCATGACTTTATTGCCGTAATATCATGACTTTATTGCCGGAATGTCATGACTTTATTCTGTAAAATCTGATGATCTAACAATCCTGCAATATTCTGACTTTATTGCCGTAATATCATGACTTTATTCTTGTAATATCATGACTTTATTCCTGTAATATCATGACTTTATTGCCGTAATATCATTACTTTATTCCTGTAATATCATGACTTTATTCCTGTAATACCATGACTTTATTCCTGTAAAATCTGATGATCTAACAATCCTGTAATATAATGACTTTATTCTTGTAATATTCTGGTTTTATTCCTGTTATGTCATGTCATGACTTTATTCCTGTTATGTCATGATTGCTCCATTCCTGCTGTTTTCCAGCTACTTCATCTTCCTTCTTGTAGATTGTCTTCCCGTAACAATGGCTTTATTTCTATAATATTTTGACTTTATTCTTGTCACATTATACATTTTTCCACAAACTAAAATTTGGGGACCCCCCCCCCCCGGGCCAAATTTTGGACGCTCCTTGTTTAAAGCCTAGCTGATTACACGATTAATCAAAACCACAACCTGCAGATGAATCGCTAGTTGCAACCCTACTTTGTATTTTTCCGGCAAAGTAGAGTCCAATTGTAGAACCTTAGATAATAAAATGAAATATTGTTGCCATGATGCGTTTCAATGCAAAATCTGCATTTTCATTGCCCGTCATGGACACGGCCCTTCAAGCTAAAGGCCTTGAATTGCGTGTACATGGGATTGGTTTGATCGATCTGTGCGACATCAAATAATAACGGCGCCCTTTCTCCTACCTAACATCAAATGAATACATTTTCTACTCATTTCTTGTAACATCTCAGCCCGTCTCCTCCATTTTATTAATTGCGATACAAAGCCGCCGTGATTTAAGCATCGTATCCCACGGAAAACTGCGCACAGGCGGTGTTTTCTCGTCACCGGCGATCTGACAGCTTGCAGGATTTGCAGGTGCTTTTCCATCACAGTCAGCAAGGTTAAACTCCAGAGAAATTAAACAAATTGCTCCTCTAATGCCAAATAAAACAAATGGAGAACTTTAGTGCACACGTGGAACCCTCTTGGGTTCTAATTATGTAAAACTATAGACATCAGAAGGCACTGAATTCTTTAATGAGCACTTGAGAGAACAAAGGGAATGTAAGTGCATGTTGATATGAGAGGCGAGACAATAGGAGGCGGCACCGTGCCACGGAAACGGCCGCCGCCGCTTACCATCATGGAATGAATCTTCATCTCCGTGTCGCTTTTGGCAGCTATATGAGCGCTCCTAATAGGTGCTCCATACGTACGACATCACATCATAAATTACCATTAAGAGCCCCCCCCCCCCCCCCCCCCCCCCACACCCCCAACCCGCGGCTAATGAATGAACTCCCGCCGCCGCCGCCGCCGCCGTGCAAAGTGCAAGAAGCACCTTTCTTGCAACTTGGACGGCTCCAAAAAGAAAAGCGGCGCTCTGCTTTCCGGAAAAGCGGCGTTCCACGTTGGCTAATTAGCATCGACAAAGACCCCCGTGGGTACAACGCGGGCACAACACCACCCAGGTAGCACTTTTTTTTTTCTGTTGTGGAGCCAAAATGGATGGCACGGGGGAGGTCCTTTTTAATCCCGACGACTGCACTGAATCATGTTTTCAAATATGAAAATAGCGTAGCCGAGCCATATGTCTGCATACCGCCGCGTGTCATGCTAAATTACCATGCGGCCCGCTACCACGCGCAACACCTGGATTCAAACACATTCAAGGAGGGAGGATTTATTTCCAAAGCGTAGAGCTGCGCCAGGTTTTATTCAGGTGTGTCGAATACATTAGCAAGCAAATGTTACTGTATATGCAATCTATACGTCCTTCTTAAACTATTCATACCAACGGGGATGCTAATTTGTGCTTACTTTGGCGAGGATACTGTACTGTACGTGTACGCCCCGGGGCTCAACATCGGCCCGGGTTTGACTCCCAACTGCTTGCTGACACGAGGGATGACGAAATGGACTTGCAATGATAACTTGTATAACGACCTCACCTTGTCCTTCATGTCGTCCGCCATGTTTAGAAGTGCCAGTATCTCCACTGATGGGCGACCACGGCACGTTCTAAAAATAGAATTGAACAAAAAAAAAAACAAAACAGCAAAAATGGACATTGCAGTAATTTTACAAGAATAAAGTCAAAATATTAATAGTTGGAATCTGGCGATAAAAAGTCGTTTAACAGGAATAATGCTGTCATTTTATGAGGGGAAAATAACATTTTAGTTGCATATTTTAATATTAATAAATATTATAAAATTCCTAATATAGTTAGAAACAAAACCAGGAATAAAGTGATAATTTTGGAATTATCGGTTGTGGAAAAATAAAATTGAAAACAAATAAATGAAATAAAGTCATACTACAAAACACAAAGTTGAAATATTTGGAAAATACAAAAAAGACATCTATAAAAACGACTTTCATTTAATAGTAAAGTTTAAAAGTTTTATCCTCATAAGAAAAATAGTTGCAATTTTACGATCTGTAATATTGTGTGTCAAAAAAACATTTTAAATAGCATAGTTGAAATATTTTCTTTTTGGGGGGAAATTTGGGGGAAAAGTTGCAATATAAAAGTTAACAGCTGTCATTTTTTGAAAATATGAAGAGAAAAAGATTGTTTTGAGGAACAATGCTAACACTGTGTAGTAGCATAAAGTGGAAATATATTTTAAAAGTCATCTCATTATGAGAAAAAAACATTAGTTTGTGGGGAAGTTCTAAAGTTATGAGAATAAAGTCCAAATGTTCTAGCAATGACATCACAATACAAAAAGAAAATGCCCCCCCCTCCCGTTCCCCCCGCTTCAGCACCATGACCAAAGCCCTTCCCAGCTTCTCTCTAATCATTTCCACCTGAAAATGCTTTGAAGAACAATATTTCACCCAATTCTATTCAAATTTCCTCGCAGCGGCTTTTGATATGGAAAAGTCCAAAGGAAGTGAAGCCTTCGGGCTGTGATGGACTGTCAGCCCTCCCCCGGGGGCAGGAACCACACTCCTCAGCTCCCCTAATGATGCGCCTGTCTTTGGAAGAGAGAACCCCGTGCCACGGCCTATCACTTAGAGAGATTAAGCCAACGGGGTGGGGGGGCAGGAAGAGGTGGGACGGTGTCGGCTTGGCTCCCGTCAAACCAAAGCTGTCCCTTTTTTTTTTTGGGAATTTCAAGCGAAAAGGAAAGAGGAAGAGGGCAGGTTTAAAGCCTGATTCTCCTGACGTATGCCGTAATGAACCGTGGCCGTTGGGGCTGACGGGCCAAGATGGCTGCCGTTCAGTCCTCTGTTTGGGTTTGAATTCTCATCAAATGGTGCTTTAATTTTACAACAAGATAGACAAAAACTTTTTATGAAAATAGCTTCATAATATAACATATTAAATTCATTTTTTAAGTTCTTAATATAAGAAACAAAAAACTGCACCAAACATGCTCGCTTCTATTGTGAAATTGCATCATCACCTTGTGCCTCTCGTGCAAAAAAAACATTTTATGTAGCGAAAAAATGTGTGCGCCATTTTAGGAGAATAATAATAAAAATGTAATTTTAGGAGCATAAAGTTGAAATATTAAAGAAAAAAAAAGTTGGAATATGTATTATGACAAACCAAAATTTTTTTTAATTTTTGGTGTCAAAATATCTTGGAAATATACATAATTAGAACATTTAATTAGCAAAATTACAAGAGGAAATTAGAAATAAAAACAACAAACAAAAGCAGACAAAACAGCTGGAAATTTGCAAGATTTAAGTCAAAATATTATAGAAAAAAGTAATTCTAACGAGAAAACAAAATTCACCATTTAGGAAAATAAACGAAATAAATAAATAGAATAAAAAATAGCTATTTTAGGTTGTAATATTATGCAAAATTAATAAAACAAACTAAAATTGCAATTTTAGAAAAAAAAATTTGGGGGGGGGAAAATGATCAAAATATGGAAAAAAAAAGCCTTAATCACGAGAATAAAGTAAAAACGATCTAATCTCTCCGATGCGTACCTGGAACCATCCCACTGCTTAGTTGAAGTTCTGATGTCCCGTAAGCCAATCGGCTGTAATCTGGCGTTGATTCAGCAGGAAGGGATTGTTGTACATACGAGAAGCATGAATGGAAATACACGCATTGTGGAGCCAAGAGGATCAGGAACAACCGGGGGCGGTGGACAAGGGGGGGGGTTCTTCTTCGTTGGTACTTTATAGAAATGACTTAAAGACTTGAAGGAGGGACAGGGGGGGCAGGGCGGGTCCACCCCTCTTTATATGAACATGGGGCTATTTTGGCTCTTATCTGGATGTAAGAGGATGCTTGTATCGTCTGTGGCAAGGATTAACTGCAGCCCACGCTGTCGAGGATGGATCAAGCACTCTTTTTATTCATTTTTTTTTTTTCTCTCTCCCTCCCCCTGCCCACTGCTAACCGAGCAGATTTTCTCAGCTCGAAGAATCTGAGGGATTCGCCGCAGACCAAGCGGGTTGTTTGATGTAGGACATGTTTTTTAAGGTTGATCATCCCTCTGTTCTCTTGCATATGCGGCTTTAAAGGAGTCCACCAGTCACTGAAGGGGCCGGGGGCGTGTGCTTTTATAGCCCGGTCCCTACTACACAAGTCAGCTGTGAGACGGTACTCCCTTAAAACCTTGGGAGAAGTCTAATATTTGTGTAAGCCGAGGTGTTATGGAAGGGGGGGCGGGGGGGCTGGGCGTCAACTGGGAGATGCAAAACAGAAGACGTGATTTGGGATGGGGAAAAGCACTTGGGGAGTAGAATAAGCACACTATGTCTTGCTTTTGAAAACAACCTAAAAAAACTTTGCGGTATAAAAGGCAGGGAGTAAGGAGACGGGACACAAAAGAAGAATCCCAACGCCTGAGCAGGAGGAAAAAGACGACATTTCCTCCTCGGCTTCCTGCCTCGCCTCGCCTGCCGAGCTCGGGTAGAGTCGCACCGCGTTGACGACAGGTTAGCATGTGAAGATGAATTGGCAGGTGTTGACACAAACAGAGTTTCTGATGCTCATCGCAGCGAGATGTGCGGAGAAGTGGGGGGGTGGCACCCCCCCCCCTCCCCTTCCTCGCCGCCACTCCCTCTCGTGGGCTCCTCGCCGACTCTCTTAACTGTGTTTACGCTTTCAACGCTGACACCCAGAGATGTGGAGAAAAGTCGGCTGCCAGCTCCGTTTTAACAACTCACCTTCTCTTCCCTCCCCCCCCCCCTTTTTGTAGTTCACCACGTTTTCCACAAACATATGAGCCTGTAAGTCACTTACAGTGGGACCACCGTGTAGTAAGCGTATGCAATGACACATATGTCTATATTGTGCCTTATTTCCTATTTGGGGTAATTAATGTGAGTGTAAAGGTGACTATAGGGGTGTTATTTCATGTCTAGAGGGCTCTAATAATGTAAAATAATATTTCTATGCTCAAACTACAAAGACATAATATAAATGTGTCAAGATGGAGTCATTTGTTTTAAAGACATGACGCAATTGTTTTGGTTTTCCATTCCGATAATCCTGAGTCCTGTTTTAGTTGCGTTCAAGGCTCGGTATTGCACCAACTCCCCCGGGTGGGCGATGGCTGTGATGCCCTGGTAGCCATGTTGGAGAGGCTGTGATCATACCCAAGTATGTCTGAGCCGCTGTAGCAGACATGACTTCAAGCAACAAAAAAAAACCCCACAAGGGCACAGAGCCTGGATGAGACTGTGGAAAAAAAAACAAAACAACTGATTTCCCTCAAAACAGATTGTCAAACCAGATGGGGGCTGTGCCAGAACCGGGGGCAGGCCGGATGGGGAGCGGGACTGTGATTGGGCAAATTTCAACATGCGTACCGGCAACACCGTGGCGTCACGAATAAACGGTCGTTCAAAGCGTCATGGTGCCGATGTGCCATGTCGTCGGAAATGGCGCCTAAAAAATTCTATCGCAAGTTTATATTTGGCGTATGAATGCCTTGGAAATAATAATAATACTCAGTTCTGGTAATAACAAAAGTCTATGATGTTATGCTTTATGTGGTTCAACACAACATTACTTTGCATAACCTAGCATGATATAATGTAACATAACATATATAGCAGCATAACATATGACATGGGCGGCATGGCGGTCGAGTGGTTAGCGCGCAGACCTCACAGCTAGGAGACCAGGGTTCAATTCCTCCTCAGGGTTCAAAACATGCTAGGTTAATTAGCGACTCCAAATTGTCCATAGGTATGAATGTGAGTGTGAATGGTTGTTTGTCTATATGTGCCCTGTGATTGGCTGGCCACCAGTCCAGGGTGTACCCCGCCTCTCGCCTGAAGACAACTGGGATAGGCTCCAGCACCCCCGCGACCCTCGTGAGGATAAGCGGTAGAAAATGAATGAATGAATGAATGAATAATATGAGCCGTTTGTCACTGTCGCTATCCATGGTGCTGGATTTTGCCGCATTCGGGTTTTTTTTTTACATCAAAATAATTTATTTACAAATATAGCGCAGAGGCCTCACAGCAAGGAGACCCATGTTCAATTCCACCCTCGGCCATCTCCATGTGGAGTGTGCGTTTCCTCCCACATTCCAAAAACATGCTAGGTTAATTAGCGACTCCAAATTGTCCATAGGTATGAATGTGAGTGTGAATGGTTGTTTGTCTATATGTGCCCTGTGATTGGCTAGCCACCAGTCCAGGTTGTACCTGGGTGTGCCTCTCTCCCGAAGACAGCTGGGATAGGCTCCAGCACCCCCCCACCCCCCGCGACCCTCGTGAGAATAAGCGGTAGAAAATGAATGAATGAATAATATGAGCCGTGTGTCACTGTCGCTATCCATGGTGCTGGATTTTGCTGCATTTTTACATCAAAATAATTTATTTACAAATATAGCGCAGAGGCCTCACAGCAAGGAGACCCGCGTTCAATTCCACCCTCGGCCATCTCCATGTGGAGTGTGCGTGTTCTCCGGGTACTCCGGTTTCCTCCCACATTCCAAAAACATGCTAGGTTAATTAGCCACTCCAAATTGTCCATAGGTATGAATGTGAGTGTGAATGGTTGTTTGTCTATATGTGTTAACATATAACATACTGTATGTATAATATAAGACGTCACATGGCAAAGAATAATCAAGTTCCATTTTAGAGGCAATTTCTGTCATTTCACAGAGTCTCTGACCTTCCCGACGTTCCTGTGTAATTGGGTTCTTATCCAAATGAGGATTTTTCGGCCTTAGTGGAAGTCCTCAGTGGTTGAGTTCCATTCCATGCAGCCGAAACGACCTTCCTTACTGTATCTTCCCTCCCCAGTCAGCCAGCCGGAGGGAGGGGTGGATGAAGGTGATTATCGACGGTGAAATGAATACTGTATCTGGTCTCACTCTGGCGATGCGTAGGCAGAAGCCTCGCCCACTGAAAAGGCTACTACTCCCCTCGCCCTCCAAACATGCCCGTGGCGTTCCTCAAGGTTCCGTGTGATGCCTGAGGCGCCGAGGTGCTCATCGAGCCGTTCCGCCCAGATGTTTATGATGAGATGAGCTTGACATATGCTCGGGCTTTTAGCGCCTTTTCCGTAGATACATTGATTTAACCTGCAGCGACGTGCGTTTCATCCATATTGGCATTTTTAATTGTGGGAGAAGGTGAGGAAATAATGACATGAAGTCCATGTGCAATAAAAAAAGAATACTGTATATATGGTACAACCCTTTTGAAATATCCATGTTTTTGCTGTAAGGTCCCGTTATTAAAGCCGTCCCGGTTTGAGCTCCTCGGGGCGCAATGAAGCTGAAGCACCGTACGTGGCGCTCTCCAACGTGCTGATAAATGGAACTTGAATGTGTTAACGAGATCTGGAACCTTTTATGCCTCGTTGCCTGTTGTCTAAAATATACAGTGTGTGAGACAATGTGTCCAAAGCAAGGTGTGGGGGAATATTAAACACCAAGGTGTCTTTATTAGCATGCAGTGTTGGATGAGGAGGCGTTTTAGAGCCCATTTTGCCGCCATGGATTTTGGAGCTAATAACCCAACTTTGCATGTAGGAGTAGATGTCAACTTGCCTGACAGGACCCCCGTTCTGCCGGAAATCAAATCATGAACCGGAGAGCACCACCGCCACTGGTGAACGTGTACCGTACGTTACCAACAGTAGTTTCAAAAGATAACGCATCAATCATTTCCATCCCTCGTTTATTGCGCTTCACTGGATCAAGATCTGACCGTGATAAGTGAATTTCCACTAAGTAGGATTCCTTATTTGTCAATGGAATCGTTTTGTACTTGGAGTATAGAAAACCTGTTTACAACTTTCTGAATATGTATTTTTTAAACATTTTAGAGCCCTCTAGACATGAAATAGCACCCCTATAGTCACTTTTACACTCCTAAAACCCAATATAACGGATATAATAAGTACATTGGAGACATGGGGTGTTGCTGTAAGGATGTTTCGGTGTTAGGCTAGGTGAGTGGGGGTGCAATTCCCGATACCGATATCAGCCGATACCGAAACCGATATGTGTTACATGACATAGGTCCTGTGGTGGAACGAACACATGTGTTGTATATAGCATATTATTTAAAAAATATGTACGGATATGAGCCAATATTACATATTTATGCTAATATCATCCCTAGTTATGTTATTTTTTATGCTTAGTTGTTGATTTGTTTTTGTTTCTTTGCCCCCTGACCAAGTGTGTAGTTCTGTTTGATGCCACCTATACGTATTGTAGACCCCCCCCCCGCAGCTGAAGGTTTTCACGAGTCAAAACGTTTGTATATGTATATTATATACATATATGTATAATGTATATATATTTTAGATTAATTATTATCTGTGATTTCTGATGTGTAGCTAAAGGTGATCACCCCCCCAACCTCCGTTTGGTCCCAAAATAATACATTCTGTGTATTATTGAAAAGGATTCCAAAATACAACATAGATTTATGTAGTTTTTAATGTTGTAACGTTATTGTTTGTATCATAACATTTGATTGATCCATTTACACAACTCCACATTGTCTTCCTCCCATATCGAGTTGCGTTCAATAGATAGCGTTGTTGTTTCCTTCCCCCACGCTCCGGCTGCTGATGTTGTGTTTCCCGTCACACAGAGGCAGGGCTGAAATAACGGCGGCGTTCAATTCCCTCCAAATGATAGATCCGCATAACCATAAACAGATGCTGCATGATGTTTGCACCGTGCTGGCGTTGGTCACGCGTTCCCGATCCTAATGAATGTGGTTAAAGTCAGCTGGCCGTAAGCCGCCGCGTCCACGCTCGTGTCTCTCCCGGGCCTCCAGTGGCTGAATCCGATTGCACATGATGTTCTGGGTCCATCACATCAAGGCGTTGTGCATATGAACCTCTGTTGCCTTGCATCGTCTCCGCGCTGGTGGTAGTGGTGGTGAGAGGGGGGGGGCTTGGAAGGAGTTGCATTTCCTTGAGGGAATTGTGTGCTTCTGTATGGATATTGCAAGCTGTGGCAGGGAGAATAAACAGACTTTGTCTAACACAGGGGATGGGCCTGTTCACAGAAGCGGTTCGGTGACTGATGTTTGTCTGCGTCTATTTATTTGTTTGGCAAACAAATGTATTATTAACAAACCGCTGCCACATGCTGTCCTTGCTGGGCTCTCTCTTTGTTTGCGTCTTTTTCCGTGCCGGAGTGAATGAGCAGGTCGCCGGACCACCTCGGGAATGTCAATAATGGCAGAATCAAATCCTGTCTCATTAGATTTGGCTAAAGATAAGCTAAATCAAGGGTGTCCAAAGTGCAGCCCCGGGGGCTATCTGCATCCCTCAGGTGTTTTTTTTGTTATTGGCCCGCAGCATATTGAAAAATAAACAAAAAACAGCAAAAATTCAACAGTAATAGAACAATAATAAAGACAAATAACATTGTGATATTCTGAAACTAAAATGCAAAATAAGAAACTAACAAAACAAAGGCCCTTTAAAAAAAATCCAACCCATTATTATTATTATTATTGTAAAGGTTTAGGTCTGTCATGTGGAGAATAGCAGCTCAGTTGTTACCATGGCGACATAGAATCATCTACGGCAGGGGTGTCCAAAGTGCAGCCCCGGGGGCTATCTGCATCCCTCAGGTATTTTTTTTTTTATTGGCCCACAGCACATTCTACTAATTTAGTATGAAAAATAAACAAAAAACAGCAAAAATTCAACAGTAATTGAACAATAATAATGACAAATAACATTGTGATATTCAATAATAGCAGAATCAAATCGTGTCACATTAGATTTGGCTAAAGATAAGCTAAATCAAGGGTGTCCAAAGTGCAGCCCCGGGGGCTATCTGCATCCCTCAGGTGTATTTTTTATTGGCCCGCAGCATATTCTACTAATTTAGTATGAAAAATAAACAAAAAACAGCAAAAATTCAACAGTAATTGAACAATAATAATGACAAATAACATTGTGATATTCAATAATAGCAGAATCAAATCGTGTCACATTAGATTTGGCTAAAGATAAGCTAAATCAAGGGTGTCCAAAGTGTAGCCCCGGGGGCTATCTGCATCCCTCAGGTGTATTTTTTATTGGCCCGCAGCATATTCTACTAATTTAGTATGAAAAATAAACAAAAAACAGCAAAAATTCAACAGTAATTGAACAATAATAATGACAAATAACATTGTGATATTCAATAATAGCAGAATCAAATCGTGTCACATTAGATTTGGCTAAAGATAAGCTAAATCAAGGGTGTCCAAAGTGTAGCCCCGGGGGCTATCTGCATCCCTCAGGTGTATTTTTTATTGGCCCGCAGCATATTCTACTAATTTAGTATGAAAAATAAACAAAAAACAGCAGAAATTCAACAGTAATTGAACAATAATAAAGACAAATAACATTGTAATATTCTGAAACTAAAATGCAAAATAAGAAACTAACAAAACAAAGGCGCTTTAAAAAAAACAACCCATTATTATTATTATTATTGTAAAGGTTTAGGTCTGTCATGTGGAGAATAGCAGCTCAGTTGTTACCATGGCGACATAGAATCATCTACGGCAGGGGTGTCCAAAGTCTGGCCTTGGGGCAATTTGCAGCCTGCAGCTCGTTTTTTTTTTATTGGCCTGCGGCCATACCTGTCGGCATTTGCCTTGGGGAATTATGGAATGCTAATCGACCCGCGACAGAATGCGTATTACTTTAATATTTTATTTTTTTACGATTACACTTTTACGCTGAACTTGCACTTTCTAGAGGGGTGGAGCAAATGTTAATGTTACTTATGTTAAGATTTTCTATTTTGCGTACTAAATAGAGTAATTTGAGTGTAAAGGTGACTATAGGGGTGTTATTTTATGTCTCGAGGGCTCTAATAATGTTAAAAAAACCTATTTGGAAGTTGGTAAACAGTTTTTTTTTACACTCTAATGATGAGAATATTCTATTTATAAACAAAGAATCCTATTTTGTGGAAATTCACTTTTCACAGTTGGGTCTGGAATCGAATACTATACTATACTATACTATACTATATAATACTATGATGACACATTAATTTGCTTGACTTCAATCTTCAGTACCAAAAAAAAAAAAGCCCGTCACAAAAATTGAATTCCCCTTTCATAACAGCACAGGAGCAATAAATGACCCCCGTGCAGATTTGATGTCTCCTGCAGGTTCTGCCTCCTTACTCCCCAGACAAAATGCCTCCATTATTGCGGCCCATGAAATTAGCAGAGCTCATTTGGAAGGAAACACCCCCGAAAATGGCTTTTAAACATGATAGAAGCGGGCCGATAAATCACCACATTCACTTGTGCCTCTTCCTTTTAACTTGCCGCCACATTAAATATTCGGCTGAGCGCCCCCCCCCCACCCCCCCCCACCCCCCCCTCCCTCAGCATCATTCTCGCCCCAAAAGGAAGTGCCTGTAGCTTTGCCTGGGAGTATCTGGAATAAAAATAATGCTGTGAAAGCCTTATTCTTCTGCACAATCGCACTTGAGGCAATTCAGCCACTGCATAGACTGGAGAAATGAGTCTTTTCTAAAGCGTTTTTTTTTTTTTTTTTTTAACAATATATTAGACGGCTCATCTGCAATCAGCAGGGAATACCGCCATTTGTATAAAGTGCTCACTGAAATATATACATGCTTTTTATCCATCCGACTAACCAATGAGATGAGCATTTGGAAGCGATTATGCAATCAAGGTTGAATCTGGGATGTATATGTATCAAGTGTTTTTCACACAAAGCAACGAGAGGGCAAAGCATAGTGCTTAACATCACCCCCCCCCCCACTAAACCACAGGTTGGCATTCAATATGTGTCAGCCACGTGTCTCTTAAAAGGGCTTAGTGTGTGTCAACAGCTTTGGCATCTTTGCCTGACCTTTGCTTCCTGGATGCTGGCTGTGAAGGGTGCAGCTCGTCACTGGTGAGCAGGAGAAATGTCTTTTTACACCCAACTGGCTACCGTTCATTAAGAAAAAAAAAAAAAAAGGCCTGACTGGATGTGGAATGGCAAGGTCGGCTTAGCGGAGGGGTCGTTTTGATGGGAATTTCACCAAAATATGGCCAGGCTGGTGAAAATGAACATTCATTTTGTTAATTGTGAATTTATACCAGGGGTCACAAACACGGCCAAATGTGGCCCGCAGGACACTAGTTTGAGGCCCCCGCCTTGACATGAAAGTTTAATGTTGATATGGATGCTGTATGGTATCATGTACCCAGAAAAAAATATTACATTTGATTAATGTTCATGTTAAAGGTTAAATAACTGTTAATAGTTATCCTCCCTATCCGTGTGGAAGTGGTAAGTTTTGGGCTATTTAATGCTGGAATGTAGGTGATTTAAAAGTATTTTTAGTAAGCCCTACTGTGAACGTGCTGTTTAGTGTGTCTGTAGCTTTAAATGGGAACTGCAGTTTTTTGGGGGAGTAAAAAAAACGAGCTAATATAGCTAGCTCGCTATAAAAAACTCAATTTACATAACTGACTTGTATATTAATTTTCGTTTTAAGATGTGTCGCAAAGTGTTGTTGAAACTGTAAGTCAGGGGTCACAAACACGCGGCCCGCGGGCCAAATGTGGCCCACAGGACACTAGTTTGAGGCCCCCGCCTTGATATGAAAGTTTAATGTTGGTGCGGCCCGCGCAAGTTTGATATGGATGCTGTATGGTATCATGTACCCAGAAAAAACTATTACGTTTGATTAATGTTCATGTTAAAGGTTAAATAACTGTTAATAGTTATCCTCCCTATCTGTGTGGAAGTGGTAAGTTTTTGGCTATTTAATGCTGGAATTTAGGTGATTTAAAAGTATTTTTAGTAAGCCCTACTGCAATCGGATACTGTTTTGTGTGTCTGTAGCTTTAAATGGGAACTGCAGTTTTTTGGGGGAGTAAAAAAAAACGAGCTAATATAGCTAGCTTGCTATAAAAAACTCAATTTACATAACTGACTTGTGTATTAATTTTCGTTTTAAGATGTGTCGCAAAGCCTTGTTGAAACTGTAAATCAGGGGTCACAAACACGCGGCCCGTGGGCCATATGTGGCCCGCAGGACACTAGTTTGAGGCCCCCGCCTTGATATGAAAGTTTAATGTTGGTGCGGCCCGCGCAAGTTTGATATGGATGTTGTATGGTATCATGTACCCAGAAAAAAATATTACATTTGATTAATGTTCATGTTAAAGGTTAAATAACTGTTAATAGTTATCCTCCCTATCCGTGTGGAAGTGGTAAGTTTTTGGCTATTTAATGCTGGAATTTAGGTGATTTAAAAGTATTTTTTGGTAAGCCCTACTGTGAACGTGCTGATTTGTGTGTCTGTAGCTTTAAATGGGAACTGCAGTTTTTTGGGGGCGTAAAAAAACGAGCTAATATAGCTAGCTCGCTATAAAAAACTCAATTTACATAACTGACTTGTATATTAATTTTCGTTTTAAGATGTGTCGCAAAGCCTTGTTGAAACTGTAAATCAGGGGTCACAAACACGTGGCCCGCGGGCCATATGTGGCCCGCAGGACACTAGTTTGAGGCCCCCGCCTTGATATGAAAGTTTAATGTTGGTGCGGCCCGCGCAAGTCTGATATGGATGTTGTATGGTATCATGTACCCAGAAAAAATTATTACATTTGATTAATGTTCATGTTAAAGGTTAAATAACTGTTAATAGTTATCCTCCCTATCCGTGTGGAAGTGGTAAGTTTTTGGCTATTTAATGCTGGAATTTAGGTGATTTAAAAGTATTTTTTGGTAAGCCCTACTCTGAACGTGCTGATTTGTGTGTCTGTAGCTTTAAATGGGAACTGCAGTTTTTTGGGGGAGTAAAAAAAACGAGCTAATATAGCTAGCTTGCTATAAAAAACTCAATTTACATAACTGACTTGTATATTAATTTTCGTTTTAAGATGTGTCGCAAAGCCTTGTTGAAACTGTAAATCAGGGGTCACAAACACGCGGCCCGTGGGCCATATGTGGCCCGCAGGACACTAGTTTGAGGCCCCCGCCTTGATATGAAAGTTTAATGTTGGTGCGGCCCGCGCAAGTTTGATATGGATGCTGTATGGTATCATGTACCCAGAAAAAATTATTACATTTGATTAATGTTCATGTTAAAGGTTAAATAACTGTTAATAGTTATCCTCCCTATCCGTGTGGAAGTGGTAAGTTTTGGGCTATTTAATGCTGGAATTTAGGTGATTTTAAAGTATTTTTTGGTAAGCCCTACTGTGAACGTGCTGATTTGTGTGTCTGTAGCTTTAAATGGGAACTGCAGTTTTTTGGGGGAGTAAAAAAAACGAGCTAATATAGCTAGCTTGCTATAAAAAACTCAATTTACATAACTGACTTGTATATTAATTTTCGTTTTAAGATGTGTCGCAAAGCCTTGTTGAAACTGTAAATCAGGGGTCACACACCTGCGGCCCGCGGGCCAAATGTGGACATTGGTTTGAGGCCCCCGCCTTGATATGAAAGTTTAATGTTAGTGCGGCCCGCGCAAGTTTGATATGGATGCTGTATGGTATCATGTACCCAGAAAAAATTATTATGTTTGATTAATGTTCATGTTAAAGGTTAAATAACTGTTAATAGTTATCCTCCCTGTCCGTGCGGAAGTGGTACGTTTTTGGCTATTTAAGTTTAAAGGAAATAACTTGAAGGCTACCGTTTAGGTTGCTAGCTCTCTAGTTAGTGAGTTAGCACCGCTTGACTTTTTTGTTCGATAACCCTCAGTATCTTTTGAAGACGTTTCAAAGGACAGTCTTACCGCATCCATAGGAAATACAGTGGAACCTCAGTTAGTGTCCGCCCCGGTTAGCATGTTTTTTCAGTTAACGTAAAAAATTTCTGCCAAAATTTAGCCACTGGAAATGTTGCTTCCTGGAACTGATTAATTTTAATTTAATTAATTGGTTTTATGTTATGTTATTAAAAAATATTTTTTGGAGTCTGTAATGAATTAGTGATGCTAACCAAGGTTGAACTCTAATATAAGTCTTATCACTTCATTCCAGACACCAGAAAATATCTAGTTTTACTTGTGGAAAGCGACATGAAATTGTTCTAAATGATTATCGTACAAAAACTGGAGCGTATGAAAACCAAGGTTTAACTGTAGTATTGTCATGCTATCATCTAGCTCTGAATGTTCTGAACTCCTGCTATTTTCCAGCCGGTCACTAGGTGTCGGTAATGTTACTGTAATGTGAAGTGAGACACACAAGCACCAGGCTTGATCAAGAGGCTTTAATTACAGGTTGGAGTGGCACGATAATCTCTCACATGGTTGCTACTGTTGCGGCCGTAATCTAACCCCCCCAATGTCACTTCCTGTTGGCCCCCCCACTGGACTCCCTGAGCCACAGAACATTTACATGTCTCATTTTGTCTTATTATGTCTACTATATGAGGTAATATGAGTGTAAAGATAACTATAGGGGTGTTATTTCATATCTAGAGGGCTCTAATAATGTATTTAGAAAGTTGTGGTCTATGAAAATATCCCATTAAAAATAAGGATCTGATCTGGAACTAATGAACTGAGAGAACACATTTTTTTTTTTTGCGTCAGTAGTTTCGGCACAATCCTGCTAAGCAGCTCCAAACGAATGTTGCTCAACACGTACAGCATAACCCCGCTAAATCATCTCGCCATTGACACACAAAGAAGAAAGTTTTGTCGTGTGGAAAAAGCCTCCTCTTCCTGTGAAACATTTTCCCAAACAGATGACACTTTTACCTGCCAACTATCCTTCCTCTGGTGAGGCGGCGTCCTTAATGAAATGTTTAGTGTTTCAAGACGGCTAAGAGGAGCAGCGGCGCGTGTCAATTAAAGCCGTCTTGATGTTCACACGACGCAACTCTTCGCTTCTCAAGCACTTCCAGTGTTGTTTTGTTTTCAGATGTGCTAATAGACGTGTGCGCCAGCCGCGATGAGCGTGCCGTGCGTGCACCCACTCGTACGCACGCACAAACCAACGGGGGGGGGGCTGGGGGGCACACACTTGCAGACTGCGTGGGTGTTTACACACTAAAAACAAGCTCACTAATGACTAAGTGGCATCCTGCTGGAGAGATGACATTCGTCTGATGAGTCCATTACGTCATTTCCATTCAAACGCATGAAGCACCGCAGCTTTGCTTTACTCTCATCTTCTTCTTCCATCGTGTCCTACAGCCACACGCCGCTTTAAAGCACCAGCCCTCAAGGGGGGGGTTCATGAGGTCTTTTGAAGAGACATGCATGGACACCCTTTAAAAATAGTTAAAAAAAAAAAAAAAAGGCCATGTTTTATTTTTTTAACAGCATTCTACAATTTTATAATTATCTTGGCACAGCCTGCAAAGAATGAAAGGCCATCTGTGCTCCAGTGAAAAGTCACCCCATACTTAAAGAATGAGCGTATCTCGCGGACAATGCAGATGACTCTGCATTTATTGCAAATGAAAATATAAAGTACAATTTAGCCTGCCTATTATAAATCTTAATCACGGCACTCGGGTGTAATTGCGAACCAACGTTACCGCATCTTGGCCCTTTCTCTACTGTTGGATATTATTATTATTATTATTATTATTGTTATTATTATTATGCCGGGAGATTCAGTATAATACAGGGCTGTCCAGAGTGTGGCCCAGGAGCCATTTGCTGTCCATGGCTATGTTACAAGCAACAAGCAAGCAGCAAAAATTGAAAAATTTATAGTTGTAGCTATAAGAATAAAGTCAAAATATTAACAGTAAAAGGTCATTTTGAGGGGAATACTTGTAATATTATCATGGAAAAAAATATATAATTTTAGTGAATAAAGTTGAACTACCGATTTAATAAATTATTATGAAGGGAAAAAAAACAAGAAATAAAGTTGTAATTTTTTGATTGCAGAAAAAGTCATAATAAGAATAAAATGTACAAAATAAAATGGTTGGAAATTTAAAAAAAAACAAGAGAAATTGGAAGAAAACAGCTGAGATTTTTGAGAATAAAGTCAAAATATTAACAGAAAAAAAATCACATTTTAACAAGAAGTTGCAATTTTACAAGACAAAAATTTAGTAGCATAGAGTTGGAATTATTAAAGAAAACATTTTTGGAGAAGTCTTAATATTTTGAGAAATAGAATCAGGTTGGGGGAAAAAGTGATATGTTGCAAATAAAGTGAAAATATTATGGGAAGAGTCATAACAAAAATAATTTTTACAAAGATTATTGAAAAAAAGCAACAGCCAAAATTCACACTAATACACTTTTCCATCTATATTACAATGTGGAGATGTTTTTTTTTTCTGGAAAGATGCTTTTACAAAAGATCCAAGTGGCCTTTGCATCCTTCCATTCTACACGATGGGGGCCCTTTAACCCCCCCGGTTTAATAGCTTCTCAAAGTAGGCCTTCTTGGCGCACACTCACATAGCACAATCAGAGCTGCCAGTGTATCCCTTTTTTCCAGTATTGTTGCAGTTAACAATGGAAAAGGACAATTTAGTCAAGTCTGTTTCCTGCTTTTGTCATCAGACGTTTTGTTGTCTCTTCTTTCTTCACTTGCTACCATTTTTATAAGGTGTTGAAGCAAAGGATTAAA
This sequence comes from Doryrhamphus excisus, assembly GCF_037039965.1. Lineage (NCBI taxonomy): Eukaryota > Metazoa > Chordata > Actinopteri > Syngnathiformes > Syngnathidae > Doryrhamphus > Doryrhamphus excisus. The sequence continues at coordinate 2,718,266 of NC_136361.1, forward strand.
AAATATCCATAAAAATCCTTCTAAATGAAAAGAAGGTGGCAACAGATGTTGTTTTTTTACGTCCCTCTAAGCTGTCATTCTTCACCTAAACGTCCGAAACCTTTTGAATTGGAGTCACACCCGTATGGATGCTGGCATTTTAAGCTTTTTCTAAAAGCCCAAGTGACATCGTCAAGCATGGTAATAGTGTTAAGGTGGCTCTGTGGGATAAGTGTCAAAGGTAGCAGATTAGCAATGCCTTAAAGCCTAATACAAGCTCAAAGATGACATTTGGTGACGTTGCATACGGTACAATAGGTAAAGAAAGTCAACCTGTGACCTACAGATCTCTTTCCTCGTCTCTTCCATACAGACGGGTGCGAAAAAGGCTGGATTTAGGTCTGGGTTCTTGCTAGGCCTTTCTTTTGTTCATTAATAGTGGAATTTTGGAAGATATGGGGTCAAGCAGAGTCGGATTTTTGTTCACTCCCACCCCAATGGTGTCACCATGCAAGTTCTGTAACTGTACATACTACACAGAAATCCCTCGCCACTTCACTGTTACATGTTACATAATACACAATATGTATTATTAATAAATCAATGCTGTTTTGTGGTTGAATACGGCTGATTAGTATAAGTAAAAATGTATTTATTTTGCTCAAAGAAGGCATTTTCCAGCCTAAATGTGTCTAAATAAACATGAATGCAAACACAAGGCATTCAGAAGATGCATTCAAAGACGTGGTGATGGTAGTATTTCACACTGATCACTTGGTGTCAGGAATTTTACATTGAACAGGAAGTTAGAACACACAAAACCTGTTTACAACCATAGAAATATTTGTTTACATTAGTAGAGCCCTCTAGACATGGAATAACACCCCTATATTCACATTTACAGTCATATTACCCAATATAGTAAACATAATCAGCCATTTTAAGACATGTGTGTGTTGCTTTACACATGTTCCGGGGGGGCAGGAAGTGATGTCATAGTTTAGTTATAGCTCGGCGTGGGTTACGGCCGCAACGCTAGCCTGTGTTAGCGATCACTGTGCCTGTTGTGAGATCATTCTTAATCCTGCAATAACGTTATCGTTACTCTGCCAATCAAGTCTGGTGCTTGTGTGTCTCACGCAGCATTGCAGTAACGTGACTGACACCTAGTGACCGGTGTAGAATACTACATATCGTCACAATGTCTTTGAATGCATCTTCTGAATGCCTGTATTTTAGTTCATTTAGCCGTTTTTATGCTGGAAAATGCTTCATTTGGGCATAAAATACATTAATATTTAATGTTATTTCATATGCATCATTTATATATTTTGAAAAACTAAGAATGAAACCACAAATTCCAAGCGCAGAGTGGCGAGGGATCTTTACGTATTAAGTCATTTAATGTCTGTGGCATGGGAGGCTTTCATTTGAATGCAGACCTACCAACATGTACACATTTCTAGTACTCAACATGCACTCCATTTTGTGGCACTTTCAGTGTCAAGTCCAGTCTGAACAGTAAAATATTACCAGTTTCTCCAGTATTTCAAATCAGGGGGGTTGTGAAAACATTTCTGTCCCATGTGGGGGGGGCATGATAATTAAGAAGTGCTGCTGTACGCCGTTATCTTTGTCAGTGATAATATTACACCCATGAGGTACGTCTCAGACCAGAGCCATCTGTGTTTATTCTCGGACTAAATCCCGGCCATGAAAATGGCTTTAAGTGTAATCACAAGACTAAAAAGGTCAGAGACTAATTAGATTAGTCCTCCATAAGATGAATGATGGCGGCCCTTTTGACCCACGGGGCTCACATTAAGGAGAGATTAACAGATCAATGGCCAACAACATTGCAACTTCTCGTTTGTGTTCACATCCTCTCAAAGTCGGGAGGGGGGGGGGGGTTCACCTGGAGTCCCTCAGAGCAAGGACACAGACGCTATACATTTTTTTTTGTATGTATTTAACCTTTCGACTAAAATGGCATCCTGTTCATTCGGGCTGCAATTAATGGCACATTTTAGTCGATTAATCTGAAGCTTCTTGTTTTGATTAACTGAGGCGTCAGTTGGGCCCTAAATCTAGGGTGTCCAAACTTTTTCCATCCTGTATATTCTAATAATCTTCTGATAATATTATGACATTATTCCCATAATATTTTGACTTTATTCCAGTATTGTATTACAACTTTTAACGCAACCCGATTTTGTTTTGTTTGTCATAATATTGCGACTTTTTCTTCACATTCAAAGTTTTTTCTCGTGAAATTGTGACTTTTTTTTCCCCTTTTGAATCACTTTTTTTCTTTTCATGTAAAATCACTGCAAGCATTTCTATTTTTTTTTTGTTTCTTGTCGAATTATATTTTTAGAATGTGCCGCAAATGGCCCTCCGCCTGCACTTTGGAAACCCCTGCCTTGCATGGAACAAGTCATTTCTTAATATTTTGACTGAATTCAAAACAGACAACTTTTTCTGCAACCGAATTTTCCAAAACTTGAAAAAAAATTATTTAATATTTAAACTTTATTTGACTAAAATTGTGTTATTTTGTCATATTACGGCATTATACTTGTAAAATTCAAACCTTTTAACGTTTCTGTTAATATTTTCGCAATATTTCTGAAATTGCTGCTGATTTTTTCTTTTTTTTTAGTTTTTTTTAAGTTTTGAATTTTTTTGAATATTTTTATATTGGCAGTGGGCCAATAAAAAGCATCCGAGGGCCACAAATGGCCCCCAGGACACACTTTGGACACCCCTGCCCTAAATGCACCAATCAATAGGAACCAAACACAAGCAACATACTGCATCAGAAAAGAGTTAAAGATGTCTCTTGGAAAGGTTGAAATCGGAGGATGTCAAACCAAAAAAAAACGATTAATCAAATACAAAAATAGTCAAAGTGAATAATCGATTAATCGGTAGCTTTATGAATGTATGAATGAACTGTATGAATGATTACATTTACATCCGACTACCCTTTCATCGTTTTCTACAACAGGATTCTTATTTGAACCTTTCTGGTTTCAGCACCACAGACAGCGACCAGCAGGCCTCATTGACATGACACGAGCCCTGCCAAGTTTCCAGCTCATTTCCAATAAAAAGTAAGCGCTTAGTCTATACAATACAATATATTTTATTAAGCGGGACATATATAGGGATTCTTCTATTGTTTCCACATTGTACATTTGGTGAGCAACGTCACTGAACAGTAAAATCAATCAAAAGCTATAAGCAGATTCCGCAATGTCGAACACACACTAAATGTGAATATGTACTTCATAAATGATAGATTCATTCATCTTTTTTTTCGGTAAAAGGGCTCTCTAAGTCACGTCCTTTTTGGCGGCTTCTTCTTCTTTTCATAAATGACTCTTCTGGCGGCCCTGATTTGGCTTATTTTCAGCATCCAAACGTAAAACGATTGACGGCACAAAAACATCCATTCGAGCAAAAAAAAAAAAAAAAAAAAAAAATCACTTCTTTCTGTGGTTGTCCAATAATTCCATATACTTCACATGGACGGAAACCATATATTCTTTAAGGCTATACAAAACTTAAAATAGAGCATAACACACTGGTCGCTTCTTCCACTTTATGTCCTTTCCTTTGTTGCTTTTGTCCCGTTTGGTTTTCCAGGCCAGAAAAAAAAATTCCCAACACCACCACGACATCCTGCTTGCGTAAAGTTGATGAATTTGTGAATCTCCAAGGTTCATATTAGACTAGATAGACGAATGTGAGGAGGAGAAGGAGGAAGAGGGAGGTTGGGTGGGTGGGAGAGGTTTTGTGGATCGTCAGGATATTCGTCGTCTTCCTTGGCTGTTCTTGTTGAAAATAAATTGCATGTTGTTGGTGATCCAAGCAGAGTCCCATCCCGGGGTCAGATTATAGAGGAAAGACCAGAAAGCCTGAGAAGGTGGAGTATTTCCATCCGCCCATGAGGGTGCCTCGCTCCAACTTCAGGTAAACGCGGTCCTCCCGCTCCACCATCAGCAGTACTCCGTTACTCGCCGCCTCCCGCGTGACGTCCTGGTCCCCGGCAAAGGCTGATATCACCGGGTAGTCGTTCTGCATCAGGTTTACCTGCCGGATGTGAGAATTTTTTTTTTTAGTATTTTCCAAGTGAGATTCCACGGATGGATAAGAGATGCTCACCTGAATGGTTTGTCTGTTGTAGACCTTCACTACATGGAAGCTGAAACTATAAATCCCCCTCCTCGGAGCCTGGAAAACACTCGCTTTCAAGTCGAAATGGTTGCCGATGTTGACTAAAACCTGCAAATGAAGCATTTTATTCCCATTTTTTATACAGTCATGGAATATACTATGAAGGCTGTCTTTGGTGCCTGTGCCAAATGCTTCAGGCGGTGCGTCAGAGTCTGGTTTGGTTCCAAATTGGTTACGTGGTAGAAGCACCCAATAGCAAGCAGCAAAAAACAGAAAAAAAACACTCACAATTAAAAGAAAACCAGTTTCATCTTCTTAAGGTGGCTTTTTCTCGATGTTAATATAAAGTCACCTTAAATAATTCCCACTCTGCCTTAAAATGGTGGATTTTTAGCTCGTGCAGGATACCAAAACAGCTATTCCGCACTTCACTAACTGCTGAATGCTGACAGTTAATCGATGGAGCATCATTTTTAAACATGCCTAACTAAAATTGTTGATTTTCTGAGACTGGGTGTGGAAAAAATGGTGAAAAAAACCCCACTCGTTACGCACAACTTGAAATAAACGAACGTCTTGTCACGGGTGCTGCTTAGGTTCGAGTTAAATCCAACATTTAATCAGTGGAGCAGCACCGTGAGAGCTTATTTTAAGCGTAAAAGGGTTGATTGGCAGTTGCGCACGCATCCATACTAATAAAAACGCCATTTACGCACAGTATTAGCAGTTAGCCTCTTAAAGAGGCTGCGTGTGATTCGGATTAATTAAAAAAAAGCGTTAATCAGGGCTCGTTTCGATGTGAAATTACGCAGTGAGAGTTGCTTTTACGCACAGCACCTTAAGAATGAAATGGTTCCCCTGTGCATTTTTCCCGCCCACCTGGTCAAAGTAGATGGTCATGGAGGTGTTGCTCATCTCCGACGGCTCATGGTTGGTGCCACGCACGGCGGAAAAAGCCACCTTCGCCCCGGCGGAGCGCACCGAGATGCCGAGAGAGGAAGTGACCGCTCCGTCCGAGGAAGGGTTCGAGTCACACACGACCAGACACTTCCCCTCCAGCACGATTGGCTCCGTGTCGTTCTGGCCGAGGCACACGACCACGGCGCACCCCAGGAGGAGGAAGAGGAGGAGGAGCAGGAGGGCCAGTCCCGGGCAGCGCGCTGGCACCATGGTCGCTGATCCTGTGTTCGAACCCACAGCAGCCCCCTTGGAGGTTTGTTAGCACTCAATCACCTGGTCCAGACTTGCCTACCCTTCTCCCCTCCCTCTCTCCTTGTATCTCACTCTTAAACGACCCTGTGACTCCCCCGGCTTCCCTCCTTCCTGCGCGCCTTTACTTGGCTTTTTTTTGGGGGGGGGATTCACACAAAGGATGCTGCACTCCCTGAAAAGTCAAAACAAATGCTTTATATTAGAGAAAAGTCATTTTGGAATCATCAATTCAGGCGCGTAATCCGCGAGTAAAATTACGCAAAGTGCCACTTCCACGAAATGTAATAATTTTCACATCAACGCGAGTTAAATCCGTACTTTGAGCTCGGAAAATGGAGTTTGTGACCTACCTGCGCACTCCATGCTGCTGGTTCCTCTTCTGCCGCTCACCGACTGAGCTGAGCGCTCAGATGCTCATCCAAAAAAAAAAAAAAACAGCCAAGGTCTCTGGGCTCTCTTTCGATGGATAATCCACGCCCATTCTTTGTGTAACTCCTCGCAATTAGGAACACACTCACACTTCGACCGATGGAGTTTGTGTTTGTTTTTGGTAAACAAGAGAGACTTGACTCACTGTGTGAATGTGTGTGTGTGTGTGTGTGTGTCATTTATACACCGCTACTGCTGCTTCTGCTTTCTCATGTCTGCTTCTGATTCATCCAACAGCCAAGTGTGGTTGCACGGAATAACCTTGCAGATGTACGCCACATCCAGCACTCATGTACGCGTATATGTTAACAATTTGACACCCCGAGCACTTCCAAGGGGCCGAATAGAGATGCTTTAGCGCCACCCAGTGGAATCTTTTACCATTCCACATGTTGGGTCTCCTTTGCAGAGAAAATCATGCTCAATTTTGATCAAGTTAATATGTTTACTGTTATTGTCGTTTAATGTTGAAATGCTCTGTACCTTCTCTAGAGTCAGTTTATGGTAATGGTTTAATTTCATTTGAACATGCATCAGATTACAATTGAATGCATCACATAATCAGTTCACAGTTCCACATGTCCAAAAGGAGTAGGAAGAAGCAAAGCTTATTAAATCCTCCATCTGATACTTTTACAATTTGTTCACTTCCTGCTTTCCTGCTTAGGTGTTTACCTCACAATACCGTATGTTTAATGTTGTGTTTGTTAGCGCTGCTTTGCTCAATAATACACCTATTTGATTAAATCCTAAACGCATTTGCCTAAATGCAGCATTTCCAAGCAAAAAGAACTAGAAAAAAAATATAAGGCATTCAGAAGATGCATTCAAAGACGTGGTGGCATGTGGTATTTTACATCGCTCACTAGGTGTATGAAATGTTGGGTGAGACGTACAAACACCGGATTTGATCACCGTAACCGGCTTCTATTGCAGGTTTGAATAATCCCTAACACGAATGACTGTTGCGGCTGGAACCCACACCAAACTAAAACTCAACTGACGTCACTTTTTGTCCGTCCCCCCGCAGGGCCCACTAGAACCGGAATAATTTACAGCAACACACATTATTTATGTCATAAATGTCTTATTTTTTTCTAATTAAGTCTCCTAATTTGGGTAATAGGAGTGTAGATGTGACTATAGGGGTGTTACTTCAGGTCTGTAGGGCTCTAATAATGTTAAAAACCCATATTTAGAGGGTTTTAAACATCTCTAAGCACTATAAACGTTATAAATAAGGAACTTGACTTTGTTTGGATGTGGAACCAATCAACTGTGATATAAGAGGGATAATATTATATAATATAAAATTAGCACATACAGCATAATCACCCCTGCTTCTTCAAACACTGCATGTCCAAATGGTCGATGCCCTATGAAAAATGATGTGCCAAGTCCAACATATTTTGCTTCATGGCCGCCATGTTTTTCAACCGATCTTTCCTAAATTTTACACACAATTGCGCGCCAGTCCCTAATTAGGGTGTACTAAATATTATGTCAACACAGCGGAACATCTTAAATTTAGTGTGGGTGTTGTGTAGAGACTGCATTGAGGAGTGATTCCCATTTATGGAGTTGAAACGCTGTGGTGCCACCAACAATAATAGCACAGGATTTTCACCAATTTTCAGTTTCTTGCGTGTAATGTTGCACAACGATTAGCCAATTCAAGAAACAATACAAGCAGTTGATGTTTGCTAAATACAAGGATGAAGAGTCTTGAACCAGTCACAATGTGCTATATATATCACTATATTGACACTTACTATGGTACCCATTATGGCATTGGATGCTCATATCACCTTGTACTTTGGTACATGACAAAAATTAAAAAAAAACTATATTAGGAAAGCAGGAAGTGAACAAATGTAACAGTTACTGATTGTAAAAGTACCAGATGGAGGGGTAGGATTTAATAAACTTTGCTTCTTCTTACTCCTTTTGGACATGTGGAACTGCGAACTGATTATGGTGATGCATTCAATTGTAGTCTGATGCATGTTCCAATGAAATTAAACCATTGTTTCAGGAGTAGTTACAATGTAAAAAAAAACATCTTTGCAAGGGTAATAATATAGGAATAGCCAGAATAGCTGTACAAATGTAAAGAGACTGAGATGGGAACGTAAATAAGGCAAAGACACCGCGTCTTTTCTGTCTGTTTTCAGTCGTCATCGGGTTCCGTGTACGCCTCGACTCAAAGGGGCTCAGGTAAGCGCGGAGCAGCAGAGTGGCGAGAACTGTACTTGAATATTTATAGAACAGCACATAGCGGATGAGGGCCGATATGGAGTAACGTCTGAGCCATTTTCAGGCACGGAGCTAATCTTAATGTGTCATGACAATGGGAAGAGATGGCGCTTCAATCAATGGGTTCGGTTCCTCGGTGCTCGCAAATGGAGACGGGGGAAGGACAGAGCTACTCTTTGCACTCAGAGGTTTTTAGGGGGCGTCTTGATACAGGTAAACATTGTACACAATGTCCCTGTTTAAGCTCGGCATAAAAGAAAAGCAAATATTCCCAGGCTTAATCACGCTGATCCTTCCTCCTTTCTCAAGCCGATTTGACAAACATTGCACTGTCAGAGTCGGCTGCCAAACCATGCGGAAGAGTGACATCAGGTATCCGAGAGCCACAACTGACCCCGGGAAGGACACGTAGCGACGGGGGAAACATCAAATGTCAAGTACGGGGGGACATGCAAGCAAGCGGGATGTGGCCTACATGGCATTAACATACCAGGGGCGGCCATTGCCCTAAAAGAGGCCGCACGTCCTTCAGGAAAGCTGATTGGCCAGACCCAAGACGGCGTTATGCTTATTTTCCCTGACAGCCAGCAGTGCCTGCTGGCTTCCAGGAACGGGGAGGTCGATGATGTGACGGGTCTTAATGTGAGCCATCTGCTTTTTTGTGTGGGGGAATGACTCAGCTTCAACCTGATTGGCTTTTGCCGTGTTTCTCTGCAAATTATTTTTCATAGCTCAAATCCCCGTGAGTCCGCACAGAGGTCAAACGTGATCGATGACTCATTACTCCCTCCGGTTTACCCGGGACACATTGTCTGGTGCGTGTTAAATACATGCAATCAAAACATCATGCATAAACAGGCTGCATTAATTCTCGACGGCGCGTTGGCTTCAACGCCGGCACGCCCATCTCCATCCATCTGTCCTCCTCGTCCATCTGTCCGTCTGAGTGCGGATATATGAATGGCTCCATATTCACATTCTCAATTAGCCCCGGATTGCTAGCCTGCCCTGGGAGAAACCTTTGAGTGACACCGGGGGCGCTTGTGTCATGTGTCTTACATCGCTAAGACGTGTGAGCTTCTTAATGACATCAGTGGGACCGCTTCCTTCGAGGCCGGGTCTTCTAAATTCTAATTGTGTCTCGTTGGCCATGTCATGCAGGCATTCACACTCAGCAAAATATCAATATCGTGTGTAGTGTCATGTGTTACATGAATAAAGTCCAAATATTATCCAAATATTAGGAGAAAAGGGTTGGAATGTTTGGGAAATTACTTTTTGGAAATGTTATAATATAGAAATATTCCAAAAATAAAATTAAGTAGATTATTTTCGGGGAAAAAACGGTACAAAGACCTAAGTTCATATTAATAATACGTTTTTCCACTTATAACACAGTTTTTTCCTTGAAATGCGTATGTTTTGCAACTTTTACAGTTTGCTAGTCGTATTTTATTTTGAAAGCGGAAGTGAACACTCCTGTGGCAGGAAACGTATTAAGCTAGTGCTACATAAAAATTGACCACTGTGGTTGCTACGGCGACCGGACGCCGGTAATATCAACCCAAACGTTAGTCATGGAAGTTTATGGCATCTCTAAGTATGTCACAGACGCTAACCGACATTTTTAATGGCGGCCCCGGACATAAATGAGGTTTGAAAGTCGATATCGTGGTCCTTGCTAGCATAAAATGCTAGCGAACTGTGTCAAAGCGAACTGACGATGCTAGCAGTAAAAGGAAGTAACAAACTCTATCGATTATCACCGCAGAATTTTATGGAAAGGTAACATATTTGCTTATTTTCACCTTTATTTTCCTCTTTCAGTCTACTTTTTGCCACAGCTTCATATAACAAGTACATATGCATTTTTGTAGTATCATGTATTAGTGGTTGTTCAGTACACAACACCTCATTACTACACGTCTGAAAAGGAGCAGGAAGAAGTAAAGCTTATTAAATCCTACCCCTTCTCCACACCAGAGCAGTTACCAATTGAATAAGTATTTTTTTTCCGCACAGAATCTTACGTAAGACAAAACAACAACAAAAAAAAAGAGTTGGAACATCGGAATTTAACCAGTGGAATGTAACAAATAATTTTTTCCCAATTATCTTTTGTGTAGACTTCCATCAGAGATCCTGGATAAGATCCTGTCCTACCTGGATCCCGGCACACTTGTCTGCATTGGTCACGTCAGTAAGACCTTCTATCAACTTGCCAATGATGAGTGGGTATTATTCCACATTCACACACGGTGCATTAAAGACAGCGATATTGCAAATCTACTCTGAAAAGGATTTACGGATTCAAATGCAATCGTACACGCCTGCCAAGCGAAAAAGCCCCGGTCAGAAGAAGATAATTAGAATTCAAGACTGCGGCTTCCCTCAAATCATCATTTCATTGCTGGTTGCCGCCGCTTTAGAAATTCTGATGCACTGAAGCCAGCTGTTTTCTTGGCATCAACAATGAACATTTAGAAGCTCAAGGCGGAAACCGAAACAAAAAGACAGTAAATATGTCTCTCGTAAAGCACATACCGAGTGGGAATTAACAGTTGGTTGTTTGATTAGACCCAAAAGAAAAGAATAGATGCTGGTCATGGTCTGATTTGTTCCAATTCGGCAACAATTTATTTCCCGTATAAAACAAACAATGGCAACATAATTTGTTCCAGTTTATGATTATAGGTACTTTGACATGATGGATGCTTGCTTATAGATCGGGGTTCTCAAACCTACCTGGAGGCCACTCAAGATTGGAGTCCGGGCTGCATGAAATATTCCACAAAAAAACGCTTTCAAGTGATGCAATCATGTTATTATTTAACAACAACAATTATTGCTGCCACACATCTGGCAGTGCTTCCTGCTTCCCAGCATACCTTGCGGCAATAGTTTTGTAAAAAGTTGCAAACACAAACAGAACACAGACGCGCCACCGAAATAACATGCCGTACAAGCTGTACACTGACTACTCTGAAGATGTCAAATGGTTGCTGGTTCTATTATTTCTCCCACTACCTTTGAATCCAATGCAGAGCTCTGTGGAGGAATATATACAAGAGGCTGTTGAAGAAGAAGTGTATCAGCATGAGGGGGAAGATGCCGGAGCCCACCACGTTGGAGGCTCAGGCTCGGCCCGATGGCTGCTGCTGGAAGTTGCATTACTTCAAGACTCGAGACGCGTGGGCCAGGAGGAAGTGGAAGACACACCTCGGCGTCATCAGCCCCCACACGGGATTGCCTAGTCGCACAGTTCAGATGCTGCGGTAAGATCAGATACACAATTTGTGCAGATGACAATTGAGTGCATCCCAGTTCCACATGTCCAAAAGGAGTAGGAAGAAGCAAAGCTTATTAAATCCTACCCCTCCATCTGGTACTTTTACAATCAGTAACTGTTACATTTGTTCACTTCCTGCTTTCCTAATATAATTTAAGGTATTTTTTAAATATTTTTTATTTTTATTTTTATTTTTTTTTACAATCAGTAACTGTTACATTTGTTTACTTCCTGCTTTCCGAATATAGTTTAAGGTATTTTTTTAATATTTTTTTTTTTATTTTTATTTTTTTTTTACAATCAGTAACTGTTTCATTTGTTCACTTCCTGCTTTCCTAATTTTGTTTAAGGTATATATATATATATATATATATATATATATATATATATTTTTTACAATCAGTAACTGTTACATTTGTTCACTTCCTGCTTTCCTAATATAGTTTAAGGTATATATATATATATTTTTTTTATTTTTTACAATCAGTAACTGTTTCATTTGTTCACTTCCTGCTTTCCTAATTTTGTTTAAGGTATTTATATATATATATATATATATATATATATATATATATATATATATATTTTACAATCAGTAACTGTTACATTTGTTCACTTCCTGCTTTCCTAATATAGTTTAAGGTATATATATATATTTTTTTTATTTTTTACAATCAGTAACTGTTACATTTGTTCACTTCCTGATTTCCTAATATAGTTTAAGGTATTTTTATGTATATATATATATTTTTTTTTACAATCAGTAACTGTTACATTTGTTCACTTCCTGCTTTCCTAATATAGTTTAATGTATTTATATATATATATATATTTTTTTTTTTTTTACAATCAGTAACAGTTACATTTGTTCACTTCCTGCTTTCCTAATATAGTTTACGTTTTTTAATTTTTATTTATTTTTTAATTGTATTTTTGTCACATACCAAAGTACGAGGTGATATATAATATATTGCAGCTATGTAATAATTGCAGCTTTTTACTTGACAAGTGCCGCAAAGCATGCTGGGAAGCCGGAATCACTCCCAGTAAGGAGTGATGCCATCTATCCCCTTTGGGAAAATTATTATTTCCTTAATTTTTATAAATTATATTATATATATTATTTTAAATTAATTACTATATTAAATATAATATTTATTTTGTCATTTTTTCTCAGTCTATGATTGCTGCAATGTTGTGCGTTTTTTTTTTTTTTTTTTAACCTTATTCTGTATGTGCTGTTTGACCAAAGCACCATGGGAACTCTTATGTACTTACTGTGTACACAGTAGAACTTCCGGACTCTAACCTTGCTAACAAGTGAGGGCCACAGGCCAGTTAAAGCTGCCGGCAAGCAAACACAAAGCTGTTTTTTCTTCATATCTATCACATTTAATGACACAGTCTCATTAAAGGTGAAAAAGGAGGTCTCGCGACGTCTGCTCGGGGGGGGGGGATGCCGGCGTCCAAGATGGGAGGTGGGGCTCCCCCGTTGCTTGCCTGGTACTTTCTGCTGCTTTTTATAACCTTTGATTAGACACGACTCGGTTTTGAGGTTCCTGGCCATTCCCGGCTTTGGTGAAGAAGAGGAAGTAGAAATAATTGTTTCTTGCAGAGGTTGTGTGAATTGTGGAAATAATTGACTTACCCGCGCCCCACCCCGTTCGACCTCTCATCTCCAACACACTTTCTCCTCCTTCCCCACCAAGCAGACTCGACCTTGTGGGGGTTTGTCTGCTGGGGACACTCAGGCGCGTGCGATTTACCTTGCTAATAATCATTCCACCAGACATCACACACACAGACAATGGCGGACCAAATCCCCCAGGTTGTCTCCGTCCTCTTGAGCTGCTCCAGTTTTCTCTTTTGTTCCTCCTTTTTAATTCATACTGGATGGCGCCTCACGCGGAATCACAATAGCGACAGTCCTGAATCCCGGTTTGGACTGAATCACATCAAGAAATCCATCAGAGCAGCTGCAGATTTATGTCATTATTGCGTTTTAAATCCATTAGCAGCGTCACTCAAGTCCCCCGCCAGCTGATAAAGCAAACGGAATAGCCGTTAAAGTCTAGTTGGGGGGGGTTACGATTTAATAAAGCAAACAAAATAACTTACAATTCACATTAACCTGCTTTTATTGCAAAATTACTAAGAATTATTGGACTGAACTGTAAAATATAAATATAATAATTCATGAATTTCTCAGCCTAAATGTGCTAATTAGTTTTGTCACGTCAATCTTGCTGAGAAATAACGAGACGTACTGAAATCACCACCTTTGTTGTCTTTGTGTGGGAGATGGGACATTGAATATTAATATTTCAACTACAACTTTATTTTCAAAAATAATAATACACTTTGCACAAGATTATTTATTGACTCAAATTATTTTTTTTGCACCTCAGAAGCATTACCTGGGAACTGACGGTCATCGACAAGTCCAGGAACGAAGCCGCATACGATCTCAGCTGGTTCCAGTTCTTTGAGACCTCCGTGGTGCTGTGCTGGAACGGAAACCTCTGCCAAGACTACCGTCGCATTTCTACCCTTCAGCTCCACGGCGTCAGGAGAGTCGCCCTGGACTGCCCCGGACTAAAGGCGTAAGACGGTCATCATCCGCCCCCTACCATGTCCAGCTCTGCTCATGTGTTGTTTCTTTGTTGTGTCAGACCCGGCTGGAGGTCCCTCATGGAGGTGATCGACATGGAGGCTGTCACCAAAAGCATGCCAGACTACGGCCAGGACGGTGTGATTGAATTGAAGCTACTGAAGCCTCACGTTGTCATGGGGATTTGGAAGGTACTTATCACACATCCTGCAAACACGTGGTGGAAATTGTTGGTACCTTCACGCCAAAGACGGAAAAATCCACAATGAGCTCTTTCTGGTTTGACGGGTGCCTTCCTTTGGCTACTTCAGAGTACTCCGCTGTTTGGTTCTTATCATTCTTGTGTGTTTTGTAGCTTTGTAGTTTGTCAATATGCATTTTGGCAAGTATATTTTCTTGACATATTTGCTTTTTTGTCCGTTTGTGGGCTTTTTCCTTTCTTCCACTGAAGCGAACCAACAATTTTGTCCATGTCTGTTAAAAAAAAATGTTACAATATGACCTATGACCTCCCATCTGAAAAATGAAAGGATGCAAGGTTAGATATATTTGTGGTGTAGGTGAAAAAACCTATTATAAATATGAATGAGTTTTTTTTTAAATAGAAAAATTAAAAATTTCAACTTTTAAAAATAATCTTCTTAATCTTCATAATTTTCTTTTCATAATATTTTGACTTTATTCCCAAAATACTATGACTTTTTCCCCAACTTAATTTTCCACAAATGTATTCGTTGTTATGTGTTTTTCATAATATTATGACTTAAAAAAGTTTTATTTTTTTATTTTTGAATATTATATTACAAGTTTACAATGTTGACATTTCTTGTTTTTTTTCTTCTATTTTTGGTGGGTTTTTTTTATTCAACTATTTAAAGTTTTTACATTTTCTTCCTGTAATCCGGACTTTGTTTCGAGAATATTTCTGACTTTCTTTCCTTTCTTTTGTGTATATATATGTGTGTGTGTGTTCTGCAAAATAATAACAATAATAATAATTTTATTAATTTTTTATTATTATATAATATTACAAAAAATATTGTAAGATTACGGCTGATTTTTGCTTTTTTGAAAGGGTTTTAAAAGGGTTAAATTATATTTTTTCAATGTGCCACAGACCAATAAAAAAAAACATCCGCCGCCCACTAAAGGCACCCGACCCGCCCTTTGCACATCCCTGCTTTAAGTCGACCTTCTGAATAATTCCTGTTGAGAAAGTGACTGCATGTCTTTGTTGTCAGGACCAGCGTAGCGTCGCCTTTGTCATATTCACCCTCCACTTCCATCGTCTGCTGGAGAGAAGCTCCCAGGGGTCCTCTGTTGGGTAGGATGTACCTCCTATTCACGCGTTTAAGCGCCATAAAGTGTGTCAGCGGCAGATTGAAGTGACAGCACTCATTCCCGAGGTGACCTATCTCTGATGCGCTGCTTGCTGATGTGTCACAAGCACTTCCGCTACGCCGCCGCTTGTTATATTGTCAACATTCTGACAACAGTTTTTCCTCTTTAGACGCCAGCGTCAGCTACAGCTCGACTTTGGAGGGAATACATTTCAATCTGTAACTTAAAAGCGCGGGTCAGAATGGATTATGTATTGAGATGTAAGGAGAAAAGAAAAGTGAGGCCCCATGATGTACTGTACCTGGCAGCATGAGTGTTCCCATAGCCCCCTCTAGTGGTCACATGCAAGATCACGTCTTTTTCCTTATTTTTTTCCCCTCATTGCCTTTCAATAGCACCTACGTGGAGCCAGCGACCAGAGCCCCATTTGATGACATTGACCCTGATTATGGTCTCCATGGTTACCAGCTTCACATAGTCCTCCACAGCAGTCGATGCGAGCTCATGTCGGGAAGTTTCTCCCAGCTATTTTGCCGGCGAGGTACCACACGTATCTGAAAATATGAGCTCATTTTTTAATTTTTCAATTTTTTTTACAATCAGTAACTGTTACATTTGTTCACTTCCTGCTTTCCTAATATAGTTTAAGTTTTATTTATTGATTTATTTTTTAATTGTATTTTTGTCACGTACCAAAGTACGAGGTGATATATAATATATTGCAGCTATGTAATAATTGCAGCTTTTTACTTGACAAGTGCCGCAAAGCATGCTGGGAAGCCGGAAACACTCCCAGTGAGGAGTGATGCCATCTATCCCCTTTGGGAAAATGATTATTTCCTTAATTTTCCCTCATTTGGGAAAATATTTTGGATTTTATATTTCACCCACCACAAGTTGTATATTTATTTTTTCAATAAATATATTTATTATTATGTTAAATTATGATATATTATTTTAAATTAATTATTATATTAAATATAATATTTATTATATTATTATGATATTAATAAATAAATATGAGCTCATATCAAAATCTGATGCAAAACGTCTCCCTCCAGATCAGATCCGCCACGGTCTTGTCAAGCTCACCGCTGTTGATGAGACCTCCTTTTCTCAGCACACGTCTCTGTCGGGCGATGTCACGCTGCCCTGGAGGTGTGAGGCCCTGCAGGGTGAAGTCAAGGTACCACTTAATACCTCCTGGAAGACCTGCATGTCCGCAAGATGACCACAAAGACTTTACTCAATCACGCTGCTATTTAGACTCCTTTGTATTACCTTACAAAGTAAACACATTACCTTCTCACGGCTTTATTGGTAAATAGTTAAAAAAATTGGATTTCTAAATGAGCCCCGCATCCTTGACTTTTCAGTATTGGGTGCTCGGACCCCCCTGAGTTAGGACCTACTGAGGACCACTGGTGTAGACTCATACCTGAGGTTTTCTTGTTGATTCCAACTATTTCTACTTTCCTTCAGGGCCGCTGTTTCATGACGCTCACGCTTCTTGACGAGTTCAACCAACCCTTTTGGTGCGTCAGCTCTGCGGTCTCCATGAAGCACCAGGAGACGCCGTGCTCGCTTTTCTACGCCGCCGAGCAGTTCCTCATCCGCTACCAGGACTCCGACGGTCAAGTCGCGATGAACATTGTACGGGTAGAACAACAAAAGAAGTTACTCATTGTCAACCTGACCGTGTATCTGACCACTGGAAAAGTCAATCAGTACTTCGGGAAAGAATACTAACTTAGCAGAAACCATTTGATGAGGTTTTTACGGGAGTGTACTATAAAATCTAACTTTAGAGAGAATACCGCGGGAGTACAAATGCCGCCTGGGGGTACTCTAAAATCTGATTTAACAAGGAAATTAAAAAAAGGAAAACTCAGCAGGAATAAGTTAAAATAGTTGGAAGTTGTTTCCTCGCTCATTCCAAAAAAGCCCCCAAATTGTCCACAAGTATGAATGTGAGTGTGAATGGTCGTTTGTCTATATGTGCCCTGTGATTGGCTGGCCACCAGTCCAGGGTTTACCCCGCCTCTCCCCCAAAGTCAGCTAGGATAGGCTCCAGCATTTTATATCTATTCTGCTGTACAAGCTGCACACTGACTAGTCAAATAGGGTTCATTTGCATAATATTGTCTTTTATTTTATTTACTTTTTTAGAGAAACAACACCCGTCCCGCATCCGAATATTCATCTGTACCGCCATATAAAAATGATACAGCCAGTTCATCTCCTTTCCATAACACTACCGTCCATATTTTACCTTCCCCGTCACATCAATCCCGCACACCGCCGCTCTTCATCCTCATTTTCGTAGAAAAGCACGCGACCAAGGACGTTGCGGGATAGCGACGCATGTGCCGAGAAACCAAACACCAAATATGTGCAAGCCTTTGCTTCATAGTCATAAATAAACAGCTGTGCGTCCCCCCCCCCCAAAAAAAAAAAATCAATAGCCGTGTATTAACTATTCAAAAACCTTGAAAGCACCGCATGTGCTGCACTGCTGGCGGCTGCATTTCATGTATTCATCCTTCCATTCCATCCCTCCATACTCATGCTTGCACTCTTTATTTAGTAGCTCTTCATTATTTTATTTAGAGCGTGTATAATAGTGTCTCTATTTGCAGTCTTGCTGGATATCATTAAAAAAAAAACTTGTATTTCCACCCAATCAGTCATTTCTGCTATTAGTGCGACAAATAATCCTTGTCCTTCCTTGAGAAATTGTTATGAAAGCTGTCTCAGGAAGAAATAGGAAATCAAATAAAAGCCAAGCGTGAATAATAAAGACTAATAGTGATTGCTGCAAACGCTAAGGATGATTTGTCACCCCTGTAGAACCAACATTATCACTCATTGAGAAAACAAGCTTGATCGTCCCATCAATTCATGAATTGCAGACGCATTATTTATATTGCTGATGTTTTCAGACTTTTGTAGCGGTAGAGGCGAGAAACGGCCACCAGGGGGCAGTGAAGCACCTTGTTATGAGCAATCACTTTGAAGAGCTTCAAGCAGATTTGATTTAGTGTTTCACTCTGATCTCATCAATAGTTTATTTATTTAAAAAAAAAACATACATGCTCAATTTGAGCTTTTTTTGTGGATTTTATTTGTTTTATTTTCTGTGTTTGCCTGGTTGCAATACAATAACAGTCTTTGTTATTTGTAAAGCTTCCAATGGTCGTTACATCAACCTTGTGAAATGGAAGGCGTACTGCGTCTCATCAGATCATTTTAGCTAACATGTAGAGGACAGCATTCATCAACGTCACGTCGTTTTTGCCGGTGGTGCATTATTTTTTTTTTTCTTTAGATGGGCGCCGTATAGCCGCTCTACCCTGCGTGACCTTTGACACCTCAGCAGTGCCTGCTATGCTCGGTCAGGGGTCTTACAGGGAACATGCGTGAAAGACGTTATTTTCTATTACATGAAATGTCCTTGTTAGCTTTGACTTTGTAAAGCCAGCAAATCTTACGGGACCGTTTTCAGCTTTTGCCCGTCGTAGCTGGACCGGTGCGAGTCTTCCCTGAAAGCGATAAGGGACTAAATGTGCTGTTTGTTCAACCTAAAGCAATCCATTTGCAGAAGCCGCCTGTTTAGTTTGCTCACAGAGAAAGAAAGAAGTGCTTTCATAGAGCTCTGTAAAGTCAAGTGTTTGGAGAGAACGCTGCCGTGTTTAATGCCGCTATTGATTTTTTTACGCAGCTCTTTAAGTTTGCTACAACGGCTGCTGTCGTTTACATTTACACCGTAAACAACCACACCAACACTCGTATCCATTTGGGAGATAGAGACAAAGATAAACACATTCTGGCCCAACTTTGGAAACACTTTTTTCAAGATGGTGTGTGTGACAGGAAGAAAAGCTCTGACTCATTTTAAAGATCTAATAACACTTTAGAATAAGGGACACAAAATTAGAGTAGTAGTTAATGAGTAGTTATCGAACCTACCCAACCCTACCCACTACTAAGTAGTTCCTCATTAGTTCTTTATTAGTTCCTCAGTAACTACTCTAAATGTATGTGCATTAGTTCCTCAGTAACTACTGTACTCGTTAGTCTTCATTAGTGCTTCAGTAACTACTCTAAATCTATGTGCTTTAGTTCCTCAGTAACTACTGTACTCATTAGTTACTACTGTACTCATAATTCCTCAGTAACTACTCTAAATGCATGTGCCATAGTCATTATTGTCTCATTCGTTCCTCAGCAACTACTCTAAATGTGTGCCTAGTTTCCTTAGTAACTACTCGGTAGTTCATCAGTAACTACTCTAAATGCACATGCCTTAGTTTCTCAGTAACTACTCAAAGTGTTTGCCTTAGTCATTGTTTTATCATTTGTTTCGTAGTAACTACTCTAAATAGATGTGCCACAGTCAGCATTTTCTAATCAGTTCTTATCAGTGCCTAATTTCCTTAGTAACTACTCAGTAGTTCATCAGCAACTACTCTAAATGTGTACCTCATTTCCCAAGTAACTAGTCGGTACTTCATCAGTAACAACTCTAAATCTATGTGCCTTAGTTCCTCAGTAACATTGTATTCGTAAGTTCTTCATCAGTTTCTTAGTAACTACTCTAAATGTACACACATTAGTCATTATTTGCTCATTAATTCTTCAGTAACTACTCTAAATGTATGTGCATTAGTTCCTCAGTAACTACTGTACTCGTTAGTCTTCATTAGTGCTTCAGTAACTACTCTAAATCTATGTGCTTTAGTTCCTCAGTAACTACTGTACTCATTAGTTACTACTGTACTCATAATTCCTCAGTAACTACTCTAAATGCATGTGCCATAGTCATTATTGTCTCATTCGTTCCTCAGCAACTACTCTAAATGTGTGCCTAGTTTCCTTAGTAACCACTCGGTAGTTCATCAGTAACTACTCTAAATGCACATGCCTTAGTTCCTCAGTAACTACTCAAAGTGTTTGCCTTAGTCATTGTTTTATCATTTGTTTCTTAGTAACTACTCTAAATAGATGTGCCACAGTCAGCATTTTTTAATCAGTTCTTATCAGTGCCTAATTTCCTTAGCAACTACTCAGTAGTTCATCAGCAACTACTCTAAATGTGTACCTCATTTCCCAAGTAACTAGTTGGTACTTCATCAGTAACAACTCTAAATTTATGTGGCTTAGTTCCTCAGTAACATTGTATTTGTCAGTTCCTTAGTAACTACTCTAAATGCACACACATTAGTCATTATTTGCTCATTAATTCTTCAGTAACTGCTCTAAATCGATGTACCATAGTCATTATTTCAACATTAGTTCTTTGTAACTATAAATTTGCTCCAAAGTAACTACTCTAAATGCATGTGCCTTAGTTCCTCAGTAACTACTTAGTAGTTCCTCAGTAACCACTCTAAATGTATGTGCCTTAGTTCCTCAGTAACTACTGCATTCATCAGTGCTTCATTAGCTCTTCAGTAACTACTCTAAATTGCTAGTCATGTGTTTTTTGACTGTGGGTGTTGCGTGCCTGCATGCGCATACATAGTGAAAATATTTCCATATCAAGGATGATAAACATAAGCCAGGCTTCCTGTCTTTAACTTAAATGTTAAATGCATCATTTTCCTGAGCGCTTTAATAGACAAGTTGTTATTTGGAGGGAAAGCAAATAAATCTCCAAGCGAGCGTTCCGAAGCACAAACACGTACGTCCTACCAAAAAAGATGTCAGCCATATGCAAATGATGTCATCTCACTCGTTGTCTAAAACATGAATTGGGAGCTCCGTCCTTGACCAACGTGATCCGTCGTTGTAAATCCCGTGTTGGCGTGTGACATCACTCCTTGCTCCCTCTCACGACTCCCACCTGCAGACCACGTTGTTCCGTACGAAGCACCGTGACCAAGTTTGTTGTTTTATTTTTCCGCCAGCGCTCATCATCTCCTTGTGTCCGTCCTTTACGTCTTGTCGCCCTTGTTTGCGGCGTGCACTCAGCACAAATGTCAGCACGGACCTTTTGTGTACACACTGGCAGTCTGAAACCAATTTCAGATGTGTCAGTGGAAGTGATGCCCGCTCGCCTCTTGTGACAGTCGGAGTGGAGCGGCATCATTCCCAAATCACCTTTTCCTCACCGAGCGGAGCCCCTCGTAGCATTAGCGTCATATTCTTATTATGATATTATAGTTATGATGGCGCTAACATTGCAAATACCCCCAAATGATTCTCACTCCAGATACAGTCGGCATGTTTCAATATCACTGGGATGACCGTATCCCACCTGCAGTGGAATATTCTCCCAACATGAAAGAATAAAGTTAGAAGAGCAAAAAGCTTGAGCTCCTTTTTAATGTATGCAGGCCCTCTGTTCTGTAGCGTTAAAAGCCAACCCTCAGTGCCCATCACCAACGCGTCGAGTGGAAGATTTCTCTAACAGAATGTTCCCGCAGAGCGCGGATGGGATGGCGGGGGAGCTGCGGTCTTAACGACAGAAAGCGTTCCACCCCACAGGAGCTCGTTCAGCGTATTCCTGCATAATTACCTCAAAGTGATTAAAGAAATCAATGGCGTGCAGTCGCTCCCGGGGGCACTTAGCAAAGCCTCGGATAGTCACAGTGTACCAACCTGTCCGGGCCCCCTTCAGGAAGATTTAGTCGACACTTCATAGCTAGCTTAACGTGCGGCACTTGGAAAAATACTAAAAATTAGCACGAGGTGCTTCATAGACAAATTTAATCTACAGTTATTTACAGTCGATGAATTAATCGCTGACATTAGAGCACAGTTACTTCATTAGTTAATTGTTTGCTCGTCGACAGTAAAAGTTTAGACGCACTTTTCAGTCCTGTCTTCAGAGAAATTGCATCCAGACTTTTATTCGAATTAATAATTACAGTCGATGAATTAATCGCTGACATTAGAGCAAGGTTACTTCATTAGTTACTAGTTTGCTCGTCGACAGTAAAAGTTTCGACGCACTTTTCAGTCCTGTCTCAGGAGAAATTGCATCCAGACTTTTGACTGGTACAGTATGAAGCGCTCACTATTTAATACAGGAGTTCAGAACATGCAGTTTGTTTTACAGTCATCGATTAATTCAGTGTTTTAGATAGAAAAGTCTATCTAAAACACTGAATTAATCAATGACTTTCTCTGTTGTGGAAAACACACAATTAATCGTTAAAACAAACTGCACGTTCTGAACTCCTGTATTAATAGTGAGCACTTCATACTGTACCAGTCCAGGAGTTCAGAACATGCAGTTTGTTTTCCCGTCATCGATTAATGGAGTGTTTTAGATAGACTTTCTACAATAAAGAAAGTCTATCTAAAACACTGAATTAATCGATGACTGTAAAACAAACTGCACGTTCTGAACTCCTGTATTAATAGTGAGCGCTTCATACTGTACCAGTACAGGAGTTCAGAACATGCAGTTTGTTTTACAGTCAGCTATTCAGTGTTTTAGATAGACTTTCTTTATTGTAGAAAGTCTAAAACACTCAATTAATCTGAATTAACTGAATTAATAGATGACTGTAAAACAAACTGCACGTTCTGAACTCCTGTATTAAATAGTGAGCGCTTCATACCGTACCAGTCAAAAGTCTGGAAGCAATTTCTCCTGAGACAGAACTGAAAAGCGCGTCAAAACTTTTACTGTTGACGAGCAAACGAGTAACTAATGAAGTAACTGTGCTCTCAGAGATTAATTAATCGACTGTAATTATTAATTCAGTGTTTTTCCCCCCCACTAGTTGCTTAAAAAGGCGGTACAGTACTTGTTTAATTTCTACCACGTTACACTGTTATGTACACTCTGTGTGTATGCAAGCGGCCCCGTCTCCCCCCATCAAGACTGGCTGACTGGATGGAACACATGTGCATACTGTTTGAAGGCGGGACATGAGGGAAACATGCCGATTTATTGAGACCTAGATTCATTTGTTAGTTTATTATCATTTATGATTATGAACTAATGTTTATTATTCCCCACTTTTGACATGTTGTGATGTCATGACATAGCGATTGTCGACCCCCCCTCGCCGTTTATTACGTCGTGTGAGTTTTAGAGGCCTGTTTTAAAGCATTTCCTTGGTTGGCATCCTGGCAGCATTTATTCTCCTACCGTCAGCACCTTGGTTCCCAGTCGCGCGCAGGAAGAAAAAAAAAAAAAAAAAGAAAGGATGACACAGACTTGACAAAGCCTCTTCTATCCCCAACGCGCACTTTGTCATTTTACACGACATCTTACAAATGCGGCGTTATCTCCCGCCCTTACGACGCCTCTTCGTTGCCACTCGTTAATTGAATGCTTTAAAGTTTCTCACTTTGAATTGTGGAGCTGATTGGGACTCGCCATTTTCCTCCATCGCTGAATTATTAATACGCTTTATTCAAGGTATTTTTTTTAGCTGTTGTTGACTGGAGGCGCTTCCTCCATCTTCTATCGCAACTCGGTCATTCGCCGTACGGTAATGCAAGAACCTTGTTGTGTTTGAATGCAACATAATACAAAATGTACCTGTGCACACCCCCCTCATTCAAAGATGTGATATGTAGTATTCTACACCGGTCGCTAGGCGTCAGTAATTGTTACTGTAATATACAGTGAGACACACAAGCACCAGACTTGGTCAAAACTTTTTTTTTTTTCCAGTTTTGAATGATCCCTAACAAGGACTACTGTTGTGGCCGTAATCCCCAGCGACCTAAACCTCAACTCTGAACCCATGATGTCACTTCCTGTGCACCCCCCACTCAGCTCACTTATCACCGGGACCCATTTAAAGCAGGCACAAGTCTTATTTGTGTCTTATTATGTCCATTATGTCAGGTAATGTGAGTCTAAAGGTGACTATAGGGGTGTTATTTTATGTCTAAAGGGCTCTAATTAATAGACAGGCTTTTTATGCTGATTTGATTTACATTTTGTAAAGGAAGCTTTGTGATGTTGCCTTCAGTGCTAATCAGTGATTGGTTGATCCTGGAGGTAACATCAAAAAAAAAAAAAAAAAAAACATGGCGCACCAGCCGAGGTTTTTACATGAAATGATTAACGGCAGCTCCAACATGTCTCATGGGATTTGTTTGGAAGTCTCACATCTGATCTCATAAGTCTTAACAAGGGATGGAAGCCAGCGAGGATCATGGGATCTCATCAGAGATTTACACTGGATCGCCACAAAACCGCAGGCGCCTCTTTAAAAAAAACACACACACACACAGAGGAGGACGAGACATGACATGAATATGAAAATGAAAATGAAGCGCACGAGTGAAGGTGGTAGAGTAAAGGAGAGACAGTTGCGGCGTTGGCTTGTTCCTGGCAGGATGACAAGCAGCTGTTCAAGTGTTCCTCCACAGCTTTAGCAAGCGTCCTACACTTGAACCTTTAGTTAATCTCCCTGAGGAAGTCAAGAAAAAAAAAAAAAAAAACGCTACGTTGGTAAATAAATGTCTTTTTAAAAAGTAGTGTACCGCCATTCCATCAAGACACAGAGGACACGCAGGTCATTCTCGCCGTTCCATCTCTTTTACTTCTTTCTTGTTCTTTATGTGACCTTCAGGTTTGACCTGCATCTGACTTCTCATCAGGAGTGTGCCTCACAATATCTTGCTGGTGATTAGAAATGAAATATCGTACCGAGGAGTCATTTTTACTGCGTGTTTTGTACTGTTCCTCAAACACAAGGAGGAACCAAAGCACCCAAAAAGGTGTTTGATGGGGCTGTCAAGTCCAATTGTTCCACATCAGACTCATCCAAGCGTGCGTCAGGTCACGTCACAACACACAAAACTCATGCGTCCGAAGGCTCGGGTAGAACGAGCGGTTGAATGAAGGTGTGCGTCCATTAAAATATTTATCATTATGCTTTATTGCAACCATTTTTTAATAACAGTATCCCACCAAAGTGAGTACGGGTCCGACTTCTTAAAAAATGGAATATTTTCATGATTAGAGCATAGAAATCCTGTTCACAACCTTCTAGATACATTATTAGAGCCCTCTAGAGATTAAATAGCACCCCTATAGTGACCTTTGCACTCCAATTATCCAATATGGTAGACATTCATTCATTCATTTATCCTTATCGAGGGTCGCAGGGGGGTGCTGGAGCCTATCCCAGCTGTCTTTGAGCGAGGACTGGTGGCCAGCCAATCACAGGGCACATAGACAAACAACCATTCACACTCACATTCATACCTATGGACAATTAGGAGTCGCTAATTAACCTAGCATGTTTTTGGAAACATGCTAGAAAACCCACGCATGCAAACTCCACACAGATGGCCGAGGGCGGGATTGAACTCGGGTCTCCAAGCTGTGAGGCCTGCGCACTCACCACTCGGACCAACGTGCAGCCTTATGACATAATTAAGACTCGTGTGTGTTGTTGTTTTGTGTAGCTTTTGCACCATTTTGAGCCATCAGACAACAAAGTTATGTTGGAAAACTGTTCATTTCCCCCCAATGAACCGCAGCTCCCCAGTACTGGCACCAGTCGTGCGGCCCCAGATCCCAATGCTACAACAACCGTGCGTGTAGGCAAGATGGCGTAATCTTATTTCTCACTGGCGTTGCCATCTGTTTAGACAGTAAAGTGTGATGGATAGCACCGATAGGGCCGTACAAGCTGTACACTGACTTCTCTAAAGTGTAGCCCGGTTCCTTGACAAGATTTACTGCAATAAAAAATGGTTCCTGAAACAACAATGCGACTCTGTATGTCTGCAGACATCTTTTATCGTGACTGGTAAACATGTAAAAATTACTGTCAGCCCCCAACTCCCACCCCCCCCCACCCCCCACCCCCAAGGCCTTACAGTGTGCAGATGTGCGGAAGAGTCCCGCTCTATCTCAGGAGGCGTAGAAGATTTGACAGATGTTTAATGCAGTGTCGTCCTGCACGTCAGGAATTCTGATAACAACACAAACATTCTGACAAATCTGCCACTAAGCCACAATCTTGCAGACCTGGGGGGTTGGAGGGGGGGGTGCTTTTTAAAACATTAGCACCCTTTGTAGGATTTCCATCATCACTGATTAGCAATTATATTAGAAGACTTTAAACCTTGCCTTGCCCAAATATTATACCTAATGATGATTCCTGTCAATGATATTCATCAGGATGTCAGGATTTGATTCGGATGTGGATGGGAAGTCTGCGTGAGGGCGCTGTGGGCAGCCGTGCAGCGTTTCCTTGGAAACCAATGTGAGGCAGAGGTTGGACGTGAAGGTAAGTAGATAACATTTCAAGAAAAGCGCTTGCGTACTCGGGGACAAATCGCTGGGCGCCGCCTGCGTTGGTTGGTTTGCATCTCCAGATTGCCGAATATAAGACGCCACGTCGTTAATAAGTGAACTATGATTCCTTATTAGGTTAGCTTAACCATGCTACGGTAATTGGCGTCTGTAAATTGTCCACAGGTGTATGAATGTGAGTGTGATCCAGCCATGTGTACCTGAAGTCAGCTGGGATAGGCTTCAGCATACCCCTGTGACCCTAATGGCGATAAGCGGCATAGAAAATAAAAGAATTCTGTATTTATGAATGGAATATTTTGGTAGTTTGAGCACAGAAAGCCTGTTTGCAACCTTCGAAATACACTTGTTAACATTATTAGAGCCCTCTAGACATGAAATAACACCCCTACAATCACCTTTACGCTTGTATTGCCCAATTTAGTAGCCAAAAGAGAAAATAAGACAACATATAGATTTAATTTAGACAAAAAAGTTGCGTAAAGATGCATATTTTGGAGTAACATGTCACAATGTAACTTTTAAGAAATGCAAGCGATTTGACAAGCATCTCCTCCGCATGCAGGATGAATACATTAAAGTGACCCTAATGGCGATAAGCGGCATAGAAAATAAAAAAATTCTGTATTTATGAATGGAATATTTTGGTAGTTTGAGCACAGAAAGCCTGTTTGCAACCTTCTAAATACACTTGTTAACATTATTAGAGCCCTCTAGACATGAAATAACACCCCTACAATCACCTTTACGCTTGTATTGCCCAATTTAGTAGCCAAAAGAGAAAATAAGACAACATATAGATTTAATTTAGACAAAAAAGTTGCGTAAAGATGCATATTTTGGAGTAACGTGTCACAATGTGACTTTTAAGGGATGCAAGCCATCTGACAAGCATCTCCTCCGCATGCAGGGTGAAGACATTAAAGTGAGTTAATCCTCTCTCAAATCCCGCCGCTGTCACTCACACAGGCCGTGTCACACCGTGAAATGACACCGCTCGGCACCGTTGAAGCGGCGAGTCATGATGAGTCTGATAGGATGAGGAAAACTTGGCGATGGAAGTTGAAAGACTAAATTGTGCTGTGTGCTTCCAGGAAGGAGAGGAAAGGTCGGGGCGGGGGGGTCATCTACATCCTTGGACATCCGGTTTGGAATCTTCACGAGGAGGAAGGTGAGTATCTGTTCTTTATGAACATAACATTTCAGGAATGAATTGTATCCCTATTCTCATGGGATAATAGAAGGAAATGCATATTTTACCAAAATATGACATTTTGAAGCATATTCTAGTATAAAAATGGCTAAATTAAGTAAAACAAACCCCAATTATTTCGAAGATAAATTGAAAGTGCTCACGAGATCGCCCGAACATATTTACAGCAACACAAGTTTTAGTTAAAGTACATCATAAATGTCCCATTTTCTTTTATTATGTCTCCTATATTGGATAATAGTCATGGAAAAGTGACTATAGGGGTGTTATTTCATGTTGAGAGGGCTCTAATAATGTTAAAAAACGGTATTTAGAAGGTCATTAACAGGTTTTCCATGCTGCAATCATGAAAATATTCCATTAGTAAATCAGGAATACATTCATCACAGTGATAAACGAGGGATTGTAGTTCTGGATCTTTAGCCCAAGCTAAGCTAAAACTCTGTCCGCCACCCAATCTGCTCCCAAAACACCATAGCACATTTACACATGAGCATGAGTCTTATTTATGCCTTATATGTCTTATTTTTGCTTATTATGTCTACTACATTGGGTAATGGAAGTGTAAATGTAAATATAGGGGTGTTATTTCATATTCACAGGGCTCTAGTAATGTTAAAAACTTTATTTAGAAGGTCATTAACAGGTTGTCTATGCTGCAGCTAGGAAAATATTCTTTTAGTAAATCAGGAATCCTACTTTGCAGAAATACACTCATCACAGTGATAAACGAGGGATTGTAGTACTGGATTTTTAGTCTGCTCCCAAAACACCATAGCGTATTTACACATGAGCATGAGTTTTATTAATGCCTTATGTCTAATTTTTGCTTATTATGACTACTACATAGGGTAATGTAAGTGTAAATGTAAATATAGGGGTGTTATTTCATGTTTAGAGGGCTCTAATAAGGGTAAAAACTGATTTAAACAGGTTTTTCAATGCTCTATCCAACAAGATTTCCGGAAATTGATAGCCACAATCGGGTCTGGAATCATTTATTGACAGTACAAGAGGAAGTACTGTAGTACAAATACAGAGGTACAAGGTAAGAACGCTTGGTTGGGATTTGCTGAGTCATCGAAGTGTCAGCCGGGGATGTAGAAATATTTGGAACGTGCCATCACCCCCTTTCATCTTGTTCAGTCTTTCGTCCTTTGTGACTGCGACTTTGCGCCTTTATGACTTCAGCGTCTTCCATCGGCGGCTTTACTTGAAATTTCCATGACTTCCATGCCAGGAAGAGGAGGAGGAGGAGGAGGTTTCCCAGGGAAGCATGCCATCCATCACCATTCGCTAGAAAAAGTGCGTCAACTTGCCAGACTTTTGTGCAGCAATAAAGGACGCTAAACGGCGATGGAGGAAATAATAAGGCCAGCAAACCAAGAGAACTCTGAGAATGCGGCGCTATTGGTGAGTTCCTTTTTGCTGACTCATCATTCTGAGTAATGGAGGACTTATAGTCTTTGAGTTGAATTTGTTAGAATGACAGAATTACAGAAAAGCAAACAAAACAACAAATATAATTGTTATAATGGAGGGAAAATTATGTTAAGTTATAATGTTACCAGAATAAAGTCAAAATATTATGGGAATAAAGTCATAATTACTAATAATTAGTCATAACAACTGAAATGAACTTTTATAAGAATAAAGTCAAAATTTCTAATAATTAGTCATAACAACTGAAATGAACTTTTATAAGAATAAAGTCAAAATTTCTAATAATTAGTCATAACAACTGAAATGAACTTTTATAAGAATAAAGTCAAAATATTATGGGAAAAAAGTCATAATTACTAATAATTAGTCATAACAACTGAAATGAACTTTTATAAGAATAAAGTCAATATATTTCAATAAAAAATATACTCTTAAAAGAAAAAAAGTCAATTTTATTTTTGAATTATTTTATTTATTATTATTAAATTTATTTTAGTAGCATAAAGATGAAAAACTAAAGCAAAAAATAAGTTGTGGTCTTTTTATTTTTGTGTTATGAGAAAACGAAAAAATTCTGGGACAATTATACTTGAGAAATGTTCTAATATTATATAAATAATATATATAAACAATAAATAAAATATATACATATAAAATAAATATATATAAATAAAAAAGCTATTCATGTTGAAATATAACATATTAAATATCAAAAATTTTATGATGTGAAAATATAAAAATGGCGACCTTTAACCTTGCCTTCCAGACTCAACAACGTCACCAGCAACAGGAACCAGCGGAAGTTTGTCACGCTCCTCAACCAAGCGGCCTTAAAGGGGCCCCGGCTAACGGGTGTGACGACGCCCCCCCCAAAGCTGCGTCAGATTCCCCAGCCGGGGAGAGTGTCCCAGAGATGGAGAAAAAGCTGAAAGAAAAAGAGGAGGAAGTGACCTTCCTCGTCAGCGCTCTCGCCGACGCCGAGATGGTCACGGCGTTGGTCAACAAGTCGTGGAAGGAAGCGTACCAGCAGCTGAAAAAGTCCTGGGAGGACGACTCAAACGACTTGGTGGCAGCCGTCAACGCCGAGTGGCAGCAGTGGTGGGCCTTCAGGGAGCAGGAGACCGCCGACCAGTTTCAGACCCAGCGGGAGAACATGCAGTGGCGCATGGACGACATGGCCGCCCAGTTCCAAATGGAGATGGAGGGCATGCAGAGGCACAATTTGGACATCATCGCCTACTTCAGAATTACCATGGATCGTCTCCATCAGCGCATGCGGCGGCTCGTTCAGGAAAAGAACCGCCTCATCGCAAAACTGCAGAATGAGAACTGCTGTCGAGTGGCAGAGAACGGCGAGACGTCCCATAACCTGAACGCACCACAAGATTCGGGGATGGCTTTTGTTGAGGTGGTCCGAGGAGCAGAGGAGGATCTCAACCATCGTCCCGCATCATAAGCATATGCATATGCAGCCCAAGACCAGGAACCGAGACCTCCCTCTCTTTACCTTGTTCCCTATGAGCTGGACTTCAAATCAAATCAACTTTATTTGTATTGCACTTTTCCTGCAAAGACATGCAACACAAAGTGCTTGACAGAGTAAAAAAAAAAACAATTACTACAATTAAAAGGAAAACAAATACTAAGAAAGCCCTTTCAACACCTCATGGCGGTAGCCATTTTCTCACGGTGCACCATCAAGCTAGCTGCTATTTATTGCTGCGTGGAACACATCGTTCACACCGCGTAAAATGAATCACTCCACTCTCCATTTTGTCGTCATTTTCATCACGAAACCCAAGAAAAAATTGTCAAAAACTGCTGCTTCACGCTCTAATCAAAAAATGAACTACAAAACGTCCCGTTCATGTCTTATTATTAAAAATAATAGCAATAAATGAATATCGTCCATGTTTTATTTGGACCTTTTTTTTTTTTTATATACATTTTTTTTACTTTCATAGCTGTCATGTTCCACATGACAGGTTCGAGTCCACAGGTGTCAAACTCGTGTCATGGACGGCCGAGACACCGCAGGTTTTCTCCGCCACCAGCAGCTGATTTAATGAATGAAACCTCCTTCAAATTAAAGGTCATTAAAGATCATCAAAGATCACTAAAATCACCTGCTTTCCGAATGAAAACCTGCTGTGTCTCGGACCTGCGTGACGCAGGTTTGACACCCCCGGTGTGCTTTTTCCTTTGTTTGCCGCCGTTTCCTTTTAATTGTGCTCTTATTTTGGTATTTCCAGCTCCTGTTTAGCACAGTTGTCAGGTCTCTTGACCTGGTCCTGAGACTGCTTGTGGCCTCAGCTGGTCCTCGTTAGCAATCAGTAGGCTTAAGCACAAGACTGGGACTGGGACTGTGTGGGATTACAGGAAGTGATCTAAATGGTGAGTTTATGGCACTCTGGATTTTTGCGTTGCTGTGGACTTTTGTGTTTTGTTGTGTCAGTGAACCATGCCACTCTTTGGGAGCTCAGGTTTGGACTCCTAAGACCTTTTTTTGATGACATCAGCTGATGTTTCTGCATCCTGGGGTGGCGCTACAACAAATAATAGCAAAATATAACATATATTTTAGTTTAATTTAGCTTCATTTACATTATTGGAGTTAATTTAGCCATTTTTATGATTTTTTTACTTTGATAGCCAAGATATATAATGGAGGCACAAAACTTGTTCCATGTGTTACTTGACATTGCAGGAAGGTTTAAAAGTTGTGGATAAAAAATAATAATTTTTTTTTTTAATGGGAAATTTTAAATTATGTTAGCTAGTTAATTTTTTCTGTACCCGCTTTTTTTTTTCAAGGCCACCGAAATGTCTTGAAATATAAAACTAATGACTCAAAAGTGTCCTTGGGATGGAGGGCCACAGTTTGAAAAGGCGAACACGCTTAAAAAAACAAAAAACGGAAATATCCATCCAGAAAAAAAAAAAAAAAAAAACAAGTATAGAAAGATTGAGGGCAAATAAGATGGACATGGTGCACAAATCCTCCGATGACTCCTTGGGCCAAGAATTGATTAGAGTGGCGTCCTCCGATCGATAACCGCGCAACATCCATCTGGCATTTGCATGTGCTTACTCAGCACGAGCGACATCAGCAGCACTCGTGTAGCGATGCTCCGCTTCCCCTTGTTTGCATTTGCAAAAGCCGCTTCACTTCCCGTGTTTTTCCCCCGTGTCAGCCATCACTTTCTGTTCCAGGAGCATCGCCCCCCCCCCCCCCTGTCGGCACCTGATCACCAAAGTTGGCGGTCCGAGCTTGGCCTTGTCTTCTCCCAGCATCCCTCAAACCGTGTCCATGATCGATGCCGCCTGCACTCTACCTGTCACAGGTAATAACCACTTTGTGACCCCTTTTCAAAGACGATGCCTTCTTTGTCTCACCCTACCCACACACACACACACACACACACACGCGGTCCACTGTCACAAACACACACACGTCTCCTGTGGGCAAATCAGGGCTGTGAGTCAGCTATTGGAAATGTGGCAACGAAGGCGAAGCACTTGATATGCAGGCATCTGCTTTGTGGCTTATCTCCACTGCTCAACTGTGCACAGCAATTGCTGCTTGGCTGGCCCACTGAAAAGACCCCCCCCCCCAAACCACCACCACCCCACCCACACCCCCTTTTCTTGTTCTTCTACTCATCATTTTCTCTCTGCTTTGCTTTGCTGCCTGCTTGGAAGCACATTATTGGAATCGTTTCCAATCATGTCTACCGCAATTAAACGCATGATTTAAGCCTAATGTGAAAGCTCGCACGGATCGAGGCGCCGCCGCCGCCACGGGAAGATCTCCTGCAGCAATAACAGAAAGAAAGCACCCCCCCCCGCATGCTCTCCGTGGAATCGATGCTTATTAGATGGCTCCTCGTCATCATGCCTGACGTTCCATGCAAGCAACTCATCAGCAGCTTTCACGGCGGCCGTGTGGGCCCTTTTTGATTTTGCACAAAATGAATGAGTTCAACCGGGAACAGCGTCGCGGCGCTGACCTTTTTAACACCACTTTAGCGTCGAGTACGGGCGCCATCAACTGACCTTATCCACTTCTTGGGAATCTGACTTGCGACTATTTTGAGATGCTACAATTTATATAGGGCTATAACATAAACACCAGATAGTGTTTGTATTTTATGTGTACTATAAAGAAGTAAATATAGGGCATTAAGTATAGATACTATACAGTATATTTTCTATTAATAAGGACAAAGCAGGAGAGCAAATATTTATTTTCCTTGTAATATTTTGACTATATTCTTGTAAAATTACTGCTTTTGTTGTTCAACGACAATATATACGAATTGATTTTCCACTACGTTGCACTCTGTGTGTACGCTTCCAGCCCCGCCTCCACCCACCGACACAGAGACTGCATGACTGACTGAAGAGGGCTCACTATGGACTCAAAGGTGCTGAAACCAACGCAGAGTGAACCCTCTTTCTGCCTGCTAGGAGGCTTGGGACGAGGAATTCAAACCGGCATGCACATGGTAATATATGGTATTTATACACATTTTCATGTATTGTGTGATTATTAAGTTGTGTTGGTGTAGTCATCTGATGTGCGTCATATCTAACTCTTGATTGTGCTAGGTGAGTGGGAGTCATGAAATGGAAACTCAACAGACAATAAAAGATAGAGCCCTCAGTGGTGAAATAGCACCCCTATATTCACCTTTACACTCCTATTAGCCAATATAGTAGACAGATTACATCGAAAGTAAACAGAAAATAAGACATAGAGCTCCCAGTTGTGAAATAGCACCCCTATAGTCACCTTTGCACTCCTAATAGCCAATTTAGTAAACAGAGGAAATGGGAACTAAACAGAAAACATGGTAATATATGGTATTTATACACATTTTCATGTATTGTGTGATTATTAAGTTGTGTTGGTGTAGTCATCTGATGTGAGTCATATCTAACTCTTGATTGTGCTATGTGAGTGGGAGTCATGAAGGTCATAGCAAAGTATTAAGCTTGACTCGAAACAAATTAGCTTAAGAGATCCGATGCATTTTCCGTTTTTTTTTTGTTGTTGTAGGACATATCTATTTTTAAAACAATTTACAAATGTCATCTCTATTCCTTCAATCAGCCCAAAATGGCAAAGTCACGTAAAAACTGGCACAATTGTTAATGTTAATGAGGAAAAATGACCTGCAGGATGCCTTTTATCCGCCATTTATCTTAACATCAACTAAAGCAATGCTTTGTTTTCTTTTTATTTGGACTACTCAATTCTTCCCAAGTTAAAGCATGCAGCACACCTTTTATTCTTTCTGCTAGCGTGCCTTGCTCATGAACTAAATATGTTTTTTTAACATTATTAGAGCCCCCAGTGGTGAAATAGCACCCCTATAGTCACCTTTAGACTCAAATTAGCCAATATAGTAGACAGATTAAATGGAAACTAAACACAAAATAAGACATAGAGCCCCGAGTGGCGAAATAGCACCCCTATAGTCACCTTTACGCTCTTATTAGCCAATATAGTAGACAGATTACATGGAAACTAAACAGAAAATAAGACATAGAGCTCCCAGTAGTGAAATAGCACCCCTATAGTCACCTTTACACGCCTACTAGCCAATATAGTAGTAGACAGAGGAAATGGAAACTAAACAGAAAATAAGACATAGAGCTCCCAGTGGTGAAATAGCACCCCTATATCCACCTTTACACTCCTATTAGCCAGTATAGTAGTAGACAGAGGAAATGGAAACTAAACAGAAAATAAGACATAGAGCCCCCAGTGGCGAAATAGCACCCCTATAGTCCCCTTTACACTCCTATTAGCCAACATAGTGGACCGAGGAAATGAAAACTAAACAGACAATAAAAGATAGAGCCCTCAGTGGTGAAATAGCACCCCTATATTCACCTTTACACTCCTATTAGCCAATATAGTAGGAGACAGAGGAAATGGAAACTAAACAGAAAATAAGACATAGAGCCCCCAGTGGTGAAATAGCACCCCTATAGTCCCCTTTACACTCCTATTAGCCAACATAGTGGACAGAGGAAATGGAAACTAAACAGACCATAAGACATAGAGCCCCCAGTGGTGAAATAGCACCCCTATATTCACCTTTACACGCCTACTAGCCAATATAGTAAACAGAGGAAATGGAAACTAAACACAAAATAAGACATAGAGCCCCAAGTGGCGAAATAGCACCCCTATAGTCACCTTTACACTCCTATTAGCCAATATAGTAGACAGAGGAAATGGAAACTAAACAGACCATAAGACATAGAGCCCCCAGTGGTGAAATAGCACCCCTATATTCACCTTTGCACTCCTATTAGCCAATATAGTAAACAGAGGAAATGGAAACTAAACACAAAATAAGACATAGAGCCCCAAGTGGCGAAATAGCACCCCTATAGTCACCTTTACACTCCTATTAGCCAATGTAGTGGACAGAGGAAATGGAAACTAAACAGAAAATAAGACTTAGAGCTCCCAGTAGTGAAATAGCACCCCTATAGTCACCTTTACACGCCTACTAGCCAATATAGTAGTAGACAGAGGAAAAGGAAACTAAACAGAAAATAAGAAATAGAGCCCCCAGTGGTGAAATAGCACCCCTATAGTCCCCTTTACACTCCTATTAGCCAATATAGTAGACAGAGGAAATGGAAACTAAACAGACAATAAAAGATAGAGCCCTCAGTGGTGAAATAGCACCCCTATAGTCACCTTTACACTCCTATTGTATATATTATATAGATATTATAAAATATTTTTATCGGGATTCTTAAATATTTAAATGAATGGGTACCATTTTTAAAAAGTACTCAAAGTAGAAAAATATTATAGTATATGTTATAATATATTCTATATATTATATAGATGTTATAAATATTATAAAATATTTTTATCAGGATTTTTAAATATTTAAATGGATGGGTACCATTTAAAAAAAAAAAAAAAAAAAAAAAAAAAAGTACTCAAATTAGAAAAATATTATATATTTTATAATATATTCTATATATTATATAGATATTATAAATATTATAAAATATTTATTTTTATCAGGATTTTAAAATATTTAAATGGATGGGTACCATACTTTTTTTTTTTTATTAGCGTCACTAAAGTTTTACCTGCGGTGCTTTTTATTGATTGCCGTTTTACGATCCGGGTGCACGGGTCGTATTTGCGCTGACACTTTTATTTGCGATGACGCTTGACTTTCCCAAACCCCTTTCAGCCAGCGTCAAGGAGCTTCCCACTAATTTGCTACATGACGTTCTCCCCCGGAGGTGGTCCTCCGTTGGCATCATGAATGCTTAATGAGCCGCATCAAAAGTTGAGGCGGTGCTTCATCATTTGTAGAAACACGTTTGATAGTAATGGCGCACAAGAGCTGCTCCTTTCATCCTTCTGTGTGCGCTGGAAGATCCCCAACGTCAGCACAAGTGTTGAGGGGCGGGAAGCGGCTCAGACGGCGGCTGGAGTGGGAATGGAGGAATATTCCAAGTGGAGACTTCCCACAGAGCGAAGGAGAATAACAGAAGCTTTAATCAGCTTGTGAATAGGTTGACCTCCGAGGTCGCTGCGGGGCGGCTGTCCTCGTGTCTATCAAGTCACCTGACAGGAAATGAAATAAGGTACCTTTTAATCGGGGACGGGACTAAAAAAAAAAAAAAAAATCCTGTAATTGTGATTACATTTGACAGAATGAAAGGAGCCGTGCCATTCTCTGTCAACCCCTGGCGCTCGTTACAAGCCGTAATTAACGTCATTTAGCCGCCGCGTGGAAAGTGAAATTACTGTCAAATTTGTGACAGGACTTTTTATTAGGAACATCCGTTTAATGAAATCCTGTAGAGGAGCTATCATTGTTTCAGTGCTGCTGACTCACTCTCCGTGCGACTGCTAAATAACCCTCCACGGGGCCAAAGAGAGCTACATAGGCTAGCACTGAAAAAGCAGGAAGAAGCAGAGCTTAGATTCGTATGAAAACTGAGGCAAAAGTTTGCCTAAACCAAATCACACCCAAAACGGGGCTAACAAAAACAAAGTACAGGATATATGGCCAAAAACGCTCCAT
The DNA here is from genome assembly GCF_037039965.1 of Doryrhamphus excisus. Taxonomy (NCBI): domain Eukaryota; kingdom Metazoa; phylum Chordata; class Actinopteri; order Syngnathiformes; family Syngnathidae; genus Doryrhamphus; species Doryrhamphus excisus. Next base: position 2,755,547 of record NC_136361.1, read on the forward strand.
ATGATGTTGGTTTAACGAAGGGGTCGGCAACCTTTCATTCATTCATTTTCTACCGCTTATCCTCACAAGGGTTGCAGGAGTGCTGGAGCCTATCCCAGCTGTTTTCGGGCAAGAGGCGGGGTACACCCTGGACTGGTGGCCAGCCAATCACAGGGCACATATAGACAAACAACCATTCACACTCACATTTATACCTATGGACGATTTGGAGTCGCTAATTAACCTAGCATGTTTTTGGAATGTGGGAGGAAACCGGAGTACCCGGAGAAAACCCACACATGCGCGGGGAGAACATGCAAACTCCACACAGAGATGGTAGAGGGTGGGGAAAGACAAAAGAAGAAGCCAAAAAGTTACCACTTCCACACAAAATAGGAGGAGAACTCATTCATTCATTTTCTACCACTTTTCCTCACAAGGGTTGCAGGAGTGCTGGAGCCTATCCCAGCTGTTTTCGGGCGAGAGGCGGGGTACACCCTGGACTGGTGGCCAGCCAATCACAGGGCACATATAGACAAACAACCATTCACACTCACATTCATACCTATGGACAATTTGGAGTCGCTAATTAACCTAGCATGTTTTTGGAATGTGGGATATATATATATATATATATATATATATATATATATGTGTAAAGTCCGTTTACATTTGTTGACAAACATGTTGACTCTGGCCCCAACAAGGTCGGGTGTTAAACACATGCGGCTCTGGAGCCATGGGTTGCTGACCCCTGGTCTAACGGTACAAAGGGGAGTCTAAGTGGGTTCTTTTTTTGCACTTAACAGTAATGACAGGAAAAATGGCGACCTCCATGTTGACGCCATTCGGTATCTTCGGTTCTCCAACAACGGTTTTGAAATTTGAAAGTCACGCCAGCGTTATCATCCGCTAACCAGCTTGTTGGATCCTCGAAAAAAAACAGTTTGAGGTTTAAACCCCGAGGTGGTTCACCCGTCCCGCCGCATGTACAAGTCAAGACCCCGATCCTGAAAGAGATGGGGGGTCAAAGGGGCGCCCGTACTGGGTTTGCTGTTTCCAACTGAGCGGCCCCTTCATTAACCTTAAGTCCCGACTATCTGATATCCAAAAGCGCACCATGAAGCGCGAACTCATTTACTTAATAACAGACGCTATCTGGGAATCCAGGATGGAAGGAAGCAGTTCCTGTCAGAGTGAGCGTATCCTGCCCTCATTAAGCCGAGCAATGGGGTGTTTCGACAGGAAGTGGAAGGTTACCGCCACAGGAAGAAGGAGCTCGTAGTTAACATAAACGTATTAGCTAACTTTGTTAAGGCGATTTGGCGGCAAATTAAAGGCGATGTTGGTCAGCGGCGTATTCGGATCCGAGTCATCTGCTTGTGATATGTGATGGCTTGGCGCGGTGCAGCAATTAGCAGTCATCTGGCACGCCAGCATGTCAACTCAACCGCCACAGATCAATTCCGTTTTTTGTCGTTGAAATACAACTTTTTTAACTTTTATTAATTGATTTCGCAAAATTTCTACTATTTCAAGTGCAGAGGTGACACACTCACAGGACATAGCATTAGGTACACCAGTAGTATTTCTGGGTCTTATATCAAAAATGTCTTATTGCAAAAAATAGACATTTTTTCCAGCGTCTTTATCGCGCCAATGATAAAAGCTACAAAGGGAACACGGCGTTTATCAGCATCTATCCATAACGCTGACACGGCGTTCTATACTCGCTCGTCCTCCTGACATTGAACTAAACATAGGCTGTGGGATCCAGCAACCTGATCGCTGCACTCAGGGGGGGGGGGGGGGGGGGGCGCTGGTGCATGATGGATGTGGGCGTCACGGTTGCCACGTAGCTACGTGTCGGAGTTAGCCAAAGTTATCTGCATGATGCTTCAACTCTGTACTATACTTTGTACTGTATTTATTACTTCATGTTATTCAGTCATTCATTTTCTACCGCTTATCCTCACAGGGTCGCGTGGGCGGGTGCTGGAGCCTATCCCAGCTGTCGGGGTTATGCCCTGGACTGGTCTCCTAGCTGTGAGGTCTGAATGCTAACCACTCGACCGCCGTGCCGCCCGTGCAAAGACATCATGTCAGATATTCCAAACTATACTTGGAACTTTTTACAGCGGACTACTGCACCTTAGGCAGGGCTTATGGACTCAATTCAAATCCAAGCTGCTAATCTCGGCACCAAATCATCAACCTTTTGTTACTTCCTGCCCTCTCGTTCAACAAAATGGCTTCACATCATCACAGCTCCGTGATGGAGTTGTCGAGTCAAGGACGTTCATCGCTAAGCCTTGGTGAAGCCACCACCGCCACAAGCGTACTTTAGCGTTCTTTATCCAAAACGGGACTAAAGTACACATTTCTAATTCAAATAGGACTCGGTTAAGACAAGAAAAACTCGGCTCACAACCCTCGGCTCAAACTCCGCCCCCCCGCGGAGAGGCTAAAGCCGCCGCAAATGAAAGAATCTTCTCATGGAAGCAGGCAGCCAGCCAAGCACAATGTCTGCTGGCGCCGCCTCGCTCTAAGGATTCTGGGATGGTTTATTTGCCCTCCTGTCATATTTGGCACGCCGGAGACAAAGACCGGCTTCAGTCAAGAGCGACTAAAGAGATCCTCAAAGCGCCAATCGACCTTGGACAAAAGACTGTTTGGATTTGGATCCAGAGAGACGGATGGCGGGGTGGGCGGCTGAAACCGTGGGGTTCAACTGTGACACCTCCATGGCAAGGTTTACGTACTTCTAACACGCCCAAAACTGGAGTACTGTAGTACTTCATGGTTACACCAGCTCGATTCAGAAAAGGACTAGGAAGAAGCCAACTCTTCAGCAGGTACTTCCTGTTTGTAGTACAACTTCTCGGACCCAAGTACTTTGGGTTGCCAGTACTGTCGCGCCCCTAATACATCACTACATTAAATAAATGACATAATGTGAAGTAGGGCTGCACGGTGAGTGCATGAGTGGTTAGCATGCAGACCTCACAGCTAGGAGACCAGGGTTCAATTCCACTCTCGGCCATCTCTGTGTGGAGTTTGCATGTTCTCCCCGTGCATGCGTGGGTTTTCTCCGGGTACTCCGGTTTCCTCCCACATTCCAAAAACATGCTAGGTTAATTAGCGACTCCAAATTGTCCACAGGTATGAATGAGAGTGTGAATGGTTGTTTGTCTATATGTGCCCTGTGATTGGCTGGCCACCAGTCCAGGGTGTACACCGCCTCTTGCCTGAAAACAGCTGGGATAGGCTCCAGCACTCCTGCAACCCTTGTGAGGAAAAGTGGTAGAAAATGAATGAATGAGTTCTCCTATTTTGTGTGGAAGTGGTAACTTTTTGGCTTCTTCTTTTGTCTTTCCCCACCCTCTACCATCTCTGTGTGGAGTTTGCATGTTCTCCCCGCGCATGTGTGGGTTTTCTCCGGGTACTCCGGTTTCCTCCCGCATTCCAAAAACATGCTAGGTTAATTAGCCACTCCAAATTGTCCATAGGTATGAATGTGAGTGTGAATGGTTGTTTGTCTATATGTGCCCTGTGATTGGCTGGCCACCAGTCCAGGGTGTTCCCCGCCTCTCGCTTGAAGACAGCTGGGATAGGCTCCAGCACCCCCCATGCAACCCTCGTGAGGATAAGCGGTAGAAAATTAACAAATTAATGGCACCTTTTGGGTGTTAAGTTGCTGTGTGATGAGGTAAATGTTATTTGTAAGATGACACCATGAGTCAGACGTGCAGGCCGTGCCCTGTGATTGGCTGGCCACCAGTCCAGAGTGTACCCCGCCTCTCGCTCGAAGACAGCTGGGATAGGCTCCAGCACCCCCCGCGACCCTCGTGAGGATAAGCGGTAGAAAATAAATGAATGAATGTTTTTATTATGCTGCTCTACATAACAAAAATGTATGTGAAGCATATAATCGACCCCTAGCAGGTGCCGGTACCCAAGGTCATGGGTGTCTGGGCTCACCTTGAATGATGGGTGAGGAGCTGGGCGGTCTTGGAGGACCTTGGGGGACCTCCAAGTGGAGCTGCCATGCTTCAGTAGGAGGCAGTGGAGGTGGGTGGGGGCATCTATTTTGGATGCGGTCTTGACATGGAGGGAACCTGGGTCCTTCTTTTCACTTGGTGGATTATTTCCAAGTGATGGTGACTGATATTCCGAATACAAATTAGGATTAAAACCATGTAAATTACATAATCTTATGAGTGAGGTGGTGGTTATCGCCGATAACCGGTGGGAGGAGCGATTTGGCCGACTATGATATGACACAACTGACATTGCTTCACCTCGCACTGATTATCATTCACGCCAGCAACCTCCTGTGACCACATCAATAGTCTTTAGCTCTACTTCCTGTAGCTCCTTTGTGCTGGAAGGCCATCACTGTCCGGGGGTGGAAAAAGATAAATAACGTGGGAATGGTCGCGCTGCTCCCACTAATGCACCACACGATGGCTTGAAAGAGGTCACCATGAATCTTCTCCTCCTTTTTAGCCTTGCGCCGCCATCAGCCAATAACCATCATGGCCGTTCAAAGCTTTTGTGCCTTGCAGGAGAGGAAAAAGGAGGAATAAGACGGAAACCTTGAGGGGGAATGAGCGGAGAAGAAGCATATTGATTGCCAGATGTCAGTCACTCCTTGCTATATCGCTTGTGCTTGCTAAGTTGCTGTTCTATCTGCATGCTGATTACTTGCATATAATTTCCGTTATTGCTGATATTAGTGTTGTGGTCACTTTAAGAAAGTCAATTCCTATAGTAATTTATTTTTATTTACTTTTTTAATGTCCAAACAGCCTTCTCTTTTCATCTGTTTTCCCATCTTTGACCATTTTGGGAGATGAAATGTCACCAGCGGCGCTTCAATACTTTTTGGATGAGAAGCGCAAACATTTCATCTCCCAAGCGAGCAAGATGAGAAAGCAATTGGACCTGCCGCGGGACGCCCCAAATAGCAGGCGGGGTTCACAACAAGGTCAAGAGTTAAATACGCTCTTATTATGTAGAATCCGAACACAGTCAACAGCTTTAGATGGCATTCTCAAGTCGTAATTGTGACTTCCTCAAATTGCTGCAAAATGCTGATGCTAAGCTAGGATGATAAAAACTGTAATTGACCATAATATCATGCAAACCGTACAATCTTAACTTGTATGACCCAATAATTCACTTTAACCTTTTTGAAGGCTACCAGCCACCGCAGGAAGTACTGTGCAGAACAGGAAGCTAAAAACCAACAACAATAAGGAACACTCCCAATGCTAGTATGCTATTCCACCTCGTCTTATTTTCACTTATGGCCAACCAAGTTGGGTAATATGAGTGTAAAAGGGACTATAGGGGTGTTATTTCATGTCTGGAGGGCTCTAATGTTAAAAAGAACTTGGAAGGTTGGAAACTGGTTTTCACTGCAGTAAGTTTGAACAACGAACCAAGGATTACTGTGCTGTCTGTACGAGCCCCCCCCCCCCCCAACCCTCGTTCAAGGTAAAACCATATGGTGATACAATAATCCACCTCAAAGACCTCCCACCCACCCAGACTCCCCACATGGAAGAGGCCAGGTGATAGGCAGACGAAAGCGAAGGTCATGCGTACGCCGTGTGCGAGTGACAGTTGTATGTGTGTGTGCGCTCAATGACCATGTCCCCCCCTGGGGGCGGATATAACATCAGGGGGGGTCACAGCGGAGCAAAAGAAGTCTTATCAGCAGGGCTAGTGAGCACCACACAGGAAGATTTAAACCACACTTTGTGGTTTTTCTTCTGTGGGTTGTGTTTTTAATACCGTATTGACCCCGATATATCAGACAGGTGTGTGTGTGTGTGGGGGGGGGGGGGGGGGAGATATGAAATTATAACAGACAAAAAAAGATTGCAATAAAATGTGAGCTCATATTTCTTAGCCGCCCGATACTTCTTTAATGACCGCTTCATTCATCACTATTATCTCGGTGTCGCCACTGCAGCTCTCTCGGAAGTCTCTGTCCCACTTGGCCTTTCCATGATTCCATCGGAGAAACTCAGGGATAGGTTTTTGGACTTCTTTATTGTTTATTTTCAGCAGACAGCTTTGGAGCTTTGGATTTGTTTACCTTTTGAAATGAAATGCTGGAAATGCTTGACTTGGAATCTTGATAACCTGTTTACAACCTTCTAAATACAGGTTTTTAACTTGAGAGCCCTACAGACATGAAATAACACCCCTATAGTCCCCTTTATATGACTTCATATGACTTGATTGTAGCATTTTTACCTCATCTGAACAAATTATTGAACCATCTGTACCTGATTTGTCCTAACTAAATACCGGAGTATACAATGGGAGGAGCCAGTGAGGTGTTCTGTATTCAAGCACAAACCCCGAGCAGCCGTAGCGGTGCCACAGGGGTCTTTGGCAAACCTTTTGCACTTTTTAAATGCTGATAAAATGTGATTTTTGAATATATTTTTGAAAAAAAAAAACTGTAATGAAGCCGTGGTAGCTAGCATCGCTTAGCAGAGGTGCTACATCCTAGCTGGACCATTTCTATTATTCCGCCATGAACTAATTCATCAATTCCAAGCATGGAAGCACGCCCAGGCTGTGTTTTATGGATTAGAACAGTGAGCTTAAAATGGACACGCCCAGTCATACCAGTAAACCCTCTTCTAATGTCTTTTATTTTGAAATAATCCTGTCTTTCAATAATACAACTGGCATGTTGCAGGGGTTATTTGCTGCTGCTTAGAGTGCATTTGTGTGTGTGTGTTTGTGTTTGTGTGTGGGCATCAGTTAAGTGTGCCAGTGCATGCGTTCATAAATCCCAACTCGGCCATCGCCCCCCCCCCGCACACCCGAGATCTTTTGCCCCCAATAACTTTGCTTTGATTATGACTTCCACTCAGCGCACACGCTTGGAGAAGCAATAAATAAGGGTTGGACTCGTCAACAGTCTGACATGAATATCTGTAAAAGAAAGGTCAAGATCCTCATTTTCTGCTTTATTTACCCCCCCACCCCCTCCCAGCTCATTCGCACCCCCCCCCCAGTCACGAATGACAAGATAATTATTGAAGTTGTATTAGTGTTAAACTGCTCTGCGTTGAACTAAAGGCTTCCTCTTATTGTATAATAGCTCGTATAGATTCATATAGGAAACATATGCAAGGGGGGAGGGGCGATGCCCTGAGATAATGGAGCACAGACTCACATGCCCAGACACCTAAGAGCATGTGGACCACTTTTTTAAGGCATGTCTACTTCTCCGAGAAGGAGTAGGAAGAATCAGATGTTACTTAATCCAACCCCTTTATACTTGTCCATCATTCATTTTATTTTCCTAACTTCTTGTGTGTGTGTGTGTGTGGAGGGGAGGTGGTGGTGGGGGGGGGGGGGGGTAAAATAATGACTTTGTAGCTTAAGGGATAAAAATTAGGAAAATAAGACTGAATGAAAGTGATAACATAGAAATAAATAGAAACGGAGATACAGCTAATATAACGCAGGTGACTCTGTCCATGGTCCTGAAACACCACTCTTAGTAGCCTGTAAATGTACCACAGTTGACTCTATCCATGGTCCTGAAACACCACTCTCAGTTGCTTGTAAATGTAGTAGCCTGTAAATGTACCACATGTGACTCTCTCCATGGTCCTGAAACAGCATTCTTAGCAGCCTATAATGTAAATGTACAGGCTGCGTCATATCTGCTATTTTTGGTCAAAGATGCTTTTTAATGTCAACTATCAAAGCACTTTTTTTTTTTTTTAAAGGTGTGATTACTTGCCCCTCGTATAGCTAGCTAGCCCGCAAGGCGCCATCAAAAAGATAAAGGCCCAAGTGATTCCCTGACTTTTGGTTTTGGTCGCTAATCACCCTTATGGAAGCTTCTGGACATTAGCGGCAGATTATTGGCTGCAAGTGACAGCAGAGTGCTGCTTTTCAAAGCTTCTGTGGGGGGGGGGGTGCTGTTTAATATGCATGGACTCGCTAATTACAGCCCTCTTACTCTAATGATGCGGCCTTGAGACTCGTGCATGCCGAGGAACAGCCCCACATACGCAGTCTGACGCCGCGGTGCACGTCACCTTATGGGAAGGAGGTTGCTGGTTCGATCCTCCACCCTGTTGTTAACCTTGATGTTTTCAATAACCTTAAAAAATAATTTTCATTACCGTAACATTCTGCCCTTTTCCCAAGCCAATGATTGCTGGTTCAATCCTTAGTCCTCATACAACCATCCCCGCCGCCATTTTTGTCTTAACTCCACCCCTTTTGCTCAACTGCTTCAAACCATTCCAACATTGAGGACAATATTTCTAGTCAATTACTGTAATATTCGGTCCATTTCCCAAGATAATGATTGCTGGTTCGATCCCTAGTCCTCTTCTTATACAGTATGTATACATTTCAACCATCCTAGAGGCCGCCATTTTTGTTTAACTCCACCCTCTTTTGCTCAACTGCTTCAAACCATTCCAACATTGAGGACAATATTTCTAGTCCATTACTGTAATATTCGGTCCATTTCCCAAGCTAATGATTGCTGGTTCAATCCTTAGTCCTCTTCTCATACAGTATGTATACATTTTAACCATCCAAATAGCCGCCATTTTTGTTTAACTCCACCCTCTTTGCTCAACTGCTTCAAACCATTCCAACATTGAGAACAATATTTGTAGTCCATTACTGTAATATTCTGTCCATTTCCCAAGCTAATGATTGCTGGTTCAATCCTTAGTCCTCTTCTCATACAGTATGTATACATTTTAACCATCCTTATAGCCGCCATTTTTGTTTAACTCCACCCTCTTTGCTCAACTGCTTCAAACCATTCCAACATTGAGAACAATATTTGTAGTCCATTACTGTAATATTCTGTCAATTTCCCAAGCCAATGATTGCTGGTTCGATCCTTAGTCCTCTTCTCATTCAGTAGTCAAATGTTTTTTTTCCATCATTCCATATTTTGACATTTTTTTCCCATTTCAAAATGAATGTACAATTGACATGTAAGATTCTGTGCATGATAGGATGGCTGGTTCGATTCTCAGTCGGTGAACAGCATTCAAGGATATTTCAACATTCATTCTTCTTCATTTGGCTTCAGCGTTCACACGCAATTTCTACTGACATTGCTCCATCCGGGTGTCTATGGGATGTATTTTTAATATTTTGGAGTGTCTGGAACCGATTAATCGAATTTGGATGGGGGGGGGGGGCAACGTTGACTTTTTTTTTTTAAACCAGCCCATTTCTACTGAAACTGCTTCATCTGGTTAAGTTGACATGAAATTGAATTCCATGTGCTTGAAGTTTTGGTTTACAGTACAGAACCTGCGACTATCCTTGTATTACTGCGTTTTGATGACTAAGATACTAATGTTACTATCACTACTTCTTTGCTTTTGCATTATTTAGGTGTCAAATATCCCCTTCAAACAACCCGGACGTCCACGTCGTTCCTCGGCAGCATGACAGCATCCCATGTGGCTTGCGGTGTTTATTCCTGCACGGGGGTGTTGTGGATATTCCCTGAAGCCGTATGTATCTTTTCCCTCTGCATTTTCTATTTTATAACACCCACAAAATGGATCAATTATCACACGGCTACAGCCTGCTAACTCAGTGGGACACATTGCTGAACAGGGAACAACTTCCTCAGTCGGAACGCATCTTTCTCCGAGAAACCGGGAAAGTGTATGCCGCCATTGTTTCCAACTGGAACTGCTCCGTTACCTCAAAGGCACATAATATTGGATTTAATTAGACACAAGTAAGACTGAGAGGCATTGACCCAGTTGTTTGGAGCTGCTGTTGTTGTAAATATAAAGCATAGTTTTGTTTGAAAACGCGTAGGAAATAATGATGTCAAGTGAGTTCATTTGTTCCAGTCATAAATAATAATTAGCATTAGCTTAGCTGGCACCCAGCTGTTTTACTGGCCCTTGGCACATTCGAAAAATACGATCAAACAAGGAAATATGAAAAAGGAGACCGCAGTCATTTTAAAAGAATAAAAATGAAATACAAAAGTAGAAACATTATTGGGGGAAAAGTTGTACAAATATGAGGAAGAAACTTTTTTTTCTTTATTTTGGTTGGGGTGGATTATAACATTGTGAAACTCAAAATATTTTAAGAAAAAAATTGTAATCTTACATGAAAAATATTTAGTAAAACAGCTAAACTGAAATGTGGAAATATCCTGTAAATGTGTTGGAATTGATTCGGCAACTGAGGATGGAACCAGCAATTATAAAGGTTGGGAGAGGACAACAACGTGGGGCTTTTGGGAAAAAAAAAAGTCCTGAAAGATCCGACACCACGTCCAAACACGTTGATGTTGGAATGGTTTGAAAATGTGTTGAACAAAAAAACGTGGATTGAACCAGCAACCCTCAGGCTAAGAGACAATGACTCTACCATCAGAGCCTAAATAATGAATAAATGGACATTTATTTCCAGTTGAACCCTTCCTTGGCGGAGGTAACACCCCAAGGCCAATCGGAATGCGGTAAGAAGACGGAGCAACGGCAACGTTAATGTATCTGAAAAATGCAATTTAGCCAGCAGCCAGTGGAGAATGGGATTGGGAACGCGGGACATCGATACAAGAGCGTTACCTTGGCAACACAAGCTTTGAATGTCCACCAGCCACCAAGTAGTGTAGACATCAATACGGCACGGGGGGGGGACACACAGAGAACCTTCCCAGCATTCATTATCTGGAATAAGTCGTCATGGCATGTGGGCTTCTCTTCTCGCAAACGGCTCCTGACACTTGTTGCCTCCATGTTCATACACACGTGGGTTTATGGACACATCACCCATGGAAATACAGGAAGTAAGGTTGCCGACGCCATGATTGATTGTCATCACCCCCCCCCCATGTATTTGCGTGAAATGAACTGAAGAGAAAGAGATTATATATTGTTATTCAATTTAAAAAAAATACATGAATACAATTTTAAAGTGATTTTTTTTGCAAGTGATTTTAACTCACTAATTGTATTTTAATATAGTATAATAATATTTATTAGTAAAATAAAATTGTTTCAAAGTAAATGTAAAACTAAAAATATAATATAATATATATATATTATTATATATGTAATATATATATATATAATATAAAAATATACTAAAATAAATTTTTAAATTTTCTTTTTGTTTTATATATATGTGTAATATATAATATAAAAATATACTAAAAATAAAATAATTAAAAAAAGAAAAATTTTCTTTTATATATATATACGTATATGTATGTAATCTATAATAATAGTACTAATATATTACTATTATAGTAATAATAGTAATAATAACTATATATGTGTATATATATATACGTATATATGTGTGTAATATATAATAGTACTAATAGTAATACTAATTACTATTATCGTAATAATAGCTATATGTATATATGTATATATGTATATGTGTGTGTGTATATATATATATGTGGATACATACTATATATATGTAATATATAATAATAGTACTAATACTAATTACTATTACTATTATAGTAATAATAGCAATATATAATATATATGTAATAGATAATAATATAATTTAAAAAAATACATTAAAAATATTTAAAAAATATCAATTTTTATTAGTTGTAATTGAAATATTTAATAAAAAATAAAATGATTTAATTGGTGCGTGAAGCAACCTTAGACGTCTGTGAGCTGATTTGACAAAGAGTTCGGATCCTCGAGAGCGTTTAGAAAACAACTCCATCCTCTAAATTAACAAAAGACGTCGTCACACACTCCCAATTATTCGGGGGCCCAACTCCCCCCCCACCCCCCCGCCCGAGCAGCTCGCGGGGCCATTAGCATATGTTGGCTCAGACATTTTATTGCCTCCCCGAATTTGTTTCATTGCCCCAGCAGATGTTCCAGTGGCTATCATCAAAGAGATTTATGCAAGCTGATTACAGCCCAAGAGTCTGGAGAATGGAATCAACATATTCAAGCCCAAAATCCACCCGACTCCTTCTGGAGCAAACATTCTCTCTGCAGTGCTTCCTCCTGAAGACGCAGCGTACGGTGACTCCTCGTTTCCTGTCTGAAAACGATACAAATTCCCACGCTCTTATGGGAGCACGTGAAGGGAACACGGACACGTTAGCAAACAACACCGACCACCAGAAGAGCATATTTTCTCTCTCGCCAACAGCCGCCGCCGCCAACACTCGCCGTAGCCTGGCAGCTGACGGCGTGCAACACTTCCAACGTGTTCCCGCCAATGAATTGGGCAGCAGAGAGGCTATTCTGCTACATAAGGTAGTGTCGCTTGAATTAGACGCCCTTTTGGCGGGGGCCATTGACCTGTTTATCACACATCGACCGCCTACGTTAATCCGGAACCAAAACTCATTGTACTTGGGGGAACCCGGGGGGGTCACGGTTGGCTGCCATTAATAGAACAGACCGTTTTGAATGAAATACACAAAAATAAATGTCCAGTATTCCGTTTAATACGCTTATCACCTGATTGAAATAGCTTTGGGTGTCTGGGCATGCGAGTCTGCCCTTCTTAGGCTCTTCTTCTTTTGCACACTTTTGTTTGTCCCTTCCAATTTGGAGATTCGTCCAATTGATTTGATGATGTATATGACTGCCGCCATGTCCATTTATTATCATTTCATGAGATTATTTACGGATAGGGCTGCATGGTGGATGAGTGGTTAGTGCGCAGGCCCCACAGCTAGGAGACCCGAGTTCAGAACCGGGGACTCCGGTTTCCTCCCACATTCCAAAAACATGCTAGGTTAATTAGCCACTCCAAATTGTCCATAGATATGAATGTGAGTGTGAATGGTTGTTTGTCTATATGTGCCCTGTGATTGGCTGGCCTGCCTCTCGCCCCAAGACAGCTGGGGTAGGCTCCAGCACCCTCGTGAGGATAAGCGCTAGAATATTTATGAATATATTTTCTCTTATATCTACTATATAGGCTAATAAAAGTGACTATAGGGGTGCTAGTTCATGTCTAGAGGGCTCTAATAATAAACTTAATTAGAAGGTTGTAACCAGGTTTTCTAACTGCAAAAAATATTCCATATACATATAAATAAAAAAATATTTGGTAGAAATTCTGGAACCAATTAACCGTGTTAGAATTGTATTGAATGCTTAAAAAAATTATTTTTTTCCTTCCAACTTTCCTTTAAACGACTTGTACTTTTTCCCAGAGGTAGGGAAGAAATATGACATTTAGAAAATGATTTTTTTTTGTACTATTCCAACTTATCTTTTGATTTTTGTTTTGTAGTAGCACAACGGCATTTTATTTTTTATTTTATTATTACCATTTTATGTACTTTTCTTGTAAAAACAGGATTTTAATGAAAGTCTGCCGCTGACAGCTCTTTGACAATAATGACGGGTACAATTTAATAAAACTAGCATTCAAGGAGAACCATAAATGCAACCCAAACTGACAGTTTTTACAGAAAATGTCTTGACTATTCATGTGAAAATGTTTCATATGCGCGGGCAGGGGTGATTGACAGAGTGATGAAGAGCAGACTCACATGCCCGGACACCCAATTCTATTTGAACCAGGTGATGAAGGTGGTGGACACAAGATAAGTCCATATGGCATAATGTTATTTTAGCATAAATACATATATTTATTACTAGTATTAGTCAAATACTTAAAAAAAATAAGTACTGATGAAAAGACAGCTTTAAAAAATGGACACACAAACACACACCGAGTTAAAAATGAGTTAGTACGGGGCGGTGAAAAGCCTTCTACTCCCTGCGGCCCACTGCTGGCTAAGCCTCCGTTAATTCCACTAACCACCTTGGCCATCTTCTCTACAGTCATCATTAATCATCTCTCCGCTCTCCTCCACCCTTCCCCCCTCCATCCTCTCCCTCATTTTCTCCCCTCGTCAGTACATTCCCTTTCCCACTGCAGCCGCGCTAGCCCAGCATTCCTGGCAGATCCTGCAGCGAGGAGATAACGCCAACATGCCTGATGGCCATGAAGTTGACAAAGAAGGCGGCGTGTAAGAATGATTCTGAAAAAAATCAGCATGGAGGTTGGTGTTCACCCCAGTCGCCTACCGGTGCGTTTGGCAACGTAACTCAAATGACATTTAATACAACAACCGTGAAAAGCGGCGTTGTCCAGAACTTCCTTCCTTTCTACTGCAAATCCATTGGCTCGAATGTTCACTCGGATGGGCCCGTTTGCGGCACGTGACCGTTCATTTCACACCCATTGAAGCTTTTTTTTTTTTTTTTTATCAAGCACGGAACAAAACAAAACAAAAAAAATCCAAACATGGCAAGCGGCGTTGGCGGTACAAGTGCAAGGAAGGCAATATGTCAGCCGCCGCCTGGGAGATGAATTATTGAATGGAACGCCATATTGCAACATTTGGCGTCTATTCCTGCCATGAATCCGTATGTCGTATGTGTCATCATGGAAGCTACGTTATTTCCGCACGTCTTTGCTTTTCCTTCATAGAATGATTCCCGGAATTTCCATAAGCTGGTAAAATTGGCAGTTGGAACCTCACTTCCTGTTTGTCAGCGCTTTACCTCCAAAATCTTAACGCCGAAAGCGACTCAGTGCCCCAGAAAATTGGATCAGTGACACACAAAAGGGACTCGGAACCCCACATTGGCGGGGGGCCAGGGGGGGCAACATACTGCAGCCTACTTATATACACATTCCTGGGAAGATTACTTGGAAAAAAATACATTAGTTATAAATTTCCCAAAAAAGTAATTGAATTAATGAGGGAATTACTCCTTCAGAAATGTAATTGGTTATCAGGGAAAGTACTTTGGGGCGGCACGGCGGTCGAGTGGTTAGCATGCAGACCTCACAGCTCGGTGACCAGGGTTCAATTCCAACCTCGGCCATCTCTGGTGTGGAGTATGCATGTTCTCCTAAAAACATGCTAGGTTAATTAGCGACTCCAAATTGTCCATAGGTATGAATGTGAGTGTGAATGGTTGTTTGTCTATATGTGCCCTGTGATTGGCTGGCCACCGGTCCAAGGTGTACCCCGCCTCTCGCCCGAAGACAGCTGGGATAGGCTCCAGCAGCCCGAGTATAAAATAAGATAATTTAGCTTTGCGTTGGTGTGCCAAGGAATTATGTTTCATGAGAAGGCATTGACTAGCTGTTTAGTTTCCTGTGTAGTAATACAGTAATCCCTTGTCATTTTGTACTTCAAATTTCAAATTCACTGCTATTAAAAATACATATTCATAAATAAATCACGCTGTAGCATAAGCATATTTCAGCACATTTTGCATATTTTGGACTTAACTAGCATAAAATGGCTAAATGAACTTACATACAAATGTAAGGCATTCGGAAGAGTCATTCAAAGATGCAATGAATATATGTAGTATTCTACACTGGCCACTGGGTGTCGGGAATGTTATTGTAATACTTGGTGAGACACACAAGCACCAGAGTTTTATTGTTAGATGAACTTAAGTACAAATGTAAGGCATTCGGAAGACTCATTCAAAGATGCAATGAATATATGTAGTATTCTACACTGGCCACTAGGTGTCGGGAATGTTATTGTAATACTTGGCGAGACACACAAGCACCAGAGTTTTATTGTTAGATGAACTTAAGTACAAATGTAAGGCATTCGGAAGACTCATTCAAAGATGCAATGAATATATGTAGTATTCTACACTGGCCACTAGGTGTCGGGAATGTTATTGTAATACTTGGCGAGACACACAAGCACCAGAGTTTTATTGTTAGATGAACTTAAGTACAAATGTAAGGCATTCGGAAGACTCATTCAAAGATGCAATGAATATATGTAGTATTCTACACTGGCCACTAGGTGTCGGGAATGTTATTGTAATACTCGGTGAGACACACAAGCACCAGAGTTTTATTGTTAGATGAACTTAAGTACAAATGTAAGGCATTCGGAAGACTCATTCAAAGATGCAATGATTATAGTATGTAGTATTCGACACTGGCCACTGGGTGTCGGGAATGTTACTGTAATACTTGGTGAGACACACAAGCACCAGAGTTTTATTGTTAGATGAACTTAAGTACAAATGTAAGGCATTCGGAAGACTCATTCAAAGATGCAATGAATATATGTAGTATTCTACACTGGCCACTAGGTGTCGGGAATGTTATTGTAATACTTGGCGAGACACACAAGCACCAGAGTTTTATTGTTAGATGAACTTAAGTACAAATGTAAGGCATTCGGAAGACTCATTCAAAGATGCAATGAATATATGTAGTATTCTACACTGGCCACTAGGTGTCGGGAATGTTACTGTAATACTTGGCGAGACACACAAGCACCAGAGTTTTATTGTTAGATGAACTTAAGTACAAATGTAAGGCATTCGGAAGACTCATTCAAAGATGCAATGAATATATGTAGTATTCTACACTGGCCACTGGGTGTCGGGAATGTTATTGTAATACTTGGCGAGACACACAAGCACCGGAGTTTTATTGTTAGATGAACTTAAGTACAAATGTAAGGCATTCGGAAGACTCATTCAAAGATGCAATGAATATATGTAGTATTCTACACTGGCCACTAGGTGTCGGGAATGTTACTGTAATACTTGGCGAGACACACAAGCACCAGAGTTTTATTGTTAGATGAACTTAAGTACAAATGTAAGGCATTCGGAAGACTCATTCAAAGATGCAATGAATATATGTAGTATTCTACACTGGCCACTAGGTGTCGGGAATGTTACTGTAATACTTGGCGAGACACACAAGCACCAGAGTTTTATTGTTAGATGAACTTAAGTACAAATGTAAGGCATTCGGAAGACTCATTCAAAGATGCAATGAATATATGTAGTATTCTACACTGGCCACTAGGTGTCGGGAATGTTATTGTAATACTTGGTGAGACACACAAGCACCAGAGTTTTATTGTTAGATGAACTTAAGTACAAATGTAAGGCATTCGGAAGACTCATTCAAAGATGCAATGAATATATGTAGTATTCTACACTGGCCACTGGGTGTCGGGAATGTTATTGTAATACTTGGCGAGACACACAAGCACCAGAGTTTTATTGTTAGATGAACTTAAGTACAAATGTAAGGCATTCGGAAGACTCATTCAAAGATGCAATGAATATATGTAGTATTCTACACTGGCCACTGGGTGTCGGGAATGTTATTGTAATACTCGGTGAGACACACAAGCACCAGAGTTTTATTGTTAGATGAACTTAAGTACAAATGTAAGGCATTCGGAAGACTCATTCAAAGATGCAATGAATATATGTAGTATTCTACACTGGCCACTAGGTGTCGGGAATGTTATTGTAATACTTGGCGAGACACACAAGCACCAGAGTTTTATTGTTAGATGAACTTAAGTACAAATGTAAGGCATTCGGAAGACTCATTCAAAGATGCAATGAATATATGTAGTATTCTACACTGGCCACTAGGTGTCGGGAATGTTATTGTAATACTTGGCGAGACACACAAGCACCAGAGTTTTATTGTTAGATGAACTTAAGTACAAATGTAAGGCATTCGGAAGACTCATTCAAAGATGCAATGAATATATGTAGTATTCTACACTGGCCACTAGGTGTCGGGAATGTTATTGTAATACTTGGTGAGACACACAAGCACCAGAGTTTTATTGTCGTTGTTTGAATAATCTCACAATAATCGCACAATAATCCCTAATATGGGCTAAAGTTGCCGGAATTTGACACTTCCTGTCCACCATTCCCCCCTTTTATGTCTACTATATTGGGTAATAGGAGGGCCAAGGTGACTATAGGGGTGTTATTTCATGTCTAGAGAGCTCTAATGTAAATGTAAAAAAAACAACCACAAACTCAAATGCATAGTGGATTAACTCGAGATTCCAAAGTGTCAGGAATTAATTAAACTTTGATGAACTTTAGTTGTTGACATGATTCCCTATTGTCTGGAAATGACTTCCTTCAAGGTTTCTTATTGGCTAAGAGTCGTCGACCACATGATGTCTTTTTATAAGCAGCAGGCACTCGTTCCTACAAACGTGTTCTTCAAAACTTGGTATTTACTGGTGACATTTTCCCAAACAACATCCTTGCAGGAGGTGAGGAATCCCAGTCTTCAAACATGGCGGCCTCTGTAAAAAGGTCACCGGGGCTACAAAGCCCACTTGGCATTTTTTGCACAAGTGATCCCACTCTGCCCACTTTTGCTCCGGTTTTGCTCCAACACAGTCTATTAAAAGGCGCTTGTTGAAAGGCTTCCATGGAGGAACGCTCAGCCCCGGTCCAAACAAAACTGGGTCTCAGCGGCCACTCCCGAGTCCCCCACCATCCCACAGTGTGCGCACTATCACTGTACCCCCTACCGAGCGGCTAATGGGGTCAAATGGCCAATTACACAGTCAGTTTAACCCGGCGGGGCGTGACACATGATCACATCACAGTGGGCGACGAAGCCGCCCAAAACCTGTCATGTGACGCATCCTAACTTGTGTCCATTCAGAGGGAGCACGTGTGGAGAAGCGGGGTCGTACTTAGTGCAAGTCGCCCCTCCTGGGCTCAGATTAATTGCTGGATGGAGCTGACGGATGATGTGGAAGCCAACACGACACCACGGAATTGAATATGCAGGCATCCCACGGATCAAACCCACTTTAGCCACTGAGAGGTGCAATTGGTTCATTGTGTGGAGTCCAGCTATACTTCCTGTTAGCGGCACACTTAGTCAGAATCTGCTGCTAACAAGCGAGTCTGAGTGGGGTTGGGAGGGGGGGGGGGCACTGAGGGGTGGGGGGATTTGGTCCACTGGCTCAACGCAGCCAATGTAGCATATCAAAACGCTCGTACTCCAAACCAGATCGTGGTCAGAGTGACCTCTTGTTGCGTCACAAATGGATGGAGGGGGGGGGGGGGGCGTTTCAGATGCATTGTGGGAGCCACCTGTTGATCTGGAGCTGGCAGTGTCGGAAAACTAGGAAAAAAAAAAGAGATCATCCTTTGTGCTGTTGTCCGTGTGAGGTGACGTTCATGAGCTTAAATGTGTTTTGGTTTTATTTAATTTAGCTGTGAATTGAATTTTGAATTTAGGGCTGCATGGTGGTCGAGTGGTTAGTGTGCTAGGAGACCCGAGTTCAATCCCACTCTCTGTGTGGAGTTTGCATGTGTAGGTTTTCTCCACGGACTCTGGTTTCCTCCCACATTCCAAAAACATGCTAGGTTAACTTAGCAACTCCCGGTTGCACAGCGGTCGGGTGGTTAGCATGCTTGGAGACCCGAGTTCAATCCCACCCTCGGCCATCTCTGTGTGGAGTTTGCATGTTCTCCCCCGTGCATGCGTGGGTTTTTTTCCGCGGACTCCGGTTTCCTCCCACATTCCAAAAACATGCTAGGTTAATTAGCGACTCCAAATTGTCCATAGGTATGAATGTGAGTGTGAATGGTTGTTTGTCTATATGTGCCCTGTGATTGGCTGGCGCTCGAAGACAGCTGGGATAGGCTCCAGCACCCCCCGCAACCCTCATGAGGATAAGCGGTAGAAAATTAATGAATTAATGGTACCTTTTGGGTGTTAAGTTGCTGTGTGATGAGGTAAATGTTCTTTGTAAGATGACACCATGAGTGAATTAATGAATTTAGCCGTGCATTGAATGTTTTTGCTAGTTTAGCACTCATGTAGGGCTGCACGGTGTTCAAGTGGTTAGTGTGCTAGGAGACCCGAGTTCGATCCCACCCTCGGCCATCTCTGTGTGGAGTTTGCATGCGTGGGTTTTCTCCGTGGACTCCGGTTTCCTCCCACATTCCAAAAAACATGCTAGGTTAATTAGCGACTCCAAATTGTCCATAGGTATGAATGTGAGTGTGAATGGTTGTTTGTCTATATGTGCCCTGTGATTGGCTGGCCACCAGTCCAGAGTGTACCCCGCCTCTCTCACAAAGGCAGCTGGGATAGGCTCCAGCACCCCTGCGACCCTTGTGAGGATGAGCGGTAGAAAATGAATGAATTAATGGTTACCTTTTGGGTGTTAAGTTGCTGTATGATGAGGAAAACATTTGCAATCACCTAGTGACCCAATACTTTTGACCACATAGTCTTAGGAAAATGTGCGGTGTTTTCTGCGGACGGGAACATCCTGTATTATTGTCTCGGCTATCATCTTTTCAGCTGTGCCTTTGTGCCATGTTGAGTGAAGAAGCGTCATGGAAGTTAATTGCACAATCGCGATAAATTGAGTGCCTTTAGTTCCCATCCTGGCGTGGGGGGGGGGGACTAAATCCCAGGTCCATTAAATCAGTCAATGCAACAGATTAGCCGGTGCCGAATAATATTAGCGGAAAATAGTTCCGAGATTTCCCACTCCCTCATGTGTTCACAAAGGGAGCGCGACACCTGCGCACTGCGGAAGGAAGGGATGGTGTTGTGACAAAACATGACGACAAAGGGCAACCATGTTGAACTGACACAGGGACATAAACAAGGGCGAGTTTTGTTCGTTTTGGGGGTTTTGCGACCCCCTTTATTTTATTGTAGAATGAATCTTTTTTTTGTCAACTCTAATTGCAACTGCTGGTAATGTAATATCTGTTATTGTTTACAAATCACTTGAAGTGTTGTGTTCCCACCAATGAATTAGACGCCCTTTTAGCGGGGGCCCTTGACCTGTTTATCACACAGCGACCGCCCAAATCAATCCGGAACCAAAAGTCATTGTACTTTGGGGAGCTGCCGTCAATAGAACAGACCGTTTTGAATGAAATGCACCAAAATAAAAATAAAATGTCCAGTATTCCGTTTAATACGCTTATCACCTGATTTCAAATAGCTTTGGGTGTCCGGGCATGCGAGTCTGCCCTTCTTAGGCTCTTCTTTTTTTGCACAGGAGGAGTAAGTAAGCTAAGTAAATAGCAGCAGCGGGAAGGCTGTATTCATCATTTCAAAATGCTTGATTGAGTCCAACCAAACATGTTTTATCATGGCCCCCTTATCATGAAAAGTAGTCAGATATCCATATAACCCAGCGGTTCATGTTGAACTGACACAGGGACAGAAACCAGGGCGAGTTTTGTTCGTTTTGGGGGTTTTGGTTTGGTTTGGGGTTTGTTCACTTCCTGCTTTCCTAATATAGTTTAAGGTATTTTTTTCATTTTTTTAATTTTTATTTTAATTTTTTTTATAATCAGTAACTGTTACATTTGTTCACTTCCTGCTTTCCTAATATGGTTTAAGGTATTTTTTATGAATATATATATTTTTTTTTTTTACAATCAGTAACTGTTACATTTGTTCACTTCCTGCTTTCCATAATACAGTTTAAGGTTTTTTTTTTTGTTTTTTTTTTAAATAATGTACCGAAGTACGAGGTGGGTGGGTTATAGCGCCACCTGGTTGCTCTGCGGCTTAAAAATTTCCCAGGGACAAGCTCTCTTAGTGCGGACAGATTGTTTTTTGTTTTTTTCCAAGCCGTAGAGGAGAAAACATTTGTTTTTAAAAAGTACCCGTGGTGGTTGCCCGAGGCTGCTTGATTCAACGGCGTTATTTTAAGCAGATACAAAGAGTCCTGTGAATGCTAACCAGTAACATTAGCATACGGAGAGCGTTAGATAGCGATAGGGAGCAAGAGTCTCTCTCTGCAGCAAGAATATATCTGAAGATGGATATTGTCTGCCGGGTGCCAAGACTATTTTTGGAGCCCCTCCTGACTCCCCCGGCCCCCTTTGATCAGCTTTGTCATCAGGTGTGAGAGCCACGACACGCCGGGTGGATGGTGGGGGGGGATACTTCCACAGTGGATGCAGCGTTTGTGCTTGCTTGTTTGACGGTGGCCCTGGTGGGTTCGCGTGTTGGCCACGCAGTCGCTTGTTTTAACGCTCGACTTCTTTTGTTTACGTGCTCGCTCACGCAGCTACAAACAGATTTATGTGCTGAATAACGCTACAGAATTCACAGTAAGTGACCAAAGTCATCACGGAAAACCTACCTACACTTTTATTGACGTCACCTCCACTTGGGAAGTTGTGTGCTGCAGCGAAATGAGTCCGAGTGGAAACAGCGGTTGGGTTGAAGTAATGTTCCGCACCACAGAGCCGCGTTTGTCAAAATTGTTCCCCACTCCCCTGGGATGGCCACTGGAGTGCAGGCTGCACGGTGTTCGAGTGGTTAGCGCGCAGACCTCACAGCCAGGAGACCTGGGTTCAATTCCACCCTCGGCTAAAAATTTTAAATTTATGAATTAATGGTACCTTTTGGGTGTTAAGTTGCTGTGTGATGAGGTAAATGTTGTTTGTAAGATGACACCATGAGTCAGACGTGCAGGCCTCACGGCTAGGAGACCAGGGTTCAATTCCACCCTCGGCTAAAAATTAAAAAAATTATGAATTAATGGTACCTTTTGGGTGTTAAGTTGCTGTGTGATGAGGTAAATATTGTTTGTAAGATGACACCATGAGTCAGACGTGCAGGCCTCACGGCTAGGAGACCAGGGTTCAATTCCACCCTCGGCTAAAAATTAAAAAATTAATGAATTAATGGTACCTTTTGGGTGTTAAGTTGCTGTGTGATGAGGTAAATGTTGTTTGTAAGATGACACCATGAGTCAGACGTGCAGGCCTCACGGCTAGGAGACCAGGGTTCAATTCCACCCTCGGCTAAAAATTAAAAAATTAATGAATTAATGGTACCTTTTGGGTGTTAAGTTGCTGTGTGATTAGGTAAATGTTGTTTGTAAGATGACACCATGAGTCAGACGTGCAGGCCTCACGGCTAGGAGACCAGGGTTCAATTCCACCCTCGGCTAAAAATTAAAAAATTAATGAATTAATGGTACCTTTTGGGTGTTAAGTTGCTGTGTGATGAGGTAAATGTTGTTTGTAAGATGACACCATGAGTCTGACGTGCAGGCCTCACGGCTAGGAGACCAGGGTTCAATTCCACCCTCGGCTAAAAATTAAAAAATTAATGAATTAATGGTACCTTTTGGGTGTTAAGTTGCTGTGTGATGAGGTAAATGTTGTTTGTAAGATGACACCATGAGTCAGACGTGCAGGCCTCACGGCTAGGAGACCAGGGTTCAATTCCACCCTCGGCTAAAAATTAAAAAATTAATGAATTAATGGTACCTTTTGGGTGTTAAGTTGCTGTGTGATGAGTTAAATGTTGTTTGTAAGATGACACCATGAGTCAGACGTGCAGGCCTCACGGGTAGGAGACCAGGGTTCAATTCCACCCTCGGCTAAAAATTAAAAAATTAATGAATTAATGGTACCTTTTGGGTGTTAAGTTGCTGTGTGATGAGTTAAATGTTGTTTGTAAGATGACACCATGAGTCAGACGTGTAGGCCTCACGGCTAGGAGACCTGGGTTCAATTCCACCCTCGGCTATCTCTCTGTGTGGAGTTTGCATGTTCTCTCCGTGCATGTGTGGGTTTTTTCCGAGTACTCCGGTTTCCTCCCACATTCCAAAAAACATGCTAGGTTAATTAGCGACTCCAAATTGTCCATAGGTATGAATGTGAGTGTGAATGGTTGTTTGTCTATATGTGCCCTGTGATTGGCTGGCCACCAGTCCAGGGTGTACCCCGCCTCTTGTTCAAAGACAGCTGGGATAGGCTCCAGTGACCCTCGTGGGGATAATGAATTTACAAAATGGCCGTCTGGCGTGAAAATTTGTGGGTTCTTGTTACGGGTAGCGTTCATTTTTACTGATTGGTCGTCAAGTTCCATTGTTGTCATAATGCGAGTAAATTCATTAACATGTAAGATTTGAAGGTTTAGACATACATAACTTGATTTAGTGGTGGGTGGGAGGGGGGAGCGTGGGGGGGGGGGTGATAGCTTGTTTTCTTTTGCTTGTTTATCCAATTTTTTCACCTCATTGCCTCCTTTTTTTTCCCTCCTTACCTCCTTCATTCCATGCACACTGGCTGTGGGTGCCTTCCGCAGTTTCACGCACACGCACGCGTGCACATCCTGAGCCTCAACTCCACTTCCTGGTTGCCGAGCGTGCAAGTTTTTTTTGTGTGTTTTTTTTTTTTTTGCAATGCATGCGTTGAGGATTGTGGCGCATTGGTCCGCTGTTGTGTTGAATGAGGAGCATTGGGAAGAGGAGGAGGAGGAGTGGAGTGGGGAGGAGGAGGAGTGGGGGGTACAAGAACTCCGCTTCGGCTGCAGAGTCTCTCCACTTGATCCAGCTCCCCGATGCGCACACACGCAACATCATTGGATTCTTTTGCAGGGACACAACTTGGTTCCTTCCTGGATGATCTTTACGCACGGCGCTTGCGGGGAAGATGAAGATGCGGATGAGATGAGGCTTACGCGTTTTTTTCCATCTCGCCTCTCCTCCTCGTTTCCCGATGAGGGGACCAAAGAGGACATCAACGAGGCTGCCTGATGTTCGATTCTTTGCCTGAAGCTCGCAAAGGTGGAGCGATCGGAGCTGGGCTCATGACGGGACCATTAATCCTTTCAGTGCACCGCAGCGCTTTGGAGACGTTTGGATGGACATCAACACCAAGCGTGTGTCTTCTCCTGGAACTGTTTCTGGTCTTGTATGAAAGCGGAGATTAGTTGGTCTTCCTTCAGGACTGCATTGAGGAGATTTTTTTTTCAAAAAAGGTACGAGTGCCTTCCGGTGAATCCTGACCCCCTTCAAAAACAACTCACCTCTTTTTCTTCTCTCCTTAAGTACTCCCACATCTAAATGGAATTAGTTGAGTCTGCAGCCGTTTGCGAAAGGAACAGACATGGTACATGGACACAGCTTCCATTACGGTAAGCTATTTACATCTGGCTTAAACTGGTTTCAATTCACATTAAAATAGAAGCAGGAAATGTGAGTTGTTTTTTTTTTAATTTCTGGACCACAAATTATCTTAATACAGCATTTACTGGAAATCATGTAAACAGCAGTCATCTATAAATGAGTACTATGAAATATAAGTTGTAGATGAGTATGAATTTAGCAATCAAAAGTTTGGATCCACTTTCTCATTAAACAGCATCAACAATTGTCTCCAAACTTTTGACTGGCACTGTATGGATATTTAAAATATCAATATTTAAAGGTATATTACACACAATCCTTCCATTATGGAGCTAACAAAGGCTGTTGTTTATTATTATTATTATTATTATTATTGTTATTATTCCAGTTGTTGCAGGTCTTCTCCTACTTGGCTTGTCTGGTGCAACAAAGAAAGAGACAGCAGGTAAGAAACCCACACCGGCATTGCTGGACCAGCCAGGACACACTGTTGTGTTAGCTTTAGCTTTGGTGGAACCTTGAGTTTTGTTCAGTGGAACAGAAGACGCACACAAAGGGAAACTGCAGTTATAACCATAGAAGAAGCAATGGCATGTACACTTGGCGAATTTCCACAAAGATTAATTATTATTATGAATGAGGTTTTTTCATAGTACGGTTTGTAACATTAGTAGAGCCCTCTAGACGTGAAATTACACCCCTATAGTCACTTTACTTACTTACATAAACTTCCTATTCTGTGCAGTACTTCCTGCCATGGCGATTGTCTCATTAATAGGACATTACTGACACCTAGTGGCCATTGTAGAACACTACATATCAACACCTTGTTATTCAATGCGACTTCATATGCCTTATATTTGTATTTTAGTTCATTTAGCCATTCTTATGCGTCAACATATTTACTTTAGGCAATAAATATATTAGAATTATCAATATAGTATTTTCGCAGAGCACTGAAAACCTCTTAATATTTTTATTAGAGCCCTCTATGCATAACACCCCTGTAATCCCATTATGTCCACATTACTGACACCTAGTGGCCATTGTGGAACACTACATGTCAACGCCTTGTTATTCAATGCGACTTCATACGCCTTATATTTATATTTTAGTTCATTTAGCCATTCTTATGCGTAAACATATTTACTTTAGGCAATAAATATATTAGAATTATCAATATATCAATACTTAAAAACCTCTTAATAATTTATTTAGAGCCTTCTATACATAACACCCCTGTAATCCCATTATGTCCACATTATTGACACCTAGTGGCCATTGTGGAGCACTACATGTCAACACCTTGTTATTCAATGCGACTTCATACGCCTTATATTTATATTTTAGTTCATTTAGCCATTCTTATGCGTAAACATATTTACTTTAGGCAATAAATATATTAGAATTATCAATATATCAATACTTAAAAACCTCTTAATAATTTATTTAGAGCCTTCTATACATAACACCCCTGTAATCCCATTACTTCCACTTTACTGACACCTAGTGGCCATTGTGGAACACTACATGTCAACACCTTGTTATTCAATGCGACTTCATATGCCTTATATTTGTATTTTAGTTCATTTATCCATTCTTATGCGTAAACATATTTACTTTAGGCAATAAATATATTAGAATTATCAATATAGTATTTTCGCAGAGCACTGAAAACCTCTTAATATTTTTATTAGAGCCCTCTATGCATAACACCCCTGTAATCCCATTATGTCCACATTACTGACACCTAGTGGCCATTGTGGAACACTACATGTCAACACCTTGTTATTCAATGCGACTTAATATGCCCTATATTTGTATTTTAGTTAATTTAGTCATTCTTATGCGTCAACATATTTACTTTAGGCAAGAAATATATTAGAATTATCAATATATCAATACTGAAAACCTCTTAATATTTTATTTGGAGCCCTCTATACATAACACCCCTGTAATCCCATTACTTCCACATTACTGACACCTAGTGGCCAGTGCAGACTACTACATGGAGTATCACGTCTTTCAAATGAGTCTTGCAAATACCTTATAAATGCATTTTACTTCATTATGCCTGAAAATGCATAATTTCAGCAAAAATACATAGAATTAGCTGAATTATGCTTATTTTTTTGGCTATGATTTTAACTACGATTTATTCTATTTTTGAGGGAAAAAAATCAACAACTTGAGAACATAAAAAAAAAGCCAAATGTTTGTGTTTCAGTGAAAAACAATTCCGGGGTGAAGCCAGCCGGGCAATGTGGAACATGGGTGAAAGAACCAGAAGGCGGCCTTTTTACGTCTCCCAATTACCCCAACAAATACCCCCCCGATACAGAGTGTGTTTACATCCTTGAAGGTAAGGACGTCCGAAGTCGTGTTTTCATTTTAATTGCTGTTGCACGTTTACGATGTCATCAACCGTGTCTTCCAGCGCCCCCCAGGCAGTGCATCGAGCTCCACTTTGAGGAGCAGTACTCCATCGAGTCCTCTTGGGAATGTAAATTTGACAACATCGAGGTTCGGGATGGACCTTTCGGCTTCTCTCCGATGCTGGGACGCTACTGCGGTCAGCAAAGCCCGCCGGATATCAGAAGTAGCGGGCGGTACTTGTGGATAAAATTTGTAACGGACGGCGAACTGGAGGCGGTGGGATTTTCGGCGAGCTACAACTTCACCGCAGGTGAGTCTGCTTTGTTTTTTGCGGTGCGGCGCCGGTCAATCGGCTTGTTCCTCCGTGAGAAGCTGTTACTGGCGGCCTCACGCTGAATAACAAGTATCATCCAGGGACTCTGCCTGGTGTAGTGATATCGATTGCCTGTCTCTTTCCATTGGACGTATACTATCATTGGCTCGGCGCTCCGAGGACTGGCCAAGCTGCTCTGTGTTTTTGCGGCTGGAGTCGAGTGGAGTTGTGTCACTTCACAGACACGGAAAAAGCTGAAACGACATTCCAGCTATTTGGAAAACCACCTTCTACTTGCTGCAATTTTAGAACAGGAAGGGGAAAATTCCGAGTACTCTTTCTATACATTCCACGCCAGTGTTGCATTAGTGGAGTTATGCAATCATGCTTAACTTCCCATGGATTGTTCACTCATTCATTCATTTTCTACCGCTTTTCCTCACAAGGGTCGCGGGGGTGCTGGAGCCTATCCCAGCTGTCTTTGGGCGAGAGGCGCGGTACACCCTGGACACATATAGACAAACAACCATTCACACTCACATTCATACCTATGGACAATTTAGAGTCACTAATTAATCTAGCATGTTTTTTGAATGTGGGAGGAAACCGCTAAACAACATTTACCTCATCACACAGCAACTTAACACCCCATTAATTAATTAATTTTCTACCGGTTATCCTCACGAGGGTCGCGGGGTAGAGGCGGGGCACACCCTGGACTGGTGGCCAGCCAATCACAGGGCACATATAGACAAACAACCATTCACACTCACATTCATACCAATGGACAATTTGGAGTGGCTAATTAACCTAGCATGTTTTTGGTAATGTGGGAGGAAACCGGAGTACCCGGAGAAAACCCACGCATGCACAGGGAGAACATAATAAACTCCACACAGAGATGGCCGAGGGTGGAATTGAACCCTGGTCTCCTAGCCGTGAGGCCTGCACGTCTGACTCATGGTGTCATCTTATAAACAACATTTACCTCATCACACAGCAACTTAACACCCAAAAGGTACCATTAATTCATTAATTTTCTACCGCTTATCCTCGCGAGGGGTGCTGGAGCCTATCCCAGCTGTCTTCGGGCGAGAGGCGGGGTACACCCTGGACTGGTGGCCAGCCAATCACAGGGCACATATAGACAAACAACCATTCACACTCACATTCATACCTATGGACAATTTGGAGTGGCTAATTAACCTAGCATGTTTTTGGTAATGTGGGAGGAAACCGGAGTACCCGGAAAAAACCCACGCATGCACGGGGAGAACATAATAAACTCCACACAGAGATGGCCGAGGGTGGAATTGAACCCTGGTCTCCTAGCTGTGAGGCCTGCACGTCTGACTCATGGTGTCATCTTATAAACAACATTTACCTCATCACACAGCAACTTAACACCCAAAAGGTACCATTAATTCATTAATGTTCTACTGCTTATCCTCACGAGGGTCGGGGGTGCTGGAGCATATCCCAGCTGTCTTCTTGGGGCGAGAGGCGGGGTACACCCTGGACTAGTGGCCAGCCAATCACAGGGCACATATAGACAAACAACCATTCACACTCACATTCATACCTATGGACAATTTGGAGTCGCTAATTAACCTAGCATGTTTTTGGAATGTGGGAGGAAACCGGACTACCCGGAGAAAACCCACGCATGCACGGGGAGAACATGCAAACTCCACACAGAGATGGCCGAGGGTGGAATTGAACTCAGGTCTCCTAGCTGTGAGGCCACTACGTTAACCACTCGAGCCACCGTGCAGCCTAGAATTAGAAGAATAAATAATAAATAAACCACAGGATGTAAAAAATTAATTATAAGTCTTATTCTGTGTAAAGTTGAATATAGGGGTGCTAGTTCCTTTCTGGAGGGCTCTAATAATGTTAAATACATTTATAAGGTTGGAAACTCATTCATTCATTTTCTACCGCATTTTTCTCATGAGGGTCACAGGGGTGCTGGAGCCTATCCCAGCTGTATTTGGGGCGAGAGGCGGGGTACACCCTGGACTGGTGGCCAGCCAATCACAGGGCACATATAGACAAACAACCA
Organism: Doryrhamphus excisus; assembly: GCF_037039965.1. Taxonomy (NCBI): domain Eukaryota; kingdom Metazoa; phylum Chordata; class Actinopteri; order Syngnathiformes; family Syngnathidae; genus Doryrhamphus; species Doryrhamphus excisus. Next base: position 2,785,043 of record NC_136361.1, read on the forward strand.
TTCACACTCACATTCATACCTATGGACAATTTGGAGTTGCTAATTAACCTAGCATGTTTTTGGAATGTGGGAGGAAACCGGAGTACCGAATGTCGCTACACCTGTGTGCGGGATTGATAACAAGGGTACAACCCCGGGAGGAGCTCTCTGTGAATGTTCTGAACTCCTATTTCCACGCCAGCGCTGCATTAATGCTATCTGCTGGAGTCCTGATAGTCAACTGATTGTAAACACAACGCCAGCTTGTCCTGATAAGTAAATATGAAGTATTCAATTCATGGGTGGTGTGGAAAACATCCGGAAACATCCGAGCGGTGGAAGGAAACCGCATTCGGATGTGAAATGGTTTGTCGAGAACCTGCAGTGATTCTTCTCCTTAATGGTGACATGCAGCCAGTGGGTATGAATGATGAATGTCTCGGTATGCGTTCCTCTTTAAGCTATACGAGCGTGGAATTGTCTTCTAACTGCGTAGTCGTTTCGCCAAAGGATGTTGAAGTTCCGCAGCCCGGCGGCGGCCAAAGTCATATCATCAGCAGGGGATGCATGAATCCTGTTTTGATGATAATGACGTGCTAAGTCAAAAGGATGATTCTGAAGTCTTAAAGACACTTTTGGCAAGCGTGTCCTCCATATTGTTGCTGAATACCAGCAGCGTTTAGGCCTGGATGAGTCCCGCTTTTCCCACGTGAACAGCGGTCCAAGCTATGGAGTCGGCTTCATAACTTCCAAGTCCAATCAGCTGGTAGCTGTTTTGTTTATGAAAAGCAGCCACAATATATTTAACTTAACTTAACTTTTCAGCAATTTCCATGCAGAAAAGATTGTTAAATGTTGTTTGAGCGGCGTTCAAATTACAGTAATCCTTCGCCACTTCAAATTTGATGACTTCACTCAATCATGTTTTTTTTCAGAATCATACAAAGTAATAAATCCTACTGTTTTGTGCTTAAATACAGCCTATTATTAGTTTAAAAAAAGACCTTTTCGTTCAGTACATTTTATATAAAAAAAAACATTGTTCGTGAAAGCATGACATGCTAAATGCTAAAATGGCCCATCTTTTAATAACAACAACAAGGAACGTTCCCAAACATGCAGGTCTCGGTCTTATGTTTTGTTTTTGCCATAATATGAGTGTACATGTGACTATAGGGGTGTTATTTTCATGTTGAGAGGGCTCTAATGTTAAACATATTGCAGTAGTTGTTAACTTAAATAAGTGAATTAATCCTACTTGTAGGAAATATACTTATTATGGCCTGATCTGGAACCAATGAATCGCTATAAATGTATATAATACTTTTTCATGCCCGATAATATGTCACCAGCCTTCTTGTTATATGTTTTGTTTATATATTTTATAAAAATGCTTGGCTTGGTATAGACACGAAGTACACCATGTTGCACCAAAATGCAACAAATATGATGCTGGTGGAAATGGCTTTCAATGGATTGTGGTATGAGATCGGGATCTCGGTGAACTTGTTTGTTGAGCTTGTTGGCTTATTGTGAAGTTCAATAACTTCCCTCTCCAGTTCCCTGTTCTTGCATGAAATCTCAAAATAAATATGACTTATGCTCCATTATGGGGGGAAAAAAACATCAGAATTTCAGTGTGCAATGAGATACTTAACACTACATACTTACCCACAACATGGATAAGTATAACGTAATATACACAAATAACGGCATATCCACTTGAAAGTGTCCAATGGAAGCCTCCATCTGCTCCTCCTTTCACGGATAATAATGGCAGCTGTACTGAAGAGCGCTTACAACAAGTGTTGAGGGGACAGTAGAGGTTAGTTGGGATTGAATAGAGAGCAGTGGATAACGTCGACGGCATAAATTGAGCATTTGGGTTTTCTGGAGCTTTCACTTGTATTCAGTTGATATTGTATCATAGTGATTATTCCTGGTGTGATATAGTTCATCTTCAAACAGATAAAATAATGCTAAATTAAATTAAATTAAATTAAATTAAATTAAATTAAATTAAATTAAATTAAATTAAATTAAATTAAATTAAATTAAATTAAATTAAATTAAATTAAATTAAATTGAACTATATTAGGAAAGCAGGAAGTGAACAAATGTAACAGTTACTGATTGTAAAAGTACCAGATAGAGGGGTAGTATTTAATAAACTTTGCTTCTTCCTACTTTGAGAACTGATTATGTGATGCATTCAATGGTAATCTGATGCATGTTCAAATGAAATTAAACCATTACCATTACCATATTTTCTGGCTTCCAGCGACGCGGTTATTTGATTCGCTTACTGACGGGTCTCAGATTCAACTTTTATACTCATTTTTATGTTGTTTTCACCTCTAAATGTAGCCTAGACAGGAAACAGAGCATGGATATTCAGTGCTGTTTATGAATGGAATAAGCAATGCAATCGAACCCAACTGGGAAACACTTCTCCAATACTTTAGTACAGCAACTGGCCTCACTGTTCAATTACTTTTGGAGGACACGAAGTAAAAAATACAACTGTTATCTCAGGAGTGCGCTTGGCGTAATTATACAAAGTATTCACTTGAAGTCCAATCGTGTTTCGCATCTGCAGCTGCTCTAACCGTGTTAATTCACACGCTCTGCTGAATGAATGAGAAGGAGGGGGGGTGTATGGGGGGGGGGCAGGAGCAATAAAGTTGCCATGAATCAGCTACTTTTACTCCCCTTCAGTCAAAAAAAAAAAAACTTCTTTGCATTCTGCCAGCATGCTTCCACAGCCGTGTTGCGTTCATGCTCCATGATATCTTCAAGCTTCATGTTAAGATCCCGCCTGGGAATTCTCACCCATCCCAAATGCAGCATTGTCCGTTGTTTGATGACACAAAAGAATGAGTCATCTCCGAGTCGGGAACATCTTCCTCCTGCTGCCAAGGTCAATAATCCCAACAGGGATCCTGTCTTGGAAGTCTTGGAAGTCTTAAATGCAAGCTTTTTATGAGCGTATTTGTGGGATTTTTTTTTTTATTCCGCTCCTCAGGTCGTCTGGCGAAGCGGAGCGGAGCTTTGAAATTCACCAGATTGGAAGATCAAGCAGCGTTTCGCCCTCTCGGTGCAAAGCCTGAGCAAATACGGAGTTCTACCCCCCCCCATTTGGATCTTTTGTGAGGCCAAGACCTGCTGTTGAAAAAGTGACTTGTGGCGATATTTACACTTTGTGGCGATATTTACACTTTGTGGCGATATTTACACTTGACGGTTCAAGTGGCGATTCACTTCGATATGAACATCGGTGGCTGGTAGATGGTTGTACAAATGTTACATTAATAGTATCTTTATATTAGCTTATCTATATTAGCTTTACCGACTGTTTGAGACTTGCCCAACTTGGTCAGTCCCCAGGTCACTCGTATGTGTGAGTGACGGGAAGAAAATCTTTGTGTTGATTTGAATCTGTCGATGGCATTATGTCGTAACGTCTCCCCGAACGTTTCAGGGAGGTGGTCCATCGGCGATGTTTTGATTGCAAAACAAGCTAAGAGGCCTGGGTTTCTGGTTTTTGCAGATGTGGTCCGGGGTGGACTGCCATCTCCAGGTCGGGTCGAGATGCTGCCCCCACTGGTGGAGTTCATGTACCCTTGGGTTTTGTTTAAGAGTGAGAGGTGGATCGGTGATGGCTGCCTCAGGGATCTGGTAGGGATGTTCTGGGCACGTCTGACTGGGAAGAAGCCTCGGAAGACCCAGGACACGTTGGAGGGGCTCCAGAATGTTTCTTAACCGGTCTGGGAACGCCTCAGGTTCTGCCGAGTGGAGGGAAGTCTGGGGTTCTTGTCCTTGGCTGTTGCCCCTGTGACCTGACCTCGGATGAAATTGTACGTAACCCGAGGACCACCAGGACTAGAGACCCGGTGTACTATGATCTGGTCTATGATTTAAAATTGGGGTCATGTGTAGCAAAGCTCCAGTCCAAAAGATACTGATGGATGTTGAATTCCAGAATGTTTCTCAACCCGTCTAGGAACGCCTCGGGTTCTGCCAGGTGGAGGGAAGTCTCTGCTTCTTGTCTTGGGCTGTTGCCCCTGTGACCTGACCTCGGATGAAATTGTACGTAACCCGAGGACCACCAGTACTAGAGACCCGGTGTACTATGATCTGGTCTATGATTTAAAATTTGGGTCATGTGTAGCAAAGCTCCAGTCCAAAATATCCTGATGGATGTTGAATTCCAGAATGTCTCTCAACCGGTCTAGGAACGCCTCAAGTTCTGCCGGGTGGAGGGAAGTCTGGGCTTCTTGTCTTGGGCTGTTGCCCCTGTGACCTGACCTCAGATGGAAAACGGGCGACCAAACCATCAGCAAACAATGGTCAGCACGGAACGGAAATTGTACGTAACCCGAGGACCACCAGGACTAGAGACCCGGTGTACTATGATCTGGTCTATGATTTAAAATTGGGGTCATGTGTAGCAAAGCTCCAGTCCAAAATATCCTGATGGATGTTGAATTCCAGAATGTCTCTCAACCGGTCTAGGAACGCCTCGGGTTCTGCCAGGTGGATCGAAGTCTCTGCTTCTTGTCTTGGGCTGTTGGCCCTGCGACCTGACCTCGGATGAAATTGTACGTAACCCGAGGACCACCAGTACTAGAGACCCGGTGTATTATGATCTGGTCTATGATTTAAAATTGGGGTCATGTGTAGCAAAGCTCCAGTCCAAAAGATCCTGATGGATGTAAGACTAGCCAAGCCCCACCTGGATTGAGAGTCGTTCCGGAATAAAGGGAATGGGATTATGGTCAGGATTACAGATGGATGAGACAATCACGAAGAGGCTTGGACTTTAAGATTGGGAAAATTGAAAATTCCGTGGAGTTACGGACCATGGCGGCAAGCTACCCCCCCCCCCCCCCATAACATTTGTATTTAGAATATTGTGGATTTCTATTCCAGCAGATATTCCATTAATCACAGGTTGCCCCAAGTTTTCCGATCTTTGTCTTTGCGAGGCGGATGTTCCACCGACCGCACGATTCCTTAACACTGTCCTACATTGCTAACGCGTATGTGAGCCGGAGAAGAGAGTGGAATTCTATTCCTGCCTTCCCCAAGGCGGCGTGAAGTTTAAATTCACAGAAAAGAGTTAGATTAAATTTGAGTAGAAACAGACAGAAGCCCCCCCCCCCATCCCCCCCACCCGTGGTGCATTTATTTCGCACTTTTGGGCCTGTGATTCTAAGATCTCGCTGACGTTTGGCTCAATGAAGCACTTACTATGCACAGTGGTGTTTTATCGTGGGGGGGGGGGTACGGTACTCTCAGAGCCTGGTGTTTTTCTACATTAGCATTGTAGTTTATTTTTCCTGCCCTACCACGCAATCCTTAAAATATACAATTTTTGTCATCTTCTGAACACATCACTGCTCTGTATTATGTATAAAATACACCCTCAGTGATGGATATTTAATTTGTAAACATATTAATAGATTACTTGTCTGACATAAGGATGGTGGATATTGGGCAAATCCCTCAATATAAGCCAAAAGATTACCACTTCCACACGAAAAGGGAGAACCTGAGTTGCTGAGTTCCTGCACGGTACTCTCAGAGCCTGGTGTTTTTCTACATTAGCATTGTAGTTTATTTTTCCTGCTCTACCACGCAATCCTAAAAATATACCATTTTTGTCGTCGTTCTGAACACATCACTGCTCTGTATTATGTATAAAATACACCCTCAGTGATGGATATTTAATTTGTAAACATGATAATAGCATACTTGTCTGACATAAGGATGGTGGATATTGGGCAAATCCCTCAATATAAGCCAAAAGATTACCACTTCCACACGAAAAGGGAGAACCTCAGTTGCTGAATTCCTGCAGTGTTCAGGTAATGTAAGTGATGTAGTGACCAGAATACTACATATCACTTTTGTATTGCAGTATGTGTTGATTAATAGACCAAACGGCCATTTATGAATTGGTTGCGGTCAAGTAATGCGCTCCGTTTTGCCTCGCTTGCGTCGTCGCACAAGAAACCTCCCGCTCCGTTCAATTCCAGTCACACTCTCGGCAAGTTGTTTTCCCAGATTGTTCCGAGCGGCGCTGCTTGTTTGTCTGATTGTCTTCCCTCTACGGGGAAAATGTGTAGTTCTTCATTATGACCACTTTATGCATGCTTCTTGTGTGTAATGCAATTCCCCCCCCCCCAAGTAATACTGCCAGCCTGAATGGTTTGGCAAAGAGGAAATAACACTTTTATTTTGCAGTCTGCCCATTTGGAAGTAAAAAGCTGCAGACTCGGAGGAAGAAAGAAAGAAAGACTCTTGGCTGGCACACAAAACATCGCAAATGAGCTTTTTGTGGACAACGTTTGCTCAAAAGTGCTGCAAATGGAGACGGGCTGGAGGAGTTAGCATTGCAGGCACACTTAAACTGTATTGGGAAAGCAGGAAGTGAACAAATGTAACAGTTACTGATTGTATAAAAGTAGCAGATGGAGGGGTAGGATTTAATAAGCTTTGCTTCTTCCTACTCTACTCTCAATTTAGGCCTTTTATTAAATTTAATTTAATTTAATTTAATTTAATTTAATTTAATTTAATTTAATTTAATTTAATTTAATTTAATTTAATTTAATTTAAACCAATAAAATACATTAAATTCAATTAAAACCAATAAAATACATTAAATTCAATTGAAACCAATAAAATACATTAAATTAAAACTAAAAAAAAACCATATTAGGAAAGCAGGAAGTGAACAAATAGACATATAAACAGTTACTGATTGTAAAAGTACCAGATGGAGGGGTAGGATTTAATCAGCTTTGCTTCTTCCTACTCCTTTTCTACATGTGGAAGTGATTATGGGATGTTCAAATGAAATTAAACCATTACCATTACCACATCTTACAGCTGTGGAAGTGGTGGGCGGTGGGGGGGGTGCACCCCTCACCCCACCCACACCCAGTAAAAGCAGTGAACGCATCTCTTTTCTTGTCATCATGATTCCAAAAGAGTCAATTAATCCAAAAAAAAAAAAAAATCTGATTGTAAAGGTAGCTATAGGGGTGTTATTTTATGTCTAGAGGGCTCTAATGTTGAAATTTGTATTAAGAGAATTGTCAAATGGTTTTCTATGCGATGAAAGTATGCCATTCCTAAATAAGGAATGTTATGATTCCATAAGTCATAAATGGGAGTTGTCGGTGTGCAGCTTATCTGTGTCGCAGCATGCACTTCCAGGCTTGCCTCCGCAGATGATGCATGGCTTCTCGACACTTATGAGACAGGAGCCCACAACCGTGAGTCACCTTTTCCTCTTTTTTTTTTTTTTTTCTTCAATTCAGCCCCACTTCCACTTTGGCCGACTCCTTTCCCATCACGTTCCCCTATCGCACCCCGCTCCCTCGCTCGCGGCCGTTAAAGCGCCACCTCCAATGTTCGCCGCCTTATCAGACGCCGAGCCTTCACTCCGGGGACAAGCAGTCAGAGTTTATCGCCCCCGCGGAACTTAACCCAGAATCCAGCAGCATGCCTCATATTTATTTCCTTTGGCTGTTTGGGTAGCTCCCCGCCAATTACCCTGCAGATCAATCAGAGGCTCGGCCTGCCTTCCTCCTGCTGCCGCTCCTCTGTGGCCGTTTGTTAGCCAGGCCTGCTGTTCAGCCGCAGATGTTGTGTTGTGCTTTTGTTTTTTTTTTGTTTTTTTTGTGGCCGGTTATGGCTGCAGGTTAATGTAAACCAACCTGACTGCTGGGGGTTATTAGAAAACCGTGTATCTACACCACGGCTATCGTGTGTGTGTGTGTTATACTCCGGTAATGGTAATGGTTTCATGACCATTACCATCTGAACATGAATCAGATTACAATTGAATGCATCACATAATCAGTTCACAGTTCCACATGTCCAAAAGGAGTAGGAAGAAGCAAAGCTTATTAAATCCTACCCCTCCATCTGGTATGTTTACAACCAGTAACTGTTACATTTGTTTACTTCCTGCTTTCCTAATTTAATTTAATTTAATTTAATTTAATTTAATTTAATTTAATTTAATTTAATTTAATTTAATTTAATTTAATTTAATTTAATTTTTTAAAAAGGCCTGAAGTGGTAATGGTCATGGTTTCATTTCATTTGAACATGCATCAGATTACAATTGAATGCATCCCATAATCAGTTCCCAGTTCCACGTGTCCAAAAGGAGTAGGAAGAAGCAAAGCTTATTAAATCCTACCCCTCCATCTGGTTACTTTTACTTTTTCAGTAACTGTTATATTTGTTCACTTCCTGCTTTCCTAATATAGTTGAAGTTTTTTTTAATTTAATTTAATTTAAAAAAAAGGCCAAAATTGGTAATGGTAATGGTTTCACTTCATTCATACTTTTACAATCAGTAACTGTTACATTTGTTCACTTCCTGCTTTCCTAATATAGTTCAAGTTTTTTTTTTTATTAATTTTATTTAATTTTATTTTAAAAAAGGCCTAAATTGGTAATGGTTTCATTTCATTTGAACATGCATCAGATTAGTAATTAGTACAATCAGTAACTGTTACATTTGTTCACTTCCTGCTTTCCATAATACAGTTAAAGGTTTTTTTTTTTTTTTTTTTTTTAAATAATGTACCTCGTACCGAAGTACGGTGACTTGTTCAAAACCCTCGATTCTTGTATTTAGCAAACATCAACTGCTTGTATTGTTTCTTGAATTGGCTCATCGTTTGTTTACATCGTTTGAGTTCCTTACTCAATCCATTCCATACTACGACTAGAGCCGCCCGCTACGTATTCATGTAGCATTTACGACCCGCCACGCGTCATGCTCTGGTGACTGCGTTGTTGGAAAGTTGTTTTGTTTTTTTTGTGTGTTTGTTTTGCAGCAAGCGTAGCGGCTCCCAGCCCGGCGTGTGTCCCTGTGTGTTTTCATTAGCCTGTCAGCACAGCGGATCTTTGCACTCTCATGCTTGGATGCCTCGCTCGCTTTTCTTTCGCTTTGGAAGCTTATTAGTCAGCAGTCAGGACAGAAAAAAAAAATACACAAATGGGACTTGGATTGAGAAAAGTCCACGCTTTTGATCGGCGGATAGATTCTCATTGCTGAGTCAGTGGCGCAATTCCCTCCAGGAATTTCAAATAAGTTCCCTGAAAAGTCGCAGTGATGACGAATGCTTGGGTTTCATTATCCGCACTTTGCACCGCCATTTTCCTCCCTCCATCCCTGTTTTGGCAGCTGCGTGGACTGCGCATTGCCAGCTTATTATCTAAGAGCAAATGTCCAATTCCGGAGGGACCTTAATCACATTTGGCATGCGGCTAATCTCGTAGGTAATGGACAGCTTTTGTCTTGCAGCAGGCAGAATAATGCCAGTGTTTGTGCTGACGCCATGATGGGATTATTATTATTATTATTATTATTATTATTATTAAATCTGACTCATTTCAGATGGATAATGACTGAGGTTGGGAGTCCACGCACCGCCGAGTGCCGCCCTGTCAAGTCGACATCGTTTTATATTCATTGTGGATGTTTTTGTTTGCTCACAGTACACGTCCTCCTCTGTTTACGCCGTTTTCATCATCACAAAGGCGCACCCATAAATGATTAAAAATGTCATTTTGGTCCGTCAACACGAGCCTCGCATGAGAAACTGGTTTTTTGGTATTTGATTTGATTTTTGGAATTTAAAAATGTAAATATACGCTGGGATTTTGCTAATGAATAGCAAGTAACACGACATAGTACTCGATATACTGCATGTAGTACCTTCAATTTAGTCTTCAGATGGGCTTCCTTTGGTGCACTGGCGTTTTTTTTTATACGAGTCTATGGCCTAACTGATGCTGCGATTAATCAAATCGGCAACTAAATAAAACTAAATAAAATAATTATTCATGGAAGCCGAAAAGCTATTTTGTGGTGCATTTTTAGGACAATTTTACATATTTTTTGCCCAAATTAAACATTTTCAAGTATATCAAGGGCTTACTGTACCAAAATAAAAAAGGCATTCAGAAGATGTGTTCAAAGATGTAATATTCTACACTGGTTAAATAGCAGCTGCTCCATTTTCAGTGCAAGACGGTATTACAGTACAAAATATAAAGTTTTCACTGACTCATGGCGTCATCTTACAAACAACATTTACCTCATCACACAGCAACTTAACACCCAAAAGGTACCATTCATTCATTAATTTTCTACCGCTTTTTCCTCACGAGGGTCACGGGGGTGCTGGAGCCTATCCCAGCTGTCTTCGGGCGAGAGGCGGGGTACACCCTGGACTGGTGGCCAGCCAATCACAAGGCACATATAGACAAACAACCATTCACACTCACATTCATACCTATGGGCAATTTGGAGTGGCTAATTAACCTAGCATGTTTTTGGAATGTGGGAGGAAACCGGAGTACCCGGAGAAAACCCACGCATGCACGGGGAGAACATGCAAACTCCACACAGGATGGAATTGAACTCGGGTCTCCTAGCTGTGAGGCCTGTGCGCTAACCACTCATACACTGTGCAGCCTAGAATTAGAAGAATAAATAATAAATAAACCACAGGATGTAAAAAGTGAATTATAAGTCTTATTCTGTGTATTCTGTGACTATAGGGGTGCTAGTTCCTTTCTGGAGGGCTCTACATACATTTATAAGGTTGGAAAGGATGAAAATATTAATTTCTAAATGGGAATTCACTCATTGCAGCCGAGTTGTGATTGCAGTAATCATATGGAACATCCATGTTGGCCTTGGGGTTGGACTTTGGGAATGATTCCCAGTTCTGTCATACAAGATGTCAGCTGTCGGGAAGAGCGCTCGTTCTCCTTAAAATGCAGATTGAGCGATGATTGTCGTCTTTTGTTTTTTCTTTCCAGCCATTTTCAGCTGGCAAGTGTCGCACGTTGGCTCAGCGGTGAGAGACCTCGAGCCCCAGTCGGTCGTCCTCGCCGTCAAAGCTCATCCATCTGTGATTATCGAGGCATGGAGGAACGCGTTTGTGTTCCCACCGCAGCCCCGATGAGCGTACGCTGGTGGAATCCAGCAAGTCAATTAAGAGCGTCTCTTTCTGAAGTCTTTCTGGCAGATCGCCGAGAGCGCGGAAAGTCGATCACGTGCGTCTTTTATTTTTCCTCCCCACCTCGTTCCCGAGCGAACGGGCAACAGCACGGCCGAGTAGTGCGGCCTTGCCGGCTTTTCATTTTCCATTTGGCAAGCTCGATTAATCACAGCTCCACGACGGAAGGCACGTGGCCACACACCAACCTGCTGCTGCCTCTTATTACCCCCCCCCCCCCCCCCACTGGAAAAGGAGCATCCAGAAGGAGCATGCGGCTACAATGCTGCAATGTACGCTGCAGGGAATCTGCTTGGGAAAAGTGAAGGAAAACAAAGGAATATCTTATAAAATGTTGTCTCCTATGAGGCTTCCATTGACTGTGAGGAACATCAGCACACGCACGGCGATTCCGCACTAACGGCATCAAACCTTTCATCAAAGGCGCATCCCTCGAAAGCATCGTCTTCCCCTTGAAGTGGAGAATTTATCTTCTTCCGCGCTTTGATTGTTTATTCAGTCCGTATAATGAAATATCTGATCTTCTGCAGGAGATTTGATAAAGTGGATTACTTCAATCATTCCCTGCTGTGCCGTCAGTCGTCACCACCGGGATCACCGGGATGGAGGTGTATGGTTTTAAAAAAAAAACACAAAAGCACCGGTGGCTGATTCTGTTGGAATCTTTGATGCCAGAATGGGCGGCGATGAGCCTCCATGCTGAGATGCATCAGCTGGAGACTTTCCTCCTCATTAGGACCAATAACTGCTCTGCCGCACTGCAAACGTTGGAGAGCTGAAATCTAAGCAAAATGAAAAATCGATATTTTTGACTTTCATGTGTCGCACCGATTGGCCTTTCTTTACTTTTTGCGGCCGAGCAAATGACACTGATGTACTGATGCTGGTTGTCAAACATCAGCATGCTATGCACGTCATTTATCAGAAATCTCCAAATCTTGAACAAGGTCTGGAATTACTCAACTTATGAAGAAAGTAAGAAACCACAAAGCCTAACAAGATAAAAACAAATATTTAAAAAAAGTTATGAATCTAAAATATATTTTAAAAATATAAAAATATCATAAAATATATATATAAATATATAAAATTAAAAAAATTTTAAATTAAAAAATATTTAAATTAAAAAATATTTAAAATATATTAAAAATATTTAAATTAAAAAATATTTAAAATATATTAAAAATATTTGTTGTAAAAACAACAAAATAATCTTAAGTAATGTGTACAAATATGAAATAAGTACCATATTTTCCTTATTATAAGTTGCATTTTTTTCATAGGTTGGCTGTTCCTGTGACTTATACTCCAGAGTGACTTATACATGAAAAAAAAAAATATATATATATATATATGTATATATATACATATAATTTCACAGACAGCCAGAAGAGGGCACTCTTCTCACCGATATCTCCTACTCCTTAACAATTCAATATTTAAACAGTCGACGTTAGCTTACAACGACAACTGAGAACGACAGAACACAAATGCCCCCCCCCCCCCCCCCAAAAAAAAATCATATTCTGCAGACAACAAGCTGCAAGTAGTGACATTTGCGAGCATCAGAGAGAATGTTTAGACTGGCGTAAAGTGGAGTCGTGGACTTCCTGATGGTTGCTGGTTCGATCCTACAGTCTATTTTTGCCTGAAATTATCATAGGCCACAATATCTCATGCCGGTTTCTACCCAATTGCATGTAACATTCTGCTTATTCTTAAGTCGTGGACTTCCTGATGGTTGCTGGTTCGATCCTCTTTTATTGTCTGTTAATGTCTGTTTTGGTCAAGTAGTTTGTAAAATAATTGACCTGCAAAAAATGTATTTTTATTTTTATGCATTTTTGGCCTTGTGCGACTTATACTCCAGAAAATACGGAAATCGTACATATATGACATGTATAATATGTTTTTTTATATTTTGTTTAATTCCAGTGCATACTTATATACCGGTATATATTTATACTTATTTCAAATGATTTTATTGGAATATTTATCAGTGTCCATAATGGGATATTTGGGCTGCGCCCCCCCCGATAGGGACCTTGTTGCGTCAGTGGGGCTCTGTGCTTGTTCCCAATCGCAATGCCACTTATTATGCCAGTCTAGTTTGGATGCAATATCGTGCTGAGCATTGAAATGACCGTCTTTGTGCAAACTCAAGATCACTCCATATTCCGAGACCTTCCGACTTGGGCGGCTTTAGCGTGTTGTCTGACACGGACAAACATATTGTAGTAAAACACAACAGCCTTCTATAAATGGCTTTAAAATCCCTCATAAAGCACATGTGCATAAAAAAGGCCCGTCAGTGAATTAATCTCCTCCGCCGTGGAAGTGACTCAGTGGGTCATCGTTCACTGAAATAAAGACCGAATAAATGAAGCGGGGGGGCAAGGGCAGATTAATTGGAACCGTCCGTAAAAAAAAAAAAAAAAAAAAACCCTCATTGTCCGTTCGCGGCTTAGACGGGACGTCCTCCGTGACGTGCAAACGGGTTTCAAGTCCTCGATTTCTATCGTAAAGAGGAGGCGGGAGGCTTTGTGGAAACTTGCTCACGGAGAAAATGCTTTAGAATTTAGAAGTGCGGAGGCGGGGAGCTTAGGTCCGGCTTAAATATTAATTTGCTGAGGTTTAAGGCGCCGAGCTTGTCCCCACGCACTATTTGTCAAACATACGTACGTACCGTCTATGGACGTTTGCCGGGATTTAGAATGGTGAAAACGAGTCATCTTGCCCGAAGACAGCTGGGATAGGCTCCAGCATGCCTGTGACCCGTGTGAGGATAAGCGGTATAGAAAATGAATGAACGAATGGAGCATAAAAAACCTGTTTCCGACCTTCTAAACATGAAGTTTAGCATGATTAGAGCCCTCTAGGCATGAAATAGCACCCCTATGCACTTCTATTCCCCAATATAGTCGACATAATAAGACATAAATAAGACTCATTTTGCTGTAAATAGCTTAGGTCCGGCTTAAATATTAATTTGCTGAGGTTTAAGGCGCCTAGCTTGTCCCCATGAGTTCTGTTTATGGGGGCCTCTTGCCCGAAGACAGCTGGGATAGGCTCCAGCATGCCTGTGACCCTTGTGAGGATAAGCGTATAGAAAATGAATGAACGAATGGAGCATAAAAACTTGTTTTCAACCTTCTAAACATGAAGTTTAGCATGATTAGAGCCCTCTAAGCATGAAATAGCACCCCTATGCGCTTCTATTCCCCAATATAGTCGACATAAGACATAAATAAGACTCATTTTGCTGTAAATAGCTTAGGTCCGGCTTAAATATTAATTTGCTGAGGTTTAAGGCGCCAAGCTTGTACCCATGAGTTCTGTTTATGGGGGCCTCTTGCCCGAAGACAGCTGGGATAGGCTCCAGCATGCCCGTGACCCGTGTGAGGATAAGCGTATAGAAAATGAATGAACAAATGGAGCATAAAAACCTGTTTTCAACCTTCTAAACATGAAGTTTAGCATGATTAGAGCCCTCTAAGCATGAAAGAGCACCCCTATGCACTTCTATTCCCCAATATAGTCGACATAATAAGACATAAATAAGACTCATGTTGCTGTAAATAGCTTAGGTCCCGCTTAAATATTAATTTGCTGAGGTTTAAGGCGCCTAGCTTGTCCCCACGAGTTCTGTTTATGGGGGCCTCTTGCCCGAAGACAGCTGGGATAGGCTCCTGCATGCCCGTGACCCTTGTGAGGATAAGCGTATAGAAAATGAATGAACAAATGGAGCATAAAAACCTGTTTTCAACCTTCTAAACAGGAAGTTTAGCATGATTAGAGCCCTCTAGGCATGAAATAGCACCCCTATGCACTTCTTTTCCCCAATATAGTCGACATAATAAGACATAAAGAAGACTCATGTTGCTGGAAATATGTTCCCGGAACGAGGGTGTGTGGACAGGAAGTGATATCAAGGGTCTTAGAGTTGAGTTGTCACTTGACATTGGGTCGTAATAGTAGGCCGTGTTTGGTGAGATCACTCAAACCCGCAACAAAAGTCTGTTGTTCCGATGGTCAAGTCTGGTGCTTGTGTGTCTTTTGGTATTGATAGTTAATCTACAAGTCATCCCTCATTTTTATATGTAGTTACTTGTGTATAAGTACTTTTATCAAGCTTTTGGGTATATAGATATTTATTATTTATTATTTATTTTTTATTTTTTATTTTTTATTTTTTATTTTTTATTTTTTATTTTTTATTTTTTATTTTTTTATTTTTTTTCATTCATTTTCTACCACTTTTTCCTCACAAGGGTGGCGGGATGCTGGAGCCTATCCCAGCAGTCTTTGGGCGAGATGCGGGGTACACCCTGGACTGGTGGCCAGCCAATCACAGGGCACATAGTATAGACAAACAACCATTCACACTCACATTCATACCTATGGACAATTTGGAGTGGCTAATTAATCTTTAATCTTTAATAATTAATCAAATTAATTATTTATTGTTTTTCTTCACTTATTGACTTTTGTGTTAAGGGTATTTACGTGTATTGCATTTGAAGCCTAATCTTAAAAGTTAAACTTATGTGCCTCCATTTTTGTTTATCCTGTTCTGGGTCACAGGGATGCTGGAGCCTACCCCAGCTGACTTTGGTACCCCGCCCACGTCTGGCAGGCACACATGGAACCAAACAAACATTCATTCTCCCATTTTGAGCTTTTTACGTACAAAGTGAACCCCTCCACAATTTCTCCACTTCCTTTCCGCATTTGGAGCTGTTTTGTGCCCCCCCCCCTTTTTTTCTCCATTATCAAGCGTCGTTTCATTACCTCCGACTGAATCGACCTCTTTTCCCGCTAATACCCCGTCTGATATCTGATTAAAACTCTCACAGCAAAGTAGCGGCGGCACAGTCGCAGCAGTCGATCACACTCGGAATGCCAATTTGAGGAAATTAAAAATCTCTTTAAAGGATGTGCTTATCTCCCTCCTCTTGCAGCAGACATCTTTATGTAACCCAGCTGATGCATGACTGCTTCCATTAAGGGAACTTGGTATAAATACTCTTTTCAATTTAGATAGTGGCCGGGGCCTGAATGGGGCCCTCGTGCTGGAGTGGCGACCTCCGTAAGACATCTTGTCTCGGTGATGTCATTCCCGATTTGATGAAGAAGACGGCCGCTCGCCGCCGCTATGACTACACTTTTTAAGGAGTCACCTGTTCCCGTGAAGGCTGAGATACGCATCGGACATTTTTAAGCGTGGCTAAAATGTCCAAAGGCACAAAATCTTGTTTTGTTTTATCTTCTCCATCCAATTATCCGCTTGGTTCCTACCCAAGGCGGGGTCAGGGTGCCTTGTCGTTTTGGATTCACATATAATGTGAGAAATGGGGCGTGTCGTTCAACCTTTTGAAAAAGTTTTATTGAAATTTGGTCAAATTTTTGGGAGTTGCCTTCAGAACGTGTAAACTTGTAAAATGTTTTGTGTACGTTATTTTGCACACATTATTGTACTAAAGGTTATCAATATCTTGTGCCGGTTTCTACCTAATTGCATGTAACATTCTGCTTATTAAGTTATGGAGTGGCTGGTGGTTGCTGGTTCGATCCTACAGTCGGTGAATAGGAGATATTTTTGCCTGAGGTTATCATAGGCCACAATATCTCATGCCGGTTTCTTCTTAATTGCTTGTAACATTCTGCTTATTAAGTCATGGAGTGGCTGGTGGTTGCTGGTTCGATCCTACAGTCGGTGAACAGGAGATATTTTTTCCTGAGGTTATCATAGGCCACAATATTTCATGTCGGTTTCTTCTTAATTGTATCTAACATTCTGCTTATTCTCAAGTTGTGGACTTCCTGATGGTTGCTGGTTCGATCCTACAGTCGGTGAACAGGAGATATTTTTTCCTGAGGTTATCATAGGCCACAATATTTCATGCCGGTTTCTGCCTAATTGCTTGTAACATTCTGCTTATTAAGTCATGGAGTGCCTGATGGTTGCTGGTTCGATCCTCCAGTCTGTGAACATGAGATATTTTCACCTGAGATTATCATCAGCCAATATCTCATGCCGGTTTCTTCCGAATTGCATGTAACATTCTGCTTATTAAGTCATGGACTTTTTGATGGTTGCTGGTTCGATCCTACAGTCGGTGACTATGAGATATTTTCACCTGAGATTATCATCGGCCAATATCTCATGCCGGTTTCTTCCCAATTGCAATGTAACATTCTGCTTATTAAGTCGTGGACTTCCTGATGGTTGCTGGTTCGATCCTACAGTCGATGAACAGGGGATATTTTTGCCCATGGTTGTCATAGGCCACAATATCTCATGCCGGTTTCTACCTAATTACATGTAACATTCTGCTTGTTCTTAAGTCGTGGACTGCCTGATGGTTGCTGGTTCGATCCTACAGTCGATGAACAGGGGATATTTTTGCCCGAGGTTGTCATAGGCCACAATATCTCATGCCGGTTTCTACCTAATTACATGTAACATTCTGCTTGTTCTTAAGTCGTGGACTGCCTGATGGTTGCTGGTTCGATCCTACAGTCGATGAACAGGGGATATTTTTGCCCATGGTTGTCATAGGCCACAATATTTCATGCCGGTTTCTGCCTAATTGCTTGTAACATTCTGCTTATTAAGTCATGGAGTGCCTGATGGTTGCTGGTTCGATCCTCCAGTCTGTGAACATGAGATATTTTCACCTGAGATTATCATTGGCCAATATCTCATGCCAGTTTCTTCCGAATTGCATGTAACATTCTGCTTATTAAGTCATGGACTTTTTGATGGTTGCTGGTTCGATCCTACAGTCGGTGAATATGAGATATTTTCACCTGAGATTATCATCGGCCAATATCTCATGCCGGTTTCTTCCCAATTGCATGTAACATTCTGCTTATTAAGTCGTGGACTTCCTGATGGTTGCTGGTTCGATCCTACAGTCGATGAACAGGGGATATTTTTGCCCAAGGTTGTCATAGGCCACAATATCTAATGCCGGTTTCTACCTAATTACATGTAACATTCTGCTTGTTCTTAAGTCGTGGACTGCCTGATGGTTGCTGGTTCGATCCTACAGTCGATGAACAGGGGATATTTTTGCCCGAGGTTGTCATAGGCCACAATATCTCATGCCGGTTTCTACCTAATTACATGTAACATTCTGCTTGTTCTTAAGTCGTGGTCTTCCTGATGGTTGCTGGTTCGATCCTACAGTCTGTGAACATGGGATATTTTTGCCTGAAATTATCATAGGCCACAATATCTCATGCCGGTTTCTTCTTAATTGCAATTTCTACTGAAAGAGATGTCTTTATCTGGTAGAAAAGTAAAAGTGCATCATAAGCAGTACTACACATACATATACACGCTGACTATGTGGTACTGTAGCAGATGGTCCCGAGCAACATTTTCCTCAAAATATGATCAATTTAAGCTTCTGGTAGGAAGAGTTGTCATTTTCCCATCTGGCAACACTTAGTGTTGTGAAGAAGAATGAAAATGAGCTATTCTGTCCCGTATTCCCGAGCCGACTATCTTTTACTGGACCTTTTGGAACAAATGAAGTAAAATGTATGGCTGTACTATTATACTACAATGTATTAGGATGACTTAGTTTTCCCCATTTCTATTATATTTATGATGTCTCGCACATAAACCATGTATATATTCATACTTTTGAAAGGTGTGGGTGTACTTACTGTATGTATTTGCCCATTTGGATGCAGTGTTGCGTTTATGGGCCAACCGTGAATGAAACTATCTTTCCATTGACTCAATTTCAGCCTTAAAGTCATGCAAAAAAATAAAAAAAACTCCATTATATGGTTTGCACTTTACATTTCCAGAGGTTCACCGGGAAGACTTAATTTGCATAAAGCTGATCCCGCCTCACTGTGATTGACACTGTGAGAGATCACCCTCTCGGCCTGACTTGGTATTGGTATTAGTGTTAATATTAGTGTTAGTGTGTGCAGGGACCTCACCGTCTCATGTTTTCTAATATGCAATACATATTCCATAATACACCCTGATCATGTTGGATCATGTTGACACACACACCTTGACATCATGTCCATCACTGTTAAAACTTCTTTTTTTGGCCTCCATTTCAGATAAGTGATCTATTACTACTTCAGTCCGTCATCAGCCCAGTACGTTTGGTACCCTGTCTCTTTGTATCTAATCACCACTTTGGCCATCTCACCGCATTAGCCACAAGAAAGACGAGGCAGCAAGCACTCACGACGTGCATCCCGTACGACAATGTGCACTGAATCAACTTTTTTATTTATTTTTTTGCATCTGACAGTTTAATACGCGGAGTTTATGATGGCATAAAAAGGTGAAGAACAGCTAATGTAGTAAAAGTACACATGCAGCCCACAATTTGGTGATATTTACTGACGCAGTATAACATGTCATGTTGCTTTACAGCAGCCTCTTTTGGAGGAAAATGCAAAACACTCAGCATCCTTAGCATCCTTAGCATCCTTAGCATCTTTAGCATCCTTAGCATCCTTACCTTTTTCGACCGAATTTCCTTAAATTAGCAATCAATAAATTGATTATTTACACAGAATATTTTTAGATTCATACTTTTGTTTTTACACTCAAACATTAAGTGCTTTGTTAGACAGCAAACTAGTAGTTTAGACTAGAGCTGCAATAATTAATCTGAATCAATGATTAATCTATTATCTAATTGACAACAATTTTAGTCGTTATTAAAAATGCTAATCCTTTGATTAGCCATGTTGCGGCGAGGGACTAACCCATTACTCGATTAATTGAAACAATAAACGTCAGATTAATCGACTAAGGATCATTAGTTACAGCTTTAACTATGTACCCATTTTGCTTTTTCCTTGGCTTTTCTTTGTTGATGAGGATTTGACAAAATGTCCTTGAAAATTATTTTAAAATGTTTTTAGATTAATCTATGAGAAGTGATTTTAAATTTTTTAACTGCTTGGTTGATATTTATTTGGTGGACCAACCGATTAATCGATTAATCAAAAAAAGAACCTTCAGATTAATGAATTGACTAAGAAAATAATCTTCAGTTGGAGCCATAATCACACGATTAACTGTGGTACCATTTTCCGTTTAGATTAATTTTAGATTAATGTATGAAGTGTGCATGTTTATATGATTTTTTTTTGCAATCGGGGAAACTGCAAACTACGTAGTTAAATCTGAAGCCTTAATTTGTTCATAACACGATTAATCAACAATTAATTCTACATGATTTCTTAATAAATTAATCAATTATCATGACGTATGACCTGCATATGTGATACAAAGTAGCAATTCATGGAACTTAAACATCCTGGCTGCAGGTTTTCTTGCTAGCTCAACCAACACCTTATTTTGTTCTGTGTGGGGGGCGGAGCCAAAATGGGCTTTATTTCACTCACTTTCCACAGCGCTGTGATATTTAACCTGTGAAATAACACATGCAGTATCCATGACCACTAGAGTGAGAGTTGGTGTTGGTCTCTTGAGTGGGCTTTGTGGTAATATTGGTCAGCTCTTGTACTTTTTATTTATTCACGCTGAACTCTGGCAGGAAAAAACAAAACATGTTTGCGGCGTCCCTGCAGCGTTTGGCGAGGGGCTTTGTGTGTGTGTGTGTGTGTTTGTGTGCTGGTGGCAAGCGAATGCTCCTGCCAAGTGGGTCTGATCCACGCTTAAAGCTGCAAAGGCGAAAAGGCCTCCAATTGCTTTGAGATAAATGAGGACGCTTTAACGCTTTCACTCTCATGGAGGAGCTTGTATGCATGTAAAGCGTTTATTATAATAAAGGTTAACTTCAAAGCGACGTTCCAGCGTTTGACCGCCTCGATATTGTTCAGATTATTCCTTATTGTTCGCATGCCCACAGCGTGGATTTTAGCGAGATGACAGGACAGATGAGATCCTACTGTCGAGTGGATTTGGCAGCACCGACTTTCTTTCTATTGTTTTTGGGAGGATTTAAGCAAGCAAATCTTTGTTGCAATCATCCGGATTAGAAATCAATTTTGTGTTGTTAGAGCGGCGTATTTATCTCATACTACTTCCTAAATACAAAGGCGGGGGCACTTTGATTTTCCACTGTGCTTTGTCACGTTATGTTTAACGTGATTTTGGTTTTATTGCATGCCATGTCGTGGCCTGTCTGTTTTTTTTAATCCCTTCTGGATTTAATTTTTAATCGTTTTTTCAAAAATTACAATGAAAAAATATTGGGCATAGTTACATACATTTTAATATAGTAAAATAACTAAATTTGAATAAATGAAATTATAATATAATAAAAAAATATTTAGTAAATAATAAAATAAAATAGAAT
The DNA here is from genome assembly GCF_037039965.1 of Doryrhamphus excisus. Classification (NCBI taxonomy): domain Eukaryota; kingdom Metazoa; phylum Chordata; class Actinopteri; order Syngnathiformes; family Syngnathidae; genus Doryrhamphus; species Doryrhamphus excisus. The sequence continues at coordinate 2,806,401 of NC_136361.1, forward strand.
TATTATAATAATAAAATAAAATAAATTATTTAGAATTATATATATATTAAAATAAAAATGACAGTTGTAATTGTAATAATTTATAAAAATATATAATAAAGATTTATAATTGTAATAAAAATATTTATATTAATATTATTCTATTGTTTTATTATTCTATTGTATTCTATTCTATTCTATTCTATTGAGCATAGTAAAAAAAATCCCACAAAATTGAATTGAAGGTTCACATTAATATAATAATAATAATAATAATAATAACAATAAATTATTACAATATTTTAAATATTATGCAAATCCATTTGTATGCAGCGTACAACGTTAAACCACCTTCAATGTGGATCTGATCCAGATTGCGTGACAATGTAAATTCAATATGCCAAATCCAATTAAACACGTCCAAATGCTACTCGCCTCAAATTGATCAAATGTATTGGAAGCTTTTATAACGAAACATTATTTTTTTTTGTCAATAATGCCTTCCAAAAAGTCAGATGAAAAGTAAAACTTGCAAAACCAGAAGTAGTTAATCCCGTAGGAAATAATGTAAACCCAATGTCAATCATTCTGGACACTCAAGGCTCCTTTTTTTTTTTTAACTTCCTGTTCTGTGCAGTACTTCCTGCTGTGGCTATTGTCTATTTATTCATGAATATATTCATTTTAAAAAGCAGTGATCGTCCAAATATTACTGTCCACTGTAGACGAAATAAAGATGGCAGAAGAGAAGTAAATGGGGGGCGGGACCCCGATTTGGCGACATCCTCAGTACAAGGTACACATATAGATTAGCCCTCAAGGGCGCCCTTTGCCTCAGACTGATTATGGATTCCTACTACGTCAGGATATGAGCAGAAGGGGGACAAAGGTACTTAATTCCTGCCTTTTACGAGGGGAGTCATGGTGACGAAATGGAACATCTGGACACATAATTGAATGTGAGCGTAATATAGGCAGGCACACAACATGCGGGGCTGGGGCTACTATGAGCATATCTCGGTAACGTGTTTGCCGACGCTGTGCCACAGAGGACTTCATCAAGCGTCAGTAGCAGAGTGGAGGTGTGTTTATCTGTCTGGGTCTATTAGGTCTGCCCGGCAAGCCCTTAGATCTCACATCTTGTTTGATTGGAGTCCAGCGATTGTAAATTGGCTTTTGGCTTAAAGCGATAGTTCATAATCGATTCATAGATGGAGTCGTTGTTAAGAACGGTGGCGTTTGTGTCTATTATTCCATCGTGAAGCAGTTGAGGCACATCGGTTGATGTTGCCTAAAATCTGTCACACGTAGTTTTTCGTCCCAAAGAGTAGACACTCGGAGATTCATTCCTTCCATTCAGGCAGTGAAAAGCATATGTGACCACCATTTTGATCATTGGTTTATTTTTTTTCCCCCCAACTTTATTGTATTTGTTTTTCTTTTCATATTATGTCTTTATCTTCTGAATATTTTGACTTTATTTGTGTACTAATAGAACTTTTACCCTAATTAATATTCCTGAAATCGCTACTTTTTTGTTTTCTCATATGTCTTTTTTAACCATATGCTATTTGTTTTCTTAAAATTATGACGTTATTATTTTTTTCAGCAAAATTTCTGCTCTTTTACATTTTTTTTGCTGCTTTTTTATGATTTTTTTTTTTTAGATTTTCTTGTTTGCAAAGACAAATTATAAAGGCACAAAAATGGAAAAAGAGCAGGAATTTTACAAAATAAAATTGAGAATAAAGTCATAATTTTACAAAAAAAGAGCATATAGTTAAAATAGACAATAATATTCCTGACATTGCTACTTTTTTGTTTTCTCATATGTCTATTTTGCTGTTTTTTTCAGCAAAATTCCTGCTCTTTTTTATGATTTTTTTTTTTTTAGATTTTCTTGTTTTATTGTAATTTTAAAAAAATGCCGGGGGTTGATTTTTAAAATTTTTTTAAAAGGCACAAAAATGGTAAAGAGTGGGAATTTTATGAAAAAAAATTGAGAATAAAGTTATAATTTTACAAAAATAGCAAATGGTTAAAATAGACAATAGTGTGACTTTATTGTGTCTTTATCTTCTGAATATTTTGACTTTATTTGTGTACTAATAGAACTTTTACCCTAATTAATATTCCTGAAATTGCTACTTTTTTGTTTTCTCATATGTCTTTTTTAACCATATGCTATTTTTTTTCTTAAAATTATGACTTTATTATTTTTTTCAGCAAAATTCCTGCTCTTTTACATTTTTTTTGCTGCTTTTTTATGATTTTTTTTAGATTTTCTTGTTTGATTGTAATTTTAGAAAATGCTGGGGGTTGATTTAAAAAAAAAAACAAATTAAAAAGGCACAAAAATGGAAAAAGAGCAGGAATTTTACAAAATAAAATTGAGAATAAAGTCATAATTTTACGAAAAAAAGAGCATATAGTTAAAATAGACAATAATATTCCTGACATTGCTACTTTTTTGTTTTCTCATATATCTATTTTAACCATATGCTATTTTTTTCTTAAAATTATGACTTGTTTTTTTCAGCAAAATTCCTGCTTTTTTTATGATTTTTTTTTTTTAGATTTTCTTGTTTAATTGTAATTTTAAAAAATGCCGGGGGTTGATTTTTTTAATTTTTTTAAAAGGCACAAAAATGGAAAAGAGTGGGAATTTTACGAAAAAAAATTGAGAATAAAGTTATAATTTTACAAAAATAGCAAATGGTTAAAATAGACAATAGTGTGACTGCTTGTCACTTGTGAGTGACCACAAGAAAAGCTCCGACATACAAACACATATTTATTTCATTATTTATGATTATTATTTATTTCATAGGTATTAATTTAACGCTAGTTCTGCTCTGGATGTCGTCGGATTTTACAGCGAATGCAATACTGGCTTCCAAATAATAGCTGACGGCGACCAAGCTATTGATTTTTCTCCTCAGTTAAGTGACATATCAATCCGAGTCCGATGAAAGCCGAGTCCTGATTGGTCGGTTAGCGCTCCCATTTATGACACGGCGCACTCAATGATGTGTTAAAAAAACAAAAAACACCAGAGTTGATAAGTCCATCTTAATGTCCAAATGCGTGTTTGTTGTTCCAATTTGGGTTGCTATGGAAACAGTGCATGCCGAAGCTTCTGCCCATGTCGAGAATAAAGCGTTTCTCGGCCAATTACTATTAATGCAGATGATGGCAGCCGTCCAGGACGTCGACTTGGGTTGATACGGCGCCATAATGGGAACCAGTTGGCCACTAGAAAGCCGTGTCAGATAACTTGCTTATGGAACGAAATCCAATATGCTGCTTGGTTATTGTTGTGGTTTGCCTGAGTGAATTCATGCAGATGAGTTGCGGGTCTTTCAGAGTTGATTACATTCCAGCTTATTTTCCATGTGGCGTGGACATCATCCCCTTGGGAAAATAATCACTTTACATCATTACGCTTTAACTCTGTGATTACCCAGCAGGCAATTTCTCCCAACGTCAGTCTTTCCTGTTTACACAATCTTTTCTTGATGAAATGGCTTCTCTGGTGGGCTTGGCAGTGCGTCCCGTGTCACTCGCTCGCTTGCTCGCTCGCTCTCCAAAAAAATTGCTGAGTCGTGCACAATTCCTCCATTGGCGAGTCGGTATCGTTTGGCTAAATTTAGCAGACTAAGTGCTGGGAACTATGAGATTAGTAATTAGACTAAATGAATATGCAAGTGTCCTATCTGTGCCGTTTCCACTATTAATTCCGCAAAGCTTTCCCATGATGCAATTCAGTGGCTCTGCTTTGAAAGAGTGTTTATCAATCAAAGGTGTAGGGAGGGATGTCTCGCACAGCAACCGAGTATTCTTCCATAGTATGCTTTCAATGCTGTGGAACCTCGGTTAGCATGTTTTTTGGTTAGCGTACTTTTGACTTGGTTTGCGTACATTCTCTAGTTGGCGGACAATATGGAGCGTCTTATCGCATTATTGAGTCCAACTGTATCATCACAAAATGTCTTTGTTAGCATCCTATTAGCTTACTGTGACAGTGGCCCTGGTTAGCATGTTTTTTGGTTAGCGTACTTTTGACTTGGTTTGCGTACATTTTCTAGCTGGCGGACAATATGGAGCGTCTTATCGCATTATTGAGTCCAACTGTATCATCACAAAATGTCTTTGTTAGCATCCTATTAGCTTACTGTGACAGTGGCCCTGGTTAGCATGTTTTTTGGTTAGCGTACTTTTGACTTGGTTTGCGTACATTTTCTAGTTGGCGGACAATATGGAGCGTCTTATCGCATTATTGAGTCCAACTGTATCATCACAAAATGTCTTTGTTAGCATCCTATTAGCTTACTGTGACAGTGGCCCTGGTTAGCATGTTTTTTGGTTAGCGTACTTTTGACTTGGTTTGCGTACATTTTGTAGTTGGCGGACAATATGGAGCGTCTTATCACATTATTGAGTCCAACTGTATCATCACAAAATGTCTTTGTTAGCATCCTATTAGCTTACTGTGACAGTGGCCCTGGTTAGCATGTTTTTTGGTTTGCGTACTTTTTACTTGGTTTGTGTACATTTTGTAGTTGGCGGACAATATGGAGCGTCTTATCGCATTATTGAGTCCAACTGTATCATCACAAAATGTCTTTGTTAGCATCCTATTAGCTTACTGTGACAGTGGCCCTGGTTAGCATGTTTTTTGGATAGCGTACTTTTGACTTGGTTTGCGTACATTTTCTAGTTGGCGGACAATATGGAGCGTCTTATCACATTATTGAGTCCAACTGTATTATCACAAAATGTCTTTGTCAGCATCCTATTAGCTTACTGTGACAGTGGCCCTGGTTAGCATGTTTTTTGGTTTGCGTACTTTTTACTTGGTTTGTGTACATTTTGTAGTTGGCGGACAATATGGAGCGTCTTATCGCATTATTGAGTCCAACTGTATCATCACAAAATGTCTTTGTTAGCATCCTATTAGCTTACTGTGACAGTGGCCCTGGTTAGCATGTTGTTTGGATAGCGTACTTTTGACTTGGTTTGCGTACATTTTCTAGTTGGCGGACAATATGGAGCATCTTATCACATTATTGAGTCCAACTGTATTATCACAAAATGTCTTTGTCAGCATCCTATTAGCTTACTGCGACAGTGGCCCTGGTTAGCATGTTTTTTGGTTAGCGTACTTTTGACTTGGTTTGCGTACATTTTCTAGTTGGCGGACAATATGGAGCGTCTTGTCACTTTATAGGGTCCAACTGTATCATCACAAAATGTCTTTGTTAGCATCCTATTAGCTTACTGCGACAGTGGCCCTGGTTAGCATGTTTTTTGGTTTGCGTACTTTTTACTTGGTTTGTGTACATTTTGTAGTTGGCGGACAATATGGAGCGTCTTATCGCATTATTGAGTCCAACTGTATCATCACAAAATGTCTTTGTTAGCATCCTATTAGCTTACTGTGACAGTGGCCCTGGTTAGCATGTTTTTTTGGTTAGCGTACTTTTGACTTGGTTTGCGTACATTTTCTAGTTGGCGGACAATATGGAGCGTCTTATCGCATTATTGAGTACAACTGTATCATCACAAAATGTCTTTGTTAGCATCCTATTAGCTTACTGTGACAGTGGCCCTGGTTAGCATGTTGTTTGGATAGCGTACTTTTGACTTGGTTTGCGTACATTTTCTAGTTGGCGGACAATATGGAGCATCTTATCACATTATTGAGTCCAACTGTATTATCACAAAATGTCTTTGTCAGCATCCTATTAGCTTACTGCGACAGTGGCCCTGGTTAGCATGTTTTTTGGTTTGCGTACTTTTTACTTGGTTTGTGTACATTTTGTAGTTGGCGGACAATATGGAGCGTCTTATCACATTATTGAGTCCAACTGTATCATCACAAAATGTCTTTGTTAGCATCCTATTAGCTTACTGTGACAGTGGCCCTGGTTAGCATGTTTTTTGGTTTGCGTACTTTTTACTTGGTTTGTGTACATTTTGTAGTTGGCGGACAATATGGAGCGTCTTATCGCATTATTGAGTCCAACTGTATCATCACAAAATGTCTTTGTTAGCATCCTATTAGCTTACTGTGACAGTGGCCCTGGTTAGCATGTTTTTTGGATAGCGTACTTTTGACTTGGTTTGCGTACATTTTCTAGTTGGCGGACAATATGGAGCGTCTTATCACATTATTGAGTCCAACTGTATTATCACAAAATGTCTTTGTCAGCATCCTATTAGCTTACTGTGACAGTGGCCCTGGTTAGCATGTTTTTTGGTTTGCGTACTTTTTACTTGGTTTGTGTACATTTTGTAGTTGGCGGACAATATGGAGCATCTGATTACATTATTGGGTCCAACTGTATCATCACAAAACGTCCTTGTTAGCATCTTATTAGCTTACTGTGACAGTGGCCCTGGTTAGCATGTTTTTTGGTTAGCATTGAAAATTTACTCCAGACTTTTGACTTGGTTTGTGTACGTTTTCTAGTTGACAGACAATATGGAGCCTCTTGTCACTTTATTGGGTCCAACTGTATCATCACAAAACGTCCTTGTTAGCATCCTATTAGCTTACTGCGACAGTGGCCCTGGTTAGCATGTTTTTTGGTTAGCGTTGAAATTTTACACCAGACTTTTGACTTGGTTTGCGTACATTTTCTAGTTGGCGGACAATATGGAGCGTCTGATCACATTATTGAGTCCAACTGTATAACAAAACGTCATTAGCTTACTGCTACATTGGCCCTGGTTAGCATGTTTTTTTGGTTAATGTCAACCATTTCTGATAAAATTTTGCATCAGTCTGAACACATTTTTCCAGTTAGCGTAAAATTTTGCGTATGTTGTCCTAACACATACATGAGTCCATTTGTGTTCCGACTGTATTTTTATCACAAAATATCCTTAAAAGCATCATATTAGCTTGCTACTACAGTGGGACCTTGGTTAGAGTACGCCCCAGTTTTTTTTTCTTTTGGTTAACATTTTTTTTTTTTATTGTTGTGGCATGACTGTTAGCAAAGAACTACAGCGTCAACTGCTGATGACGTCATCAATGAGTGACGGAGTTGGCTTCTGCTTCCTGTTTGGTTTATTAGCAAGCTAATAGGCTGCTAACTATGTATTTTTATGATAAAAAATACATGAACACATTCAAACTTTTGCAGTGTATAACAAGACAATGTGTTTGATGTTGTTCGCTACCAGGAAAATGTACGAAATTTGAACCAGGGCATTTGTTTTGAATAGATTTTTTGGTTAGCATTCAATATGGCTATCTTTTTGTGTTATTAAGTCATGATGTATTTTGATAACCAAACGTGATTTGTTTGGCGTTTGGGTTAAACAGCAGCCGCTTTGAGACGGAATCAACCAGGCGCCAAGTGAACACAGTCGTTTTTGTTGTTTCCACTTGAAAAAAAAAACAGGATTTGTACTTGAAAGCAACATAAGTGTCGTTTTGCCACAGCGGTAACATGTTTATTTCCTCCCTTAAACCCGTTAGCGCTTCCATCGGCCGCTTCCTAAAGTGGCTTTGGCAGCAGTTTGTCATTCCAGCGGGTCAAATTGAAGCAGATTGTTGGCATAGACGCGTTTGAGCCTCCGACTAGCCCCCGGGTCCCGGAAAATTGAAAAGCGGAGTCTGTTTCTCCTCCACCTCTCCTCACTGGATGACAGCGAGAGATGAAACGCAATCTCAAGAAAGCAATCAAGAGTCTCAGACATTGTTTGCGGGAAATGTCCCCTTCGTGTCGCTTTGTCTCCCCTTCGGTTGCGCCGCGACGCTCGCCTGCGCGGTAATGAGTGGCTCAGCGCCCGTGTTGTTGATTTATTGCATGGCTGCTCAAATGGGAAGTTGGATGGAATGTGTCTGTCACTTAGACAGAAACACCTGGGATGTCAGGGGAACGCTAAGTGCTCCTTGAGGACTCGGGCCCCCAAAGACATCTCTCCATTTTACCACTGCGGCACCGCAACGTATACATGATCCGCTATCGGCGTAGCGGGTTGGTGGCGGTCTGCTTCCTCTCTTTGGCGATGTTTCCCGGGAGCATTCCAGGATGCGGGAAACATTTAAGGGCTTGATCAATGGACTAGATGGAGGAACACACACACACATGCACAGGCATGACCATAAACGGAGTCCTCAAATGCATCACCGGGAATAAAGAGTGCCAAACCAAGTGAAACCACATTCTGACCCAATTCCCTGATGTCATCTTAAAGCAAAAACCTTCTCACCTGTCACTGTGTACACCGCCATGTTTACACATATGTGTATCAATTATTATATGGGTCAAACTAATATTGTGTGCTGTAGGGGTGTCACAAGATCTGAGTTCCCGTTCATGGTTATTATTATAATTCTGAATATTTTTCTCAAAAATAAGACTATAGGGTTGTTATTTTCTTGTCCAGGGGGCTCTAATAAAGGTCAAAATCATATTTAGTTCACGTTCATGGTTACTTACGAGTCTTGCGGCGACAAATGATTTAATTACACAATCGCCAGCCTCAATATATTTTTGATCAGAATTTTGACTTTATGGCATGGCTTTTCTGTGTCAAAATTATGAATTATTATTCCTAATCTCATAATTGACTTAATTGTGACTTTTTACCTCATAATTTCTACTTTCTATCATAATTTACATTATAATTTGGAATATTTTTCTTGTAAATAGGACTATAGGGTTGTTATTTTCTTGTCCAGAGGGCTCTAATAAAGGTCAAAATCATATTTAGTTCACGTTCATGGTTATTTACGAGTCTTGCGGCGACAAATGATTTAATCACACAATCGCCGGCCTCAATATATTTTTGATCAGAATTTTGACTTTTTATGGCATGGCTTTTCTGTGTCAAAATTATGAATTATTATTCCTAATCTCATAATTGACTTAATTGCGACTTTTTAATCTCATAATTTCTACTTTTTATCATAATTTACATTATAATTCTGAATATTTTTCTTGTAAATAGGACTATAGGGTTGTTATTTTCTTGTCCAGAGAGCTCTAATAATGGTCAAAATCATATTTAGTTCACGTTCATGGTTATTTACGAGTCTTGCGGCGACAAATGATTTAATTACACAATCGCCAGCCTCAATATATTTTTGATCAGAATTTTGACTTTATGGCATGGCTTTTCTGTGTCAAAATTATGAATTATTATTCCTAATCTCATAATTGACTTAATTGCGACTTTTGACCTCATAATTTCTACTTTCTATCATAATTTACATTATAATTCTGAATATTTTTCTTGTAAATAGGACTATAGGGTTGTTATTTTCTTGTCCAGAGAGCTCTAATAATGGTCAAAATCATATTTAGTTCACGTTCATGGTTACTTACTAGTTCTGCGGCGCAGGCCTCACAGCTAGGAGACCCGAGTTCAATTCCACCCTCGGCCATCTCTGTGTGGAGTTTTCTCCGGGTACTCCGGTTCCCTCCCACATTCCAAAAAAAATCCAAAAACATGCTAGGTTAATTAGCGACTCCAAATTGTCCATAGGTATGAATGTGAGTGTGAATGGTTGTTTGTCTATATGTGCCCTGTGATTGGCTGGCCACCAGACAGCTGGGATAGGCTCCAGCAACCCCCGCGGCCCTCGTGAGGATAAGCGGTACAAAATGAATGAATGAATGAAAGATTGCAATAGCTAACAGGCGTGTTTTTAAAATTTCACATTTGCTATAAATTCTGATTTTCTGTGACAATTTTCGCAATGGGCAATTTATTTTGTGCCCCTAATAATGGGAAATAATTTTCCACTTCTCAATACTGTACCATTCTGCTTATTGTACACTGTGACATAGCTCTGGAGGTAAGAGTGGTTGCTGGTTCGATTCTTAATCCTGCTGTAATTTTACTTATTTGTTAAATTTTAACTTTGTGAGCATTTTTACTCTGCGGCATTTCAAATTAAACTCAAAACAAAGGTGGTTTTGCAGTTTCCATTCGTGCAACCTTCCACTTTTGTTGTTGGTTCGATCCTCAGCTGATGACTACATTTCAATATTTCATCATTCATTTGAAATTTCAATTCAGCTTCTAGTTTAAAATACTGCAAACATTAACAGCGTTAAATGAGCACATGCTCTGCCCCCCCCCCCCAACCATGAAGCCACCATGATATAAAAGCCCTTCTCATAGGGATCAATAATGCATCACTGGATGCACTAGTTCACACACAAGGGCAGAGATCACCTTCTGTGACAGGCTGCCCTCCAAGCTGATATTTCTGACTCCTCAGAACCTCCAGTGGTGCGTTTGAGGCCTGCGGGGTTTGTTATTCTCCTGTAAATACAAGTCAAGGTCAAGCTTCACGAGTGTGAAGAACAAATGGCTTTAGTGGCACCAAAATGCAATGAATGGGAACGCCGCAAACCTTTTTCAGTTGCTGGATTATTGGTAGCCATTAGTAGTCCGTGTTGCGTTGGGGTGTACATCACTGCTAATTGGCCCAACACGCTAGCCATGATGATGCTTAGGGTGCAGTTGCTGCTGAATCCTAATGCCAATCAATAGTAGCGCAAAATGAATGAAGACAGAAAATAGCTTCAAGGTCCCCGATTATGCAAAATTGACTTTTTCATGATGCTGTAACGGGATGTTTCCCTAAAGTACGCCAAACGTGAGACAAATCTATCATCACTCTCGTGTATTTCGGCCAGTTTGGAGAAACGAGATGCTCAAAAGTCCTCTTTCAAACTGGGTTTTTATTATATCATGACGGGAAAGAAAACAATATCCCAACGGTAAATCAAAATTATGAGAGCTAAAATTCTGAGATAAAAAGTTGAAATTGAGGTAAAAAGTCATCATTGAAATTGAAAAGTCTCCGGTGAAGGTGGCACATGTGCAGTTTGTCATCATTTATTAATTATGATTTTTTTAGCTCGGAATTTTTATGTGTCACTTCTTAATCTCATAATTGACTTTTTACATCATAATTTCTACTTTGTATCATAACTTATATTATAATTCCGGATATTTTTCTTGTAAAGATGACTATAGGGTTGCTATTTCATGTTCAAAGGGCTCTAATAATGGTCAAAATCATATTTAGCGTTGCTCTCACGACGGAAATATTCAGTTTATGAATATTGAATCCTACTTTGCAGAAATTCACAAATCGCAATCAGGTCTGGACCCAATTAACCGCGATAAACGAGGGATTACTGCGTTGAAATTGTAATTGTCCGAGTAACATTTATGTTTGATCACCGTTTTTTCTTCCTCAAATAGGCTAACCTAGCATTATGTTACTATTAAAATGTGTACTAGTTACGTACTTTTTAGTTATGTATTTATGTATGTATGTAATTAATGTGTGTTATATATAAAAAGTGGATCAAGTGTCCAATACTTGTTGAAAAATAGTATAAGATGGGAGCTTGAAACAGGAGATGAACAAAAGGAGGCTGAGAATAGAGCCTTGGGGAACACCACAATGTCATTGCATGTCCTTACGTTCCAGTGGATGTGTTTCTAATGTAATGTTGGGTGTTGGGCAGTGAACCCCCCCCCCCACTGTGGAACCTGCAGTGATTAATGACAGCGCTTTATTAGTTTGATCAACCGTTTAAGCAGACATTATTAATCAGATGCTTATTATTAATCAGATGCCCCAGTTCTTAGTTATGTATTTATGTACGTATGTATATAATGTGTGTTGTGTATATAAAAAGTGGATCAAGTGTCCAATACTTGTTGAAAAATAGTATAAAATGAGAGCTTGAAACAGGAGATGAACAAAAGGAGGCTGAGAATAGAGCCTTGCGGAACACCACAATGTCATTTCATGTCCGTACGTTCCAGTACATGTGTTTCTAATGTAATGTTGCGTGTTGGGCAGTGACCCCCCGCCCCAACCCTTCCCCCATACTCACCCCCCTCGCCCGCCCCCCCCCCCACTGTGGAACCTGCTGTGATTAATGACAGCGCTTTATTAGCTTGATCAACCGTTTAAGCAGACATTATTAATCAGATGCTTATTTAAATACCAGCCTGAGAGGAAATGGGGCCACTGGGAAATTGAGTTTTGTGTGTGTGTGTGTGAAAGAGAGATTCTCATTCACATTCACAGCCCCCCCCCCCCCATCCCATTCATTGAGTGGAATGTGGAGCTTTCTGTTTAATCCAAATGACAGCGTCCCGTTAATAAAACATGGTGTTTTTGTGATATCACAACACCTCTGGGATGGCGTGTTTGTGAGAAAATGTACTTCTGCTACTCGTTTGAAAATATGGACATTTTGCACTCTACAAAAGAAGGCTAATCAGTGCTTAATAATAATTAGAATGTCTGGCTGCTAACATGAATAAACTCGTTAATTCTGCCGGCGTCGTAAACATGATTTTGAGTTGTTTATTTTTATGCGGCGTCTCCAAATTCTGCTTAATCTCTTTGAATATTTTGAGAAATGTTTTTTTTTTTGCTATATTTTCCAAGACGGCTGCGACATCGGCGTCGCCAGCTTTTCAAGAGAGCATTTCCACTGTTGCAAAAAGGGTAAATACAGTAAGCCGCGGGAAGATTACACTCTTAGCTGAGCTTTATGAAGAGACGAGTGGGTGTGGCCACGTGCGGATGTGCTCTGAATTCCACCGAGCGGCGGGTGTGAGCTGCATGCCGTATGAATACAATGCTACATTAACGCACCCGTCGTCCAGATGTCAGCACATCTCGCTCAGGAAAAAAAAAAAAAAAACGCCATTTATTATTCATTCCCCACACACTTTTAATTTAAACCTGCGTCTCACATCTTGCATGCCGTTTGGCTTAAGTGGATACCGTGGGTGCGGGGGGGGGGTCTTACATAAAGCATCAATCTATAGAATTGATTGAGTCAATTCATCAAAAAGAGGAGTGAGACACAGGAAGTGATTGATAGAGGATAAGATGGCTCCTGATTGGAATTCGGGGACCCTTGTCTTAAAAAGGTCAAGGGTCACATGATAGACATTAAAAAGCAAAGCAGCCTCTGTTGCCGCGTAGGAGAAGCGACATGCGTGTATCCCATCGAGGTGGCTTGGCCTTGTGACGGCGGGGGGGGGGGGTTAAGCGATGCCAAAGCTTGATAATAAATCTGTTGCACAACCAGCACGCGTGACCCCAAGGTCACGGTTTCATTAAGTGTCTTCCTTCTTTGAGTTTCTCATCCTTCATGCACGTCTTCTTTCCTCTCTACCTGCATGCTGCCTGCTGCTCCTGATGCACACGCCCACACTTCCTGGGGGGGGGGGGGTAAATGCCTAATAATTATAAACACAAACACACGGACTTTTCATGCAAGTTTTCTTCTTGTAAACATTCACTGGTCACTTTAGTAGGTACCTTGTTGGGACATTAAAACGTGTGTGAAAATCAAGGGATATTTCCATTTTGAAATTCTAAAATTATTAATCTAACACTGAAATATTTATAGATTAATTGGATGCATTAATCATCAATTATTTTTTGCAGTTTCAGTAAAATATATGCAATATTCAAGCTAAATATTGCCATTTCTACAGTCTTTTTGTTTGTGCAATTTTTTCGCTTAATATTTTTTACTTTTTTCTGATTTGATGCCCACAACTTTTTATTATTCTTGAAAAAAATATTCACTTTTTATTTGTGTCTTATTCTTGGAAGACTATTTTTTTTTATTATCTTACAATATTTTTTATTTTTTCCCTGATAGGGTTCAACTTTTTTTTTTTCAAGTTTTTTTTTGGCCAGTCTTAGTTTTTGTTTTTTTTTGTTTTGTTTTTGTTTTTTTGGCAATAGGTTGCACAGTGGATGAGTGGTTAGGGTGCAGGCCTCACAGCGAGGAGACCCGAGTTCAATTCCACCCTCTGCCATCTTTGCATGTTCTCCCCGTGCATGCGTGGGTCCGGTTTCCTCCCACATTCCAAAAACATGCTAGGTTAATTAGCGACTCCAAATTGTCCATAGGTATGAATGTGAGTGTGAATGGTTGTTTGTCTATATGTGCCCTGTGATTGGCTGGCCACCAGTCCAGAGTGTACCCCGCCTCTTGCCTGAAGACAGCTGGGATAGGCTCCAGCACCCCTCGCCCGCCACCCTTGTGAGGATAAGCGGTAGAAAATTAATGAATTAATGATACCTTTTGGGTGTTAAGTTGCTGTGTGATGAGGGTGTTCAGGGTGTACCCCGCCTCTTGCCCAAAGACAGCTGGCAGCTGGCAGCTGGGATAGGCTCCAGCAACCCCCGCCACCCTCGAGAGGAAAAGCGGTAGAAAATGAATGAATGAATGAAATTGTCTGACACAGCCATTTTTGTTTCAATATCCAGACTTCAATTTTGTACCTTTTATGATTTTCTGCTTTTGAAAAGCATACAGTGCACTCCTTGAAACCTTGAAATAATTGCTTCAATACCAGCATCAATCTATCATAATGTACACTTTGCTAAAGGGCTTTTTGAGCACAATTATTATAAAAAAGAACCAAAAAAAGTCCATTTTGTTGCTTACCCAACCAAGCGGCTGCTGACTTCATACCGAAATGTCAAAAATGTGAACGAGTTTTGAGAAAATGGAAAATGGGTCAACTTCACCATCGGAGGCGAGCTGTTGTTTCAGCGAGTAACATCAGCCTGGTTTCTTGTTTTATGCTTCCCGAGGGTGGGAGGAGGTTTCGGCACCCCATGATGGAACAGAGCTGAAATCAGGCCAGGAATATCTCCTCTTTGATTACAGGTTTTAGTAGTAGGAAGTGGAATCATTAAACGCACCGTCGACATGTACAGTATTTGACTTTCTTCTTCCGTGTCTGTGTCGTTCTACACACACGCACACACACACACGGAGCGTGCACGCCCGACTCTGTGACTCATGTCTAGACGGGAAAAAAAAAGTAGAGCATCCACAGACAAAGCTCATGACATTTAGGCAAGCTTCTCCTGCTGTGCAATCAGCGGGCCCGGTCGGTGGTGATGTCTGACGTTGCAGGGGAACCATTTTCATGTAGCTCGTTAGCTCTCGGCTAAGAATCTGGCGATACGATACGTATCACGATACGATATATCACAATATTTTTTTTTGTTTTTATTGTAGTTAAAGATGATTTCCTGGAAAAACTGAATTAAACCAGCAATATGCACAATATACTAAACATATTTTTATTCAATTAGAACCGTATGTTATGCTGTATCACTAACTTTCCTCTGTAAAAATTTTAATTGTAGAATTTGGATAAATAAAGCTTTGACATCCAGCTTTAAATTTACAAAAAAAATCCATAAAAAACAAATTATTATTTATCATTATTTAATTTAATTTATTATTTATTATTTATTATTTATTATTTATTATTTATTTTTTATTTTTTATTTTTTATTTTTTATTTTTTATTTTTTATTTTTTATTTTTTATTTTTTATTTTTTATTTTTTATTTTTTATTTTTTATTTTTTATTTTTTATTTTTTATTATGTCTCAAGATCCTGCTCAAATGTTCACATTCTATTAGCTGTGAGAAAAATGCAGAGTATACACTCCCTGACTTATCCACCATCAGAACAGTGAGCCTGAAAATATCCATATCATACTTTTTAATATCGATACAGTATCGAGGAAACGAAGTATCGCGATATATCGCCGAAACAATATATTTTTTACACCCCTAGTCACTAGTGCATCAAACTTCCAGAGACAATTGTAATGGTTTTAATGTTTTGTTTTTTACATTTGTTCACTTCCTGCTTTCCTAAAATAGTTGAATTAAAAAAATAATAATAATTTTATTTTACATTTTTTATTTTTGTCACGTACCGAAGTACGAGGTGATTAAAAGGAGACACATTTCTAAAAAAAAAAAAAAAACGTAGAATTTATAAGGGCTTTATTTCATAAAAACACATAATAAAAGCTCACAGTTTTTGCATATTTCCATTGTATTATAATGTATTATGTTTCTCCGAGCGTCCTTGAACGCACCTTAGTTGTGTTCTTCGGGTGAAAATTACACATAACCTTCGTTGGTTGCTAACCGTTGTTTTTTTTTTTCTGTCACCACATCGTTGTTCCCAAATGTTGACTCCGTGGGTGAATTTGTTCACTTCCTGCTTTCCTAAAATAGTTGATTTTTTTTTTGTCACATACCGAAGTACGATTAAAAGAAGACAAAAGAAACTATGATGAATTTAGAATTTCTAAGGGCTTTATTTCATGAAAAACATAATAAAAGCTTATAAATAAATACCATATACAGTCTATGATAAATGCCTAAAAATATCCATATCATACTTTTTAATATCAATACAGTATCGAAGTATCGTGATATATCGCCTCTTGGATCTACTGTAGCATTCATCTTTTATCGTACGTCCGGCGATGATACACAAGCGCATCAAGACATCTATGGACTTCTTGTGGAAGAAGATGGGGTGGTTATGATCCGGCCACTCGCACTTGCCAAGTTTCTTCATTTAATTTATGGAAACACTTTACAAAAAAAAAAAGTTGCTGCAAACCTTCAGCGTCAAGGTGACTTCCAAAACTTTACCTTTTACACGTCTCTTATCAGGTTCCTGATAAAATGTATGGCTTTGGCTCGGATCTGCGTGCCCCCCTCCCATTACCGCTTCCCCCTCGGTGTGAGAAACTTGATCATGGATTAAATGTATCCTCCCTAAATGCCCTCTGCTTTTTATTCTGTAGTACTTCCATAATGAAGTTATTGTTCTATTAATGTTGACTATGTATGACTATGCAATTAGTCAATCGGCAGTAGAACTTCCAAGTCCAACATCAGTGACCTTTGACCTCACAAATGAGGGGGGAAAAAGTGAGCATGTTGGGGAACATCTCAGCAGAAGAGTGGAAGCTATTCATTCATTCATTCATTTTCTACCGCTTTTCCTCACGAGGGTCACGGGGGGTGCTGGAGCCTATCCCAGCTGTCTTCAGGCGAGAGTACTGGGTACACCCTGGACTGGTGGCTAGCCAGCCAATCACAGGTCACATATAGACAAACAACCATTCACACTCACATTCATACCTATGGACAATTTGGAGTGGCTAATTAACCTAGCATGTTTTTGGAATGTGGGAGGAAACCGGAGTACCCGGAAAACATGCACACTCCACATGGAGATGGCCGAGGGTGGAATTGAACTCAGGTCTCCGAGCTGTGAGGCCTGTGCGCTAACCACTCGGTTATATTTGTAAATAAATTATTTTGATGCAAAAAAAAAAACAGAATGCGGCAAAATCCAGCACCATGGATAGCGACAGTGACACACGGCTCATATTAATTATTCATTCATTTTCTACCGCTTATCGTCACGAGGGTCGCGGAGGTGCTGGAACCTATCCCAACTGTCTTCGGGTGAGAGTACTGGGTACACCCTGGACTGGTGGCCAGCCAATCACAGGGCACATATAGACAAACAACCATTCACACTCACATTCGTACCTATGGACAATTTGGAGTCGCTAATTAACCTAGCATGTTTTTGGAATGTGGGAGGAAAACGGAGTACCCGGAGAAAACCCACGCATGCACGGGGAGAACATGCAAACTCCACACAGAGATGGCCGAGGGTGGGATTGAACTCGGGTCTCCTAGCTGTGAGGCCTGCGCCGCAGGATTAGTAAATAACCATGAACGTGAACTAAATATGATTTTGAGCTTTATTAGAGCCCTCTGAGCAAGAAAATAACAACCCTATAGTCCTAGTTACAAGAAAAATATTCCGAATTATAATAAAAATTATGATAGAAAGTAGAAATTATGAGGTCAAAAGTCGCAATTAAGTCAATTATGAGATTAGGAACAATAATTCATAATTTTGACACAGAAAAGCCATGCCATAAAGTCAAAATTCTGATCAAAAATATATTGAGGCAGGCGATTGTGTGATTAAATCATTTGTCGCCGCAGAACTAGTAAGTAACCATGAACGTGAACTGAATATGATTTTGACCTTTATTAGAGCCCTCTGGACAAGAAAATAACAACCCTATAGTCCTAGTTACAAGAAAAATATTCCGAATTATAATGTAAATTATGATAGAAAGTAGAAATTATGAGGTCAAAAGTCGCAATTAAGTCAATTATGAGATTAGGAATAATAATTAATAATTTTGACACAGAAAAGCCATGCCATAAAGTCAAAATTCTGATCAAAAATATATTGAGGCCGGCGATTGTGTGCAGTTGGCACCGGAGTACCCGGAGAAAACCCACGCATGCACGGGGGAGTGGAAGCTATTATAGCCGCCAAAAAGGGGCGGTGCCTACTGTGTTTGCGTCACGCCGTGCATCATTTCCTTGATTTATTATGATAACACAGTTTATGTGTTATCATCATTTGTAGCTGTTGACGCAGGAAGGACGTCCCTCAATGGCGCATGGCGGCGCCTTTCATTACATCTGCTTTTACGGCGTTCCAAATGAATCACTCCTCTGCTCTCTCCTCAGATCCGGACTTTACCGACTTAGGAATACCTCCGCCTCTTCCCTGTAGGTACACTCGCTGTCTCCTCATGCCGCTTTTATCCTTGTCGCATTGGCTTTTTCACGATGTTCTTTTGATGTATTTTACCCAGCGTGTCAGTACGACATGGTCGGTCCAGAAGGTATTGTGGAGTCGCATCAGATCACCAGAGACGGCAAGGCGGGCGCCAACGAGGCCGTGGACTGTAAATGGTACATCCGGGCGCCGCCGCGCTCCAAGGTGAGTCAGCAGCTGCTTTTCTTCCCAAAGCTCGCCCTGGAGTTTTATAAAAACGGAAGCCCGACTGGCGGGAAACTCGTTACAACTTCACTTTATCACGGTTTTTGGAAATATATCGTACATCATCGCCGTTTTGTGGTTGACTGCGGCCTATTCGTTGGAAGTCATTCGTGTAGCCTTTCGAGGTAAAACTTTCAAAATGAAGTAAAATACCAAAGTGTGATACTGTATGTAGTATTCAACACTGTAATGCCACAGGAAGTACTGCCCGAAAGGGCGAGGAACCTTCCCAATGCTAACCCGTGTGAGTCAATCACAGGGGTGGGCAAACTACGGCCCCGGGGGCCACATGCGGCCCACCAAGCGTTTGAATCCGGCCCGCCATTTACTTTCTGAGTATTTCAACTTTTAACATGATGTCTTATTCAGTAAAAAAAAACAAAAAAAAATTTTAATTAAATTTTGTAGTTTGAGGGAAATGAGAACATATAGCTGTTAGTGTGACACTTATATAATATAAATAAATAAATTAGTATAAATAAAATAAATATAAAAAATAAAAGTATAAATAAAATAATATAAAAAATAAAAGTATAAGTAAAACTAAAATTAGACTAATCATTCAAGGCAGACTGTAAAATAGTGTGTGTGTTAAATATGAAGACATTATGAATATGAATATGAATGCAACACACACAATAAGCCTCAGCCTGGGCCACACAAAGCTAAAACTCAACTCTGAACCACCGACGTCACTTCCTGTCCCCTCGCTACTATACCTCGTCTACTATATTGGTAGTGTAAAGATGATATAGGGGTGTTATTTCACGTCTGGAGGGCTCTATATGTTAAAGTGTCTAGAACAGGGGTGGGCAAACTTTTTGACTCGCATTGGCATTGATATGACAAAATTTACGGGGGGGGGGCACAGACTATATATTTTACACGTAACAGTCCACCTGGTATTATTGTATCTGTAAAATTGTCATGCAATCTGCTATTATTATTTATTATTTTATATTTATATTTAAATATTTTAAAAATAATCAAATATTATAATAATTACAATAAAATTAAAATAATAATTATTATATTATTATTATGTAAAATATGCAAATATAACAATAATATTATATATAATTAATATAATAATTAGCATGAATATAATAATTATAATAATCATAATAGTTCTAATAATAATTATAATAATCTAATAATAATAATTATTATTATTGTTCTTATTATTATGTGCTTGTGTCCCTTTTTTCAGGAGCACTTTGTAAACAACAGACCATGTCAAAAAACGAAATTGATAAAACCATCAAAAGGTTGGCTCAGGCCATGATGCCAGGTTGTATGTTGAGTTTAAATGAAATACTTTGGAAAAGATTGGGCAGGCCGTATTCAAACACTTGGCGGGCCGGATGTGGCCCCCGGGCCGTAGTTTGCCCACCCCTGGTCTAGAAGGTCGTACACAGGTTTTTCTGTGCTCTAAACATGAAAATATTCCATTTTATCAATAAGGACTTGATTAACTGTGATGAATAAGGGGTTACTATATATTTGTTAATATATAATATTTGTCAAAAAGTATTATAAAATTATTATAAAAATATTCTAAAATAAATAAATATATATATTTAAGCAAATTCAACATTTTTGGCCTCATTTTCAAGCATACAAATGAAGTAAAATATAAATAATATATGGCATTCAGAAGACGCATTCAAAGATTCTACACTAATGCTAATGCTACACTGATGAGACGAAAAAAAACAAACACTACTGCACTTGTACATATTATTACATACAAGTGTACATTTATGTTGATGTAGATAGTATTTGCATTCCAGTAATCCCAATGTACTGTATGTATTGTGTTGCTCCAATACAAAAACTGCCTTTCCGCTATCTTTGTACTGTAAGGGGCCACCATAGGGATATTGTAAAAAACAACCACGCTACGTTTTCTACTGCGCTGCAGCCTCTCGTTCACAATTTATCACCAGGGTGCCAGTGTGATGTATAGCCACATTCGTTACTTAGCTCTTATCTGACATATTTCCCGGGTCACATTTATCTGCCCTTGTTTCCCCGCGCAAACGTCCTTTATCCTATAGGAATTCTCCTGAGCCTATAGACTCTTTCCAGACCCATTTACAATGCATGCACATTGACTCAGGTAAGGGGGGGGGACCACAATAACGTCCTAAATTACGGTCTCCCTAAACATTATGCAACATGCGGTTGGCAAACACAACTATTGATTGCTGTTACTATTGTTAGGGGGCAATAAAAAGTAATATACGCCATGGAGTACTTAATAGCAACTGTTTGTACCTTTTCTATGCATTAAGTGTTTACTGCTCAAGCGAGCCGTTGTACCCCCTTGCATGTCATTGGTCCCTTCCATGGATGATGCTCGGGGCAACAGCAACAAGCCATTAAAGGGGTCTTCACAACAAGTGTGAAGATATTTTATTTTCCCAGTTAGTGATGGATTCTGCTTCCATAGCGGCCGCAGCGGAATCAATAAGCAGGTCGGCTATTTTCCTGCTGGAACCAATCTCTCCCGTACAAATTAGTGATTGTATCTATTTGATCCATTGCTACCATTTGGGTCTGTGATGTAATCTGCACTTGTTTTTCCTCACACATCCACTGCTTTTTTTGTCATGCATCACATAAATACAACACATTTTCATCCATACGGTTATTCCTCCATAATTAGAATTGTGTGGCTTGACTCTATTGGTCAAAATACATGACATGTACTCCGGACAATATGGTACTGTTTTGACCTTGAATATGAGACTGTATGATTTTTGTTATCACCTGTAGCTGCGAACGTCGGAAAGAAATTTAACCACACAAACCAACTCTTAAATGAGTCGGAGCTTTTCGCCCTGTCACTCACACATATCAGTAACTTAAATAGATCCAACTGTGACGGATCCTCGTGGGTAAATCCAGTAAGCAGTACATACTCAATTTATTTTAACCAGGGGCGTCACTACGTTCTGAGGACGGGGGGTGGAGGGGGGCTAAAATGACATTCAAAAAAATAAAAATGTTTTAATCTAAATAACAAACAAGAACCGGGATATAACTTTCCCACTTTTGGACAGATTTAGTAGAGATACTCAATTGTTTTAAGCCACCATTAAATTTACACAAGTACACACACTACTATACTACACACTAATACTACTACTACGAGTAGTAGTAGGCTAGTATTAGCCTGCTTATTGGCTTGCTTATTAGCCTGTTTTTGCCCAATTATATGAAATTTATCAGAATTTTTTTGGGCAAAAAACTTAAAATCAATTAAATTTTTTTTTAAATCAATAAAAAAATATCAAATTATTTAGGGGGGCTTAAGAAATTTAACCACACAAACCAACTCTTAAGTGAGTCGGAGCTTTTCACCCTGTCACTCACGTATAATAGTAACTTAAATAGATCCAGCTGTGATGGATCCTCGTGGGTAAATCCAGTAAGCAGTACATACTCAATCTATTTTAACCGGGAGTGTCACTAGGTTCTGAGGACGGGGGGGGGGGGGGAGGACGGGGGAGGGGGGGGTGTAAAATGAATGAATGTAGTAGACATTCAAAAAAATAAAAAAAAAATAAATAACAAACAAGAACCGGGATATAACTTTCCCACTTTTGGACAGATTTAGTAGAGATACTCGCCACCATTAAATTTACACAAGTACACACACTACTACTACTACTACTAGTAGTAGTAGGCTAGTATTAGCCTGCTTATTGGCTTGCTTATTAGCCTGTTTTTGCCCAATTATATGAAATTTATCAGAATTTTTTTTGGCAAAAAATTTAAAATCAATTAAAAAAGAATTTTAATCAATAAAAAAATATCAAATTATTTAGAGGGGCTTAAGAAATTTAACCACACAAACCAACTCTTAAGTGAGTCGGAGCTTTTCGCCCTGTCACTCACGTATAATAGTAACTTAAATAGATCCAGCTGTGATGGATCCTCGTGGGTAAATCCAGTAAGCAGTACATACTCAATTTATTTTAACCAGGGGCGTCACTAGGTTCTGAGGACGGGGGGGGGTGTAAAATGAATGAATGTAGTAGACATTCAAAAAAATAAAAAAAATAAAAATAACAAACAAGAACCGGGATATAACTTTCCCACTTTTGGACAGATTTAGTAGAGATACTCGCCACCATTAAATTTACACAAGTACACACACTACTACTACTACTAGCAGTAGTAGGCTAGTATTAGCCTGCTTATTGGCTTGCTTATTAGCCTGTTTTTGCCCAATTATGTGAAATTTATCAGAATTTTTTTTGGCAAAAAATTTAAAATCAATTAAAATTTTTTTTAAATCAATAAAAAAATATCAAATTATTTAGGGGGGCTTAAGAAATTTAACCACACAAACCAACTCTTAAGTGAGTCGGAGCTTTTCGCCCTGTCACTCACGTATAATAGTAACTTAAATAGATCCAGCTGTGATGGATCCTCGTGGGTAAATCCAGTAAGCAGTACATACTCAATTTATTTTAACCAGGGGCGTCACTAGGTTCTGGGGGGGGGGGCGTAGATGCCTGGAGATGCATAGGCATGATGAATGAATGTAGTAGACATTTTTTTTGCCCTATTATATGAGATTTTTTTGGTAAAATTTTTTAAAATTAATTAAAAAAAAAATTTTTATCAATAAAAAATAAATATCAAATTATTTAGGGGGGATTAAGAACAAGCCCCCCCTAAAATAGGCCCAATGATGCCACTGATTTTTACACATTCTCTGGTTTATGGAGGCATTTTCATCTTTCTACTTGTTGCTGTCATACCCATGAGGGGGTCCACCCCCCCTGCTGAGAAACTACATTTATTACTCTTCCATCCCTAAAGATAAGATTTCAGCAACATTAAAATGTGATATCTTGCTGCATCATTCCCTCGGGGTGGGGTGGTGTGGGGGTGGGGGGGGGGTGAGTCCTACTTTCAAAGTGATTTAGTTGCTTCTATTCTGTGCTGCTGTTTGAGTTATGTATCATATTGGCAGGATACATATGGATACATATTTGCTTTACATTGATAATCTTTGTGTATGCTGATTATGGTATTTTATCGTGTGGGACACCAATGTGCAACATCAGGAGGTCGGTTTTGCATGTTTTAGATCCATTCCACCGCAACCGCCATGTTTTGCCAAAGTCATGCTGACATCGCAGGCTCCATTATCCCGCCCCATCTGCAGCCAGCATTGGTCTCGGGGCGTTTAATGTGTCACATTCTCCTGTCACACTCGCTGAGCGGCCCACTCATTAACCCTAATGATGGCGAGCGCGGCGTGGTGCAGCCGAGCGGAGCCGACGCTGGGATCGGGGCGAGCGATAGACATCCCATGTGAGGGGGACGCTTTTATTTAAGTCAAAACCAAGCGAATGTATTATTTTTAATTTCCTCGTTTGTACAATTATATTGTATTCCTTTTTTTTATTTTTATTTTTTTGCCACCCTCTGGCAACTTTAGCATTCACCTTCATTCATTCTGCTGGAGCCTATCCCAGCTGTCTTCAGGCGAGAGAGGCGGGGTACACCCTGGACTGGTGGCCAGCCAATCACAGGACACATATAGGCAAACAACCATTCACACTCACATTCATACCTATGGACAATTTGGAGTCGCTAATTAACCTAGCATGTTTTTGGAATGTGGGAGGAAACCCGAAGAAAACCCACGCATACACGGGGAACATGCAAACTCCACACAGAGATGGCAGAGGGTGTAATTGAACTGGGGTCTCCTCGCCGTGAGGCTTTCACGTCTGACTCATGGTGTCATCTTACAAACAACATTTACTTCATCACACAGCAACTTAACACACAAAAGGTACCATTAATTTTCTACTGCTTATCCTCGCGGGGGTGCTGGAGCCTATCCCAGCTGTCTTCAGGCAAGAGAGGCGGGGTACACCCTGGACTGGTGGCCAGCCAATCACAGGGCACATATAGGCAAACAACCATTCACACTCACATTCATACCTATGGACAATTTGGAGTCGCTAATTAACCTAGCATGTTTTTTTGGAATGTGGGAGGAAGCCGGAGTACCCGGAGAAAACCCACGCGGGAGAGCATGCAAACTCCACACAGAGATGGCCGAGTGTGGAATTGAACCCTGGTGTCCTAGCTGTGAGGTCTGTGCACTAACCACTTGCCTTTAGCATTCACCTATTTTGCATAATAAACCGTCTTGCTCTAATAATGCGTAGATTAAAATATGGTTGTCTTATATTCGGGGTCAACAACAAGTGACACCATGCATCTTCTCCCCAAGCCAGTTCGAGGTTTTCTTCTTGTCACTCACACACCCAGTGGCCTGGAGAAAACACAAAGTTATTTCTAATAAGACATATTTCTGTTTATCCTAGATCTACCTGCGTTTCCTTGACTACGAAATGGCCAACTCCAACGAGTGCAAGCGCAACTTTGTGGCGGTGTATGACGGCGGCAGGTAAGATTTAGACACGGAGGTTCTTTTATCTTCTAATCAGATTAAATCTCTGTATAATCCTCCTTGATATAAACAATGCAATATGATTTGATATCAAGACAACATGATGATATCTGCATACTTTACAATTCTCTGCAGGCGATATTTCAAATAACAAAGCAGATTATTTGGATTTTCATGTATTTATGCAAATTTAGACTTGAGACTAATTTCAGAAAGAAGCATCTTGGTTTGCAAAATTGATAACTGGTCAAGATATTACATATTAAAATCTGATAAGGAGTGATTACAACATGAAGTGCGAAAATGATTTACCTCATATTGTCATCTTTTATCTTGATATCTCTGAAATGATCATCTGTCATCACATGATAAAGTCCAACGGCAACGGGTATTTTTATTATAATTATTATAATTTTTATTATTATTATAATATTTTATTATAATTATTTTATTATTATTATATTATTATTCATTTTATAAATTATTTTTAATTATTATATTTACATTTTGAATTCATTTTTAATTATAAATAAGCAATATTTTTTGTAGTTAGAGCATAGAAAACCTGTTAAATCATTTTTGCATTAGAGCCCTCCAGACATGAAATAACACCCCTATAGTCACCTTTACACTCCTATTACCCAATATAGTCGTCACAAGAGAGCCGTTGAAGACATGAATACAGCTCATGCTTGTGTTTGCCGTTTTCCGGTGCTAGGGTAGCTGAGCGGGTGCTAGACAGGAAGTGATGTCGCCCAAAAAGTCCCCACCTCTTTTTCTCTCTCTCTCTCTCTCGTTTCTGTTACAGTTCGGTGGAGGACCTGAAGAGTAAGTTCTGCTCCACGGTGGCCAATGACCTCATGCTGGTGTCCACGCTGGGTGTCATCCGGATGTGGGCGGACGAAGCCAGTCGGAAAAGTCGCTTCCGCATCCTTTTCACCACCTACCAAGAACGTAAGACGAAGTGTGTTGGCTTCAAATTGTGAACAAATTCCGACTTTGGCCAAGGGTGGAATTGAACGCGGGTCTCCTTGCTGTGAGGCCTGTGTGCTGACCACTCGGTTATATTTGTAAATAAATTATTTTGATGCAAAAAAAATGGGCAAAATCCAGCACCATGGATAGCGACAGTGACACACGGCTCATATTATTCATTCATTCATTCATTTTCTACCGCTTATCCTTATGAGGGTTGCAGGGGTGCTGGAGCCTATCCCAGCGGTCTTCAGGCGAGAGGCGGGGTACACCCTGGACTGGTGGCCAGCCAGCCAATCACAGGGCACATATAGACAAACAACCATTCACACTCACATTCATACCTATGGACAATTTGGAGTCGCTAATTAACCTAGCGTGTTTTTGGAATGTGGGAGGAAAAAAAACACGCATGCACGGGGAGAACATGCAAACTCCACACAGAGATGGCCGAGGGTGGGATTGAACTCGGGTCTCCTAGCTGTGAGGTCTGCGCACTAACCACTCGACCGCCGTGCAGCCACTATGAAAGTATTCCATTTATAAATAAGGAATCTTACGTCTGGAACTCATTAAAAAATGATTTATTAAATATATTAATTACCTGAGGCTGTAATTGATCAAATTGATCGCCAGCCACAAGAATAGGTACATCCATGTTCGCCTTTAAGGTGATAACGGCGTTATCGACATGTTTCCAATTCTTGGGTTAGCATATTGAGCGACATGAGCGGAGAGAAATGCAACATGTCTGACACGAGCATGCTAATGAGCTCATTAAGGTCCAATACAGAAGTTGCTTTGTGAGGTCGGTGGCGTCACCCTTCTTTTTGGCGAGGCCTTTTTCACCGAGCAGAGCCGCCGGGATGCACTGTTGCCAGGGCAACGCCTCTGCCTAAAGACCACAGCCTTTCATGCAAAGGAGCGAGCAGTCAACAGTGGACGCGTGCGCCAACAAGTGCAATAAAACACTAAGGCGATATGCATTGTTCAGTGTCAAATAGCGGCTCTTTAATGTATTCATCAAATGCGGCGTCTGATACGATGCAGACGTGAATATCTTCATACGGATATGATCATGAATAATAAGTAGCCATCTTTAAATGAGTTCTTGTTTTTCCATCATGACACTCAAACTCATAAAATAACCGTCATGTTCGATTTCGGAAGTCCGAAAGTGACTGGAATAGAAGCTCAGACAATATAGTCTACCTATTTATTTCCGAAGAAAAAGCACTTTGCATCCTACGGTGCATCTTTACGCCTTTACGAGTGCTCACAGCTGCTCTTTCCCAAAGGGACCGCTAGCTTTTAGTGAGCCATTCACAAGCGCCGAATCCCAGAGAGATACTTCCGCGGGATGCGGAGTGTTCCCAAATGCAAACATGAAACCATTATCATCTGCGGTGCGTGTTCACACCTGCTAGTACAAATGATGCTAATGATGGCATCGGGACACACACTTTGTCAGGTGGGAAAAAAAGGGAGGAAATGATCAATTAGAGGTCAATTAGTTCCAGATTTCCCTGATTTGGGTATTTTTATTATAATTATTATATTTATTATTATAATAATATTTTTATTATAATTATAAATATTTTTATTATTATATTATTCATTTTATAAATTATTTTAAATTATTATATTTACATTTTGAATTCATTTTAAATTATAAATAAGCAATATTTTTTGTAGTTAGAACATAGAAAACCTAGTTAAATAGTTTTTGCATTAGAGCCCTCCAGACATGAAATAACACCCCTATAGTCACCTTTACACTCCTATTACCCAATATAGTAGTCACAAGAGAGCCGTTGAAGACATGAATACGGTTCATGCTTGTGTTTGCCGAGCATAGAAAACCTGTTAAATAGTTTTTGCATTAGAGCCCTCCAGACATGAAATAACACCCCTATAGTCACCTTTACACTCCTATTACCCAATATAGTAGTCACAAGAGAGCCGTTGAAGACATGAATATGGCTCATGCTTGTGTTTGCCGAGCATAGAAAACCTGTTAAATAGTTTTTGCCTTAGAGCCCTCCAGACATGAAATAACACCCCTATAGTCACCTTTACACTCCTATTACCCAATATAGTAGTCACAAGAGAGCCATTGAAGACATGAATACGGTTCATGCTTGTGTTTGCCGAGCATAGAAAACCTGTTAAATAGTTTTTGCATTAGAGCCCTCCAGACATGAAATAACACCCCTATAGTCACCTTTACACTCCTATTACCCAATATAGTAGTCACAAGAGAGCCATTGAAGACATGAATACGGTTCATGCTTGTGTTTGCCGAGCATAGAAAACCTGTTAAATAGTTTTTGCATTAGAGCCCTTCAGACATGAAATAACACCCCTATAGTCACGTTTACACTCCTATTACCCAATATAGTAGTCACAAGAGAGCCGTTGAAGACATGAATACGGCTCATGCTTGTGTTTGCCGTTTTCCGCTGCTAGGGTAGCTGAGCGGGTGCTAGACAGGAAGTGATGTCGAGGCTTCAGAGTTGAGTTTTAGCTTGCTGTGTGTTACGGCCGTAAGTAGCTTGTGTCGGGTATTATTGTGCCTGTTGCGAAGGTGATTCATACCTGCAATAGAAGCCTGTTGGTTTCGGCGAGCAAGCTTGGTGCTTGTGTATCTCACCAAATCTTACAGTAACAATATTTATTTAAATTAGCCATTTTTAAGCTTAATATAGGCTGGAAAATATGTCCAATTTACTTAAATAGGCATATTTTTGGACTTATAGGCTGTGTTCAACTACAAAAAAAAAGCATGATTTATTAATGTTTATGGAAAATGTGACAGTTGTGAAATTTGAAGCTCGTAGGGAAACGAGGTCTTGTATAATACATCATAAAATATACAATAATATAGATATAAGATACAATATAAAGCGAAATATTGGGAGACACCAATGAGTGTTATGATGAAATGAAATAAATGAGGGCTTATGCAATATTCATTATAATCATAAAGACTTAATTAAATAGTGTCATTAAGTATATTATATGTACATTGGTAATCATGAAACACTTTTAAGCAAATATGCTGTTTGGATGGTAGAATTATTTTCATCAGCTACTCGTTTAGCTGCAAATTTATGCCCCCCCCCCCCGGCATTGACCGGGACGCCTATATCTGTGGGCGAAAGGGCGCTTTTATTACGTCTTTGGTATTAATTTTGCAGCAGATCAGCGAGGATAACACTATGGACTCCGAGCATCAAGAAAAGAGTCTGGGCCCCCTCTGCTGGTGCTGAGGAGCTCACGTTTGGGCTTTTTTGCTGCTTGGACTTCCTGTCATTATGTCTGTACAAATGTACATAGTCGTTGCTTAAGGGTAAAATAACAGGAATTGGATTCAAGGGTATAGTGTGCTGCATTTTAATAACATTCAGAATTTTGTTGCATGCAGTATTTATATGATTTTCTCATTTTTTGCACATCAGGTTGTAAGAAGAAGAAGAAGAAGAAGGAGCAAGGGCACCTTGGCATTATATTATGGCTTTTTATGATGATGTCGGCCGTAACATTAGCGCGCTGATTTTACGACCACGTCGTCTTGATGGGTTGCTCTGCCCTTGCGCTGACATCATAGACGGGGCGGAGACATGGCGAGGCCACGCACGCTGAAACAGGGAGCGTGAGAGGACAACAATGCACAAAAAAAAAAACAAATGATTTGCACATTTTTAAGCAGCTTACAGATTTCCCGCTGTTAATAGTGTCGGGTTTGGTGCGAGCTTGTTTCATTTTAGCTTTTTTAATCTCTTTCAGTACGCAAAGTGTGTCTCAGCGTGCTTCTCTTGTGTTTCCAGCTCCTTGTGATCCAGATGCCTTCTTCTGTCACAGTAACATGTGCATAAACAACACGCTGGTGTGCAACGGCATGCAGAACTGCGTGTACCCCTGGGATGAGAACCAGTGCAAAGGTGAGCCGAAGTCTACCCGTGTTGTCACATGGTACCAGCTATGTTATCGATGTCGCCAACACATCATCGAAATGCGGATTAGTTAGCCGCGTATGCAAATTGACTCACACTCTTGTCTCATCAGCATAACATTCCTGACATCTAGTTTTTAACATGATTAGAGCCCTCTGCATGGGGTCTAGCACCCCTATAGTTACCTTTACACTAATTTTTAGCCAATTTAGTGGACAAAAGAGGACATAGGACTCATGCTTGTGTGTTCCGGTGCCAGGGGAGCTGAGTGGGGGGTGGACAGGAAATGATGTCGGGGGTCACATGGTACCAGCGATGTTGTCGATGTCGCCAACACATCATCGAAATGCGAATTAGTTAGTTGTGTAGGCAAATTGACTCACACTCTTGTCTCATTAGCGTAACATTACTGAATCTAGTTTTTAGCATGATTAGAGCCCTCTGCATGGGGTCTAGCACCCCTATAGTTGCCTTTACACTAATTTTTAGCCAATTTAGTGGACAAAAGAGGACATAGGACTCGTGCTTGTGTGTTCCGGTGCCAGGGGAGCTGAGTGGGGGGTGGACAGGAAATGATGTCGGGGGTCACATGGTACCAGCGATGTTGTCGATGTCGCCAACACATCATCAAAATGCGGATAAGTTGGCTGTGGGGAAAAAAAACATGACTGAATCTAGTTTGTAACATGATTAGAGCCCTCTGCATGTGATGTAACACCCCTATAGTTACATTGAAACTCATTTTAGCCAATTTAGTGGACAAAAAAGGACATAAGACTCGTGCTTGTGTGTTCCGGTGCCAGGGGAGCTGAGTGGGGGTTGGACAGGAAATGATGTCGGGGGTCACATGGTACCAGCTATGTTATCGATGTCGCCAACACATCATCGAAATGCGGATTAGTTAGCCGCGTATGCAAATTGACTCACACTCTTGTCTCATCAGCAAAACATCACTGACACTTTGTTTTTAACATGATTAGAGCCCTCTGCATGGGATCTAGCACCCCTGTAGTTACATTTACACTCATTTTAGCCAATTTAGTTGACAAAAAAGGACATAGGACTCGTGCTTGTGTGTTCCGGTGCCAGGGGAGCTGAGTGGGGGGTGGACAGGAAATGATGTCGGGGGTCACATGGTACCAGCTATGTTATCGATGTCGCCAACACATCATCGAAATGCGGATTAGTTAGCCGGGTATGCAAATTGACATCTAGTTTTTAACATGATTAGAGCCCTCTGCATGTGATGTAACACCCCTATAGTTACATTGACACTCATTTTAGCCAATTTAGTGGACAAAAAAGGACATAGGATTCGTCCGTGTGTGTTCCGGTGCCAGGGGAGCTGAGTGGGGGGTGGACAGGAAATGATGTCGGGGGTCACATGGTACCAGCTATGTTGTCGATGTCGCCAACACATCAACGAAATGCAAATTGACTCACACTCTTGTTTCATCAGCATAAAATCACTGACATCTAATTTTTAACATGATTAGAGCTCTCTGCATGGGATCTAGCATCCCTATAGTTACCTTTACACTCATTTTAGCCAATTTAGTGGACAAAAGAGGACATAGGACTCGTGCTTGTGGGTTGGGGCTGGACAGGAAATGATGTTGGGGGTTAAGAGCGATAGTACGACTCCCATCATGCAACCAAGTGACTGAATGTTATTTTTGTTGCTTCAGAGAAGCGAAAAGCCAACATCCTGGACAACCTGAACAACACCAACGGGACCATCATCGGCGTCACCTGTTGCATCGTCCTCCTCCTGCTCATCATCTCAGTCATCGTCCAAATCAAGCAGCCTCGCAAAAAGTACATCCTGCGGCGTGAGGACTTTGACCCCACCATGTTTCAAGAAGTCTTCGAGCCGCCTCACTACGAGCTGTGCGCTTTACGCGGCGCCACCACCGCCGCCGCCGCCACCGCCGCCGCCGCCGCCTCAGCAGACCTGGTGGACCTAGCAGAAGACTTTGAGAACTACCACACCCTCCGCCGTGCCTCCTCACGCTGCATCCACGACCACCACTGTGGCTCGTCCTCCAACCCGGGCTCCGCCCACATATCCCAGCTGTCCCTCAGCGGGCGAGGGAGCCGCGGGAACCTGTGCGCACGAGACGCGGCGGCGGCCAGCCTGCTGGCGGACCTCCCGCAGGCTCCCATGTCCGTGCGTCCCTTGCTGCCGTCGGCGGGGAACCGCAGGAGCATCTTGGTCATGAAGCACAGCTACTCGCAAGAAGGAGCCGACAACGGATGCGACCTGGACGACGACCTGGATGAAGTTCCAACCACCAGCCATCGGCTTTCACGCCACGAAAAGGCAGTGCAGCGGTCAGTATCCATCGATTTCTGATGCCGGGGGAACGCCGGGCCTCATTTCGATGTGGAATGTTCACGTTCTGCTTTCCATCACCTCCTCTTCTCAAAAACTAGTACTTTTATTTTGCTCCCCCTCCCACCTCCTCTTCAGCATTTAAGACGGTTTTCTTGCTTTTGCATGCTGAATGTGAATTAGCCGCATATGGACAAAAGTATTGGGACACCTGCTTACGTCGCCACGGTTACACACTATAACACATAGACATTTCCAATATGTAACGGTGGCCCGTTTTCCACTTTGTTCGACTGACACGTATCCGAGTACCAGGAATATTAGGATTGGGCTGTACCACCCTCACGAGGGTGGCGGGGGTGCTGGAGCCTATCCCAGCTGTCTTCGGGCGAGAGGCGGAGTACAGCCAATCACAGGGCACATATAGACAAACAACCATTCACACTCACATTCATACCTATGGACAATTTGGAGTCGCTAATCAGCCTAGCATGTTTTTGGAATGTGGGAGGAAACCCGAAGAGAACCCACGCATACACGGGGGAGAATATGCAAACTCCACACAGAGATGGCTAAGGGTGGAATTGAACTGGGGTCTCCTAGCCGTGACTCGTGGTGTCATCTTACAAACAACATTTACCTCATCACACAGCAACTTAACACCCAAAAGGTACCATTAATTCATTAATTTTCTACCGCTTATCCTCATGAGGGTCGCGTGGGGGGGGGTGCTGGAGCCTATCATAACTGTCTTAGGGCGAGAGGTGGGATACACCCTGGACTGGTGGCCAGCCAGCCAATCACAGGGCACATATAGACAAACAACCATTCACACTCACATTCATACCTATGGACAATTTGGAATCGCTAATTAACCTAGCATGTTTTTGGAATGTGGGAGGAAAGCCGAAGAGAACCCACGCATACACGGGGGAGAATATGCAAACTCCACACAGAGATGGCTAAGGGTGGAATTGAACTGGGGTTTCCTAGCCGTTACCTCATCACACAGCAACTTAACACCCAAAAGGTACCATTAATTCATTAATTTTCTACCGCTTATCCTCACGGGGCTGCTGGAGCCTATCATAGCTGTCTTTGGGCGAGAGGCAGGGTACACCCTGGACGGGTGGCCAGCCAATCACAGGGCACATATAGACAAACAACCATTCACACTCACATTCATACCTCTTGGCAATTTGGAGTTGCTAATTAACCTAGCATGTTTTTGGAATGTGGGAGGAAACCGGAGTACCCGGAAAAAAAACCCACGCATGCACGGGGAGAACATGTAAACTCCACACAGAGATAGCCGACGGTGGGATTGAACTCATGTCTCCTAGCTGTGAGGTCTGTGCGCTAACCACTCGACCACCGTGCAGCCCGGACTGTACTATACTATACTATTTTTTTCAACATGTTGTTGTGTGTTAACATAAGAATACGCATCCCGATACTTTTGTCCATAAAGTGTGCTAAAACTGTGATAATAAGTTATAAATCGCCCCCCCAGGTATGATGTTGGCATTAACGGAATAAAAAGGAATCTTAGCTTTGACGACGTGCATGCACTGTTCCTCGCTGACTGTTTGTGACTATGGGACATAAGCGTGCATGCACGTTTTGCACGTGATGCATTGTGACGTGACATTAAAGTACACAGGCGTGACATTTCAGGTTCTGCCTCATTGGCTCTTTGAGCAAACACGAATCAGAGTACAACACGACTAGAGTCTAAGAGACAATCTCAAGGTAAGCCCCCCTTTCATCCTAATATCCACTTCTCCATTTCTTGTGTCGTCGCCGTTTGCACACTTTTTGTCCTTTTATGTTCGGGTGTATTTATTTTCACCAGGATGAGTCTATTGCTTGCAGCCATCTTGGCCTTTTTAGTGAGTTTTTTTTTTTTTTTGGCTCACATTACTGCATGTGTGCTGCTTTTCAGTGGACTGTAAATTCTTTCATCTGCATGGACTCTCTGGAATCTTTTTTCAGAATTTTTTTTTACAAATTGAGAGGACATATTTGGGGTTTTATGCTGGATAGAGTGCCCGTCTAAAGTTTGGACACATATCTCACAATATTGAATGACAAGTAGCAGCAGTGGCGTCATTAGGCTTTTTTAGGGGGATTTCAGCCCCCCTAAAATGTTCTTAAGCCCCCCTAAAAAATTTGATATTTTTTAATAATAATTTTAATTTTTTTAATGGAATTTTTTTTTACAAAAAAAAATTCTGACAAATTTTATACAATAGGGCAAAAACAGGCTAATAAGCAAGCCAATAAGAAGGCTAATACTAGCCTGCTACTACTAGTAGTAGCAGTAGTAGTAATAATAAGAAGAAGAATGATGATAGTAATAATAAATATTTAGGGGGATTTCAGCCCCCCTAAAATGTTCTTAAGCCCCCCTAAAAATGTGATATTTTTAATAATAATTTTAATTTTTTTAATGGATTTTTTTTTTTACAAAAAAAAATTCTGACAAATTTTATATAATAAGGCAAAAGCAGCTAATAAGAAAGCCAATATGAAGGCTAATACTAGCCTGGTACTACTAGTAGTAATAATCAGAAGAAAAATAATGATGATAGTAATAATAAATATTTAGGGGGATTTCAGCCCCCCTAAAATGTTCTTAAGCCCCCCTAAAAATGTGATATTTTTAATAATAATTTTAATTTTAATTTTTTTAATGGATTTTTTTTTTTTACAAAAAAAAATTCTGACAAATTTTATATAATAGTGCAAAAGCAGCTAATAAGAAAGCCAATATGAAGGCTAATACTCGCCTGGTACTACTAGTAGTAATAATTAGAAGAAAAATAATGATGATCGTAATAATAAATATTTGGGGGGATTTCAGCCCCCCTAAAAATGTGATATTTTTTAATAATAATTTTAATTTTTTTAATGGATTTTTTTTTTACAAAAAAAATTTCTGACAAATTTTATATAATAGGGCAAAAGCAGCTAATAAGAAAGCCAATATGAAGGCTAATACTAGCCTGGTACTACTAGTAGTAATAATCAGAAGAAAAATAATGATGATAGTAATAATAATAGGCTAATTAATAATATAATGATGATTATTATTATATAATTGATCACTCATTGTGTGTACTTGTGTAAATTTAATGGTGGCCTAAAACAATTGAGTATCTCTACTAAATCTGTCCAAAAGTGGGAATGTTATATCCCGGTTCTTGTTCCTTATTTGTTTTTTGGATTTTTATGAATGTCTACTACATTCATTGATATCCTGTGCATCTCCAGGGGGTCTGGAGAGGGGGTCTCCCTGTCCTCAGAACCTAGTGACACCCCTGATTAGCAGCAAAACTTTTGACAGGTACTTTACATACAGATAATCACAAAATGATGCAAAACTTGGCCATGTTTTGAGTGAAAATGATTTATTCTGTGATCTTTTATTCTATGCTTAAAATGGCTATGGCCACGGAATGAACTATTTTGCTGTTTTGCATGGTTTTTTTTTTGTTGTTTACTTTGTGCATGTAATGTTACTCGTGTGTATGCTGCAAGTGCACAATAAGGATTTGAAACACGCCCGGACATTTCATTAGGTACACCTGCACAATCTAATCCGATGAGATCCAATCCAAAAGCTGCACATTGAACCGAATATAAGACGAACCCCCTTCAATGGAGTAAACATCCCCGCTTACTTACTTTGGCGCCAACTGTTGGTTTGCATGCAAATTAAACCCTCATTTATTGTGCTTCATCGGTTTCTGACCCAATAGTGATAAGTGAATTTCAGTAAAGTTGGATTCCTTATTAATAAATGGAAGATTTTCATAGAGCAAACATATGGCATTTAACATTATTAGAGCCCTCTAGACATGAAATAACACCCCTATAGTCAATGTTACACTTGTATTACCCAATAAAGTAAGAGATAGATGTTATTCTTGAAATATGGAGGCCAAAATATTAAAAAAATTGAGCCATAATCACAGAATGCAGCCATTTTTTTAGATGAAAATGGGATTCTAGACACCGTCCAATCAGGTTACAGAGCCTACATGTCACCTGGTGTGCACTTTTAAAGCTTTTTTAATGATTGATTCCGGTGGTTTAGCCATTTTAGTTCTTTTAGACAGTGGACCATACCATTCCTTTACACAGGGGTGTCAGGGGTTATGTCCTTGAGTGGTTTAGATCCTATCTGTCAGGGTCTTTTTCCCCATATAGTCAATGCAATATTCATTTTGTAGTTTGCAGAGGCTAAAAGTGGTGTTGCTAATATTTTGCCCCCCCCCTGCCCCCCTCATCTTGCTAAATAAAGGTAGCATTCATTGCACACGGTATCAGTTTGGACTAGATTGTGCAGGATTATGACGAACAGAAGTGTTGGTTTACATCATATATGAAGCTAGCATGAACACAATGCTATGTCCAATATATTGTGTGTGTGTGTGTGTGTTTGTGTGTGTGTGTGTGTGTTCTACATTGTGTGGCATTGTCTCCATCATGTAGACTTCTTGAGAGTATATTGCGGTCCCGGGTGACATCACTGACATGTGACAAAGCGGATGGGAGATAAACACCAGCATGACGCTGAGGGCCGGGAAGGGACACTGATGAAAGCAAATCATGTGACGGCGTGCAAAGACGAGCACAAACGAGGACTCTAGATGACAATACTCCGTGTTGTCACGCTTTGAGGGAAGTTTCCGATCACTCGGCTCCCCCGGAATCCCATCCCAAACACTTTTGTTTTTCTCTTCATTGAAACTAATAGACCTCCATATCTTCTAAATTTAGGATGTTCTTTCTTTAAAGGGGCCCTATCCTACATTTCCAGATTGGGTACTGTTGTACTTTTGGGGTCTTAGCATGAGGTTGAAGTTTTTTACCTTATCTTTTTAAGATTTTACCTTGTTTTTCTTTGCTAAATGAAGTATAATCGGGTATAAAATGGCTAAATGAACTTGATACAAATACAGTAATCCTTCGCCACTTTGTGCTTTAAATTTAGTGGTGTCACTCTATCACATTTTTCCCAAAATATGGCCTATTAATCCCAAAATTGTTGTATTTTCAAGCATTAAATATATGTAATATAGTAATTACATTGATGAAAAAATATCCCACAAAAGTACTCTCCCAATTCTAATGTGACTTTATATTATGTATTATATCTTATTTTCTTAAATAGGACTCTATGGGTGACTATAGGGGTGTTATTTCATGTCTAGGGGTCTCTAATCATGTTTAAAAAGCATATTTAGAAGGTCGTAAACAGGTTTTTTATGCTCTAACTTCCACAATGTTCCATTCATAAATAAGGAATCCTACTTTATGTAAATTCACTTATCATAATCAAGTCTGGAAACAATGAACTGACCAGGACCCCTTGAGCAATCGCAACACAGATGGTCAGAAAGGAGGCGGCAGATTACCCTTCAAGATGACTATATAGTCACTATAGCGTCCCACAAGAATTGATTTTAAAAATGAGGGGTCGGAGTAGGGCCCCTTTAACCGTCCCAGGAAGCGCTATTTCACAATAAAAGCATGCCTTATCCCAAATGAATAGATGTTCTTTTCTTATTGCCAATTGGAATCTTACTAACACATCCATGTAACATTGTTAGGCCCAAGACCAATCCAAGGCCAAGCTTGTGCATGCTGCTTTAAATTTATTCGATATAACATTAAGCTATCAGACCCCCCCCCCCATGTACTAATCAATACATTACACCAAACTGATTCATTGCATGATCTTAGCTGAATTAGTTCAATACGACGACTCGATACATTTTAAACCCAAAAGTCCTTGATTTGGGTTTTTGTCATGATTTGCTAACGATCACCACAGCGTAATATCTTTGTATCAAACCGGAATTTTCTACTCGGGCAAAAGGAAATGTTTTTTAAAGTTATTCCAATGATCCTTCAGGGCTGGTTTTATTGATGCTTTGTAACAATATTAATATGAAATAACAATAAAGCACCTTTTTTTTGTTGTTGTTTTGTTGAACTGTTTGTCCTAAATGTGTCACACACACACGAACACACACACACGCACACGCCTCCCGTGTCTCGCCGTCATCAGTAGTTGTTGAATGTTTATGTTTTTTGTTTGCTTTGTGGAAAATATGTATTTACTGCTGAGCAAACATACACTAACAGTCAAAAGTTTGGAGACACTTTCCCATACAAAAACATGACAAAGTGTCTCCAAACTTTTGACTGGTTGGGTACACACACTTAAAAGAATATTCTCACGTATTTAATATTTAATGTCGAGATATTTTCTCTCTCTTACGTTTATTGTAACCGATACCTCAGTGTGTTTTATTTACAAGACATGGCATCTGTAAAGCTGCAAGATGACTGAATAGTGTTCAGAAAAAAATAAAAAAGGCAACCAAATCGGACCTTTGGGTGTCCAAAGTGCAGCCTGGGAACCATTTGCAGACTTTTTTTGTAATAAGAAAAAATAAAATGAATGGTAAGTAAATGTTTAAAAAAATTTTATAATTTTTTTATTATATAAATTATAAAATTATATAAATTATATACATTATATAAAAAAATCATATAGAAATGTGTTATATATTTAATATAATAAATGTACCATATCAATAGCATATTGACATAATGCAATTATAGTCGATAGTTGACTTGTCAGTTGTTATAAATAAATAAGTATACTTAATGGTTCAATTTGATATTTTTATATTTTGTAAAAAGGCTGAAAAAGTGTTAAAATACATATATTTTCTTAGTAATTATACCTTTTTGATCTTTCTTTTTTTTTAACACTAATACATACACCTTGTACTCTCTGCAGTTGAGTCAAATGACCGTCCTCGTCACTAAATGAGGAAATAGAAGTTTATATTCCAAACACGTGTGCATTCACTTGTTTTATGTTTCACTTTCTTTTTTTTTTTCCTCTGTCAAACACAAAGTAAATAGATGGCGCTAGTAAAAAAAAAAAAAAAAAAAAAAGCAAGTCTGGATGATTTATCCCAAGCAGGGCAGACGGTAGATGAAAGAAAAAGAAAAAAAAACATACCAATTTCAGAGAGAAGAGCGTGAAAGTAACTGTTGTTTATTTCTCTGCAGATTCATCACACAGATGCATCATCCCTCCGCATCCTGCCACGTTTGACAGCATTTGGAGCTTTCTCTCCCTGGTGCATCTTCACTCAACTAACATGCCTGACAAATGTACAATGTTGGGAATGAGGGGAGGGGAGGGAAAGGCTTGCTTGGGACCACACACACACACACACACACCACATCTGGAAAGGATGAAGCAGCCATGGAACGCTGATGAATTCAGATAAACGACTGAAACCAGAGATTACCTTTAACGTCAAAGGGAAAAAAAAATGGATCAGAATCAGGTTCTTTCAAAGCATTTTCACGTTGAACTCTGAAGGTGCTTTGCCTTGTCTTTACCGTACACGTTTTTAGGTGGACTCCATCTTTTATTTCTCCAATCTATGTCTGGGCATTAGGAGTCATTTTTGTTCATGGCATATAGCATTGTGGTTTGCTTATTTATTTCATAACACATCAAGAGAAGACTGGAAAGAATGTTTTGAATAAAGAAATGTTTACTGATGTTGTCGGGATTCTGTCACTCTGGAATGTAGACTTTTATTGTGTCCAGTCCACATCTGGAAGCAGGAATCATCGCTTGTGAAGAAAAAATAACCTACATCATGACTTCAAAATGTTCAAATATTATTTCTTTTATCTGCCATGTTCCTGTTTCTTTATGCAAAACTGCGTTTCTGAATTGTAGCCGATTGTGTGTTGGGATCTTGTGTGTAGTTGAGTCTTTAGGTACTGTAGTAACGCTAAGCTAATGAGACTAATGTTAGTGATGCCTTTATATGTCAATGTAAGGGCTCCATGATTGGAATTGTGGTTGTAATTTAGTTGCATAGTTTATTTTTTACTTTTACATTTATTAGTAATAGTAGTACAGGTAGTATTACAACAGCTGTGCCAAACTTTTCTACTGAGGTCCGCATACAAATCAAAGGGGGCCCACTTAAATATATTTTTTTTATTTTGTTAAATGCTAAATTTATACAGATGAGGTTTTGTGATACTTTAGTATTTAACATTGTACCTTTTTACTATATTTTGTCCCATGTATACCTCTTTTTTGCTATTTTTTGTGTGCAGAATACCCTAATCAGCTTTATTCATTTTAAAAATATTTCTTAAGTTTATTTTGTTTTTATTACAATTAAAATATTTCAATAATTAAAGCGAATATTTTTATAATTTTTATTAAATAAATATATTGATTTAATTCTAAGAAATAATTGTTCTGTTTTTGACTACCAAAACCATTTTCTTGTCTTTAATGGCGCCCGTTCTCATTGAACTACAACCCCCATGAGTCATAGTTCATGACGTCATTAAGATGCGCCTCAGTTTTGACACACTTCCACTGTCGCGCTTTTAATACAACTGGTAAATTAGTGTGTTTAAAACGTCCTTGTTGGATTAAAACGTTTACATGTAAGATACTATCAGTTAAATTAATGCGACTGGGGGTAAAATAATGGCGTATACGCAGATATTAAAAGTGCTGAATCGGAGTTTAACGCCAAAAGCCACGGTGACGTGCCGACTGGCAGGTAGCTTGTTGATCCGCTCACTCAGGACACAGACAGCCGTGACGACGCTGACCTTCAATGCCAGGTTCCAAGCTCCTGTGTCTTACTTCCACGCTTGTAGCTGCTTTCTACAGCCACGCAAATGCATCCATATCGACTACAGAGCGAGGAATAAAAGCGAGGAGAAGTCGCTTTCCAAACACCAGAGAGGGAGCCCCCAGCCATCAGCTGCACGCAAAGGTAAACAAAACACACTTGGGAATAAATCCTCATTTTAATTCATCCTAATGTACCTCACAGGTTTACCAATACAACATCTAATTCCGTTATTCATGTATTAAATATTATTATTATTTTAGGTATATTCATTGAATCTACAGTAAGGACATAACAGCCTATGTGATTACCAAATAAGGGTGTATACCAATAAATGTGAATCATATTCCAACTTATTATACATTTTTTTTATTTTTTTTTTCAGTGAAAGAAGCCGGCAGAGATTTCACCTACTTGATAGTCGTACTCATCGGGCTTGGAGTGACAGGTGACTGCAACCAGTTGATAGGAGATGCTGTCACAAACTCGTTCTTAGTGATTCTTTATGTTGCAGGTGGGCTTCTGTATGTGGTCTTCCAGGAACTCTTTTCTTCCTCCAGTCCGAATAAAGTCTACGGGAAAGCTTTTGACAAAGTCCGACTACACCCTGAGGTACTGAAGACCCTGTCCTTTTTTTTTCTCCATGGGGTTTTAGATTACAAAAGTTCATTTTATTGAATAAAATACAGGTAATTGGCGCATTCGGAGAGCCAATTAAGTGTTACGGCGAGACGACCCGTCGAGGAAGAAGGCAGCAAGTGAGGTTGGGGGTTTGATTGTGGAATTGATTATTCGTACACAAGATGTGGTTCGTCTAATTGCATTGTTTTTCCACTGTAGTCATTTAGAGTACCTGAAGGAGGGATTAAAGCACATGAGGCTGAAGTTTTACATTGAAGGATCAGAGCCAGGTCTCAAAGGCACTGTGCACTCTGAGTCCAAAGAGGTTGGTAATGCTTCTGTGGTCCACATCAAAATATGAAATATCTAATATCTACATTCACCGTTATGTCATTTTGCAGAATCCTGAAACAGGAAAATATGAGTTCCGGTACATATTTGTTGACATCGACACCTACCCAAGGCGGACCATCATTGTGGAAGATAACCGATAATAATAACTAAAAGATACAATCCAATCAGGGAATCGTTAGCTAACAATTGATAGTGTGTTGTAAATGTGGTGAAAAAGCCAAGGATACAAATGTAATTGAGTTAAAAACGTTTCCATTAAAAAGCAATAACTGTCAAATAATGAATCGTTCTTTTGCATCAGTTTTGTACCGTATAGGAAGTTATCTTCCATGTCTTTGGAATGGTTGTTATCCATAGTGACCACTAGATGTCACCAAAGAGTCAAATATGGAAAATCCAATGGTCTCCTTTAAATTCATTTAATCAATTGAATCGTTTTTAGAATACGTGTGAAACAAAATTAAATTCTTCTTAGAATGAATCCATCGATTGAAAATGTCATATGCTACTATTCCAATAGCCATTTAATGCTTACAATGTGCTCTTTGTCCGGTGACCCTTGCGGCGCATTTCAGTGCCTCGTAGAATATCTTTTTAAATAGCTTTCGAGAAAGTGTCTATTTTCCATCATATTTTTTAAGGAATTCGGTGAGCTAATAAAGTGCTACCGTGTTGCAGGTGATTACGCGTGTCCGTTTTCGAATGAAGCTGACTTCTGTATTTCACGCTCGATTCTGTTTCCGAACGGATCCTCATCCGAACGATGATCCCTGAAGGCAACAGCTGCGAGCCACGCCCACTTTATTAGAAGGGAGCGTTCCTGTTAGCAAAGAGGAGATGGTTGCAATAGCATATCACGTTATGTTAGCTCAACCCACAATAGTGGTTTGTTCATTATTCGGTGTTTTGTTTTAACTAAACACACCTTTGCTAGTAAGTATTTTTTTTTTAGCTCGGACCACAGCGGAAAGGCTAGCACACTGCATTGTAAGGCAAGCACAGAGGCGTCTTGTTGTTACTGTTTGTGGCCTGCTTTCATGGTAGCTTAAATTAGCTTCGGCTGCTTCCCTGGAATTACACACCGGAGAAGACACAACAGTTGTGGGGAATAAAGATAAAAAGAGACAATGGCCCACCTCGGCAGCCAACTAACCTGAAAACCACGGCGCTGCTATCAAGTAAGTCCACCATGTTTGTTTTGGGCAAAACTTTTGGTAGGTAGCTAGCTTAGCATATTAGCCCGCTGTCCCCAACAGCTGTTTTACATTGTGCGAACGCAAAATATCGACCCTATTGTTCTTTTTCCTCATAAATAGTTATCTCTATTTGATACTGTTAGCATTTAGATGCGTATTTCCGTGTTTCTAGATTGTGCGACAAAATGCGCGGCTTATTCGAGAAGGATCGGTTATGTTTGCGTCCAGAATCTACACAGTCTATCACTATTGTAACTAATTAAAGTAATTATGCCTTTGACAGATGTGCATGTATGCGGATTTTTTGTTACAAGAACATCTGACAGGAAAAGAGGGGTCTATCTGCATTCATGTGCAATTCCTGAGGATTCCTGAAATTCCAATTTGCTGATTTTTCTCTCTCATGTTTCATTTAGGGATCGAAGTTGCTCCTCGGTTATGAGACTGAATGAACCCACATCAAAATGGAACTGTACTGGTATATGTGAGTACCACTTGAGAACCTTTTGTGCATCTGGTAACAGTTAAGGTACAGTGTTGACTCTGTTTGACAGCGTGGTGATCGTCTTCATCATCATCAAGATCTTCTTCTACGTGTGCTGGTACCGCTCAAGACAGAGACAGTTGGCAGCGTACCTGAGCAACCCCCGCAATGCCCAGATCGTCATCGTGGGAGGGAGGGCCTACCTTCATCAGATGTGTGAGAGACAGAGTGTAAGTGGTTTCACGTTTGCGGAGGGGATGTTTGCCTAATCACACACGATGAACCGCATTTCCCTCTTTTGGCGACGCTGCACTTCTGCTTTGCATGTACACTCATCCACCGCAACTTTAGGAACGCCTCCGAATGTCAGTTTTTAGTTTGCATCCGAGTGTGATGCTTCTGGGATGAGACTCAGCACCTCCTAATAAGAGGTCGTGGTTCTCATTTCGGAAAAAGGGAGAGTACCCCCACCGAGTATGGGGTCGAGTATCTCGGGGTCTTGTTAGGTAGACGCATGACGTCGCTGTAGCGGACCGTCGGGATGAAAAGAGAGCTGAGTCGGAAGGCAAAGCTTTCAATTTACCGGTCCATCTATGTTCCTACACTCACCTATGGTCATGAGTTTTGGGTCGTGTCCAAAAGAACGAGATCGCCGATACAAATTGGACATCGGAAGAAAATTAAAAATATA
The DNA here is from genome assembly GCF_037039965.1 of Doryrhamphus excisus. Taxonomy (NCBI): domain Eukaryota; kingdom Metazoa; phylum Chordata; class Actinopteri; order Syngnathiformes; family Syngnathidae; genus Doryrhamphus; species Doryrhamphus excisus. The sequence goes on from NC_136361.1 coordinate 2,850,904, forward strand.
TATTTTTAATCATCTAAAATAAATATATTACCATATTTGCCACATTACATTTAATTCTTGTTGAAAAACGTAAACAGATTCATTTGGTAGTTTAAGACCCTTTTATTTGCTATATTTTAAGAGTAAGAGTGTCTCTCTACAGACCAGAGTTCAATCCCACCATCTCCGTGTGGAGTTTGCATGTTCTCCCCATGCATGCGTGGGTTTTGTCCGGGTACTCCGGTTTCTTCCCACATTCCAAAAACATGCTAGGTTAATTTAGCGACTCCAAATTGTCCATAGGTATGAATGTGAGTGTGAATGGTTGTTTGTCTATATGTGCCCTGTGATTGGCTGGCCACCAGTCCAGGGTGTACCCCGCCTCTCGCCCCGAAGACAGCTGGGATAGGCTCCAGCACCACCCGCGACTCTTGAAAATGAATGTCTCTCGACACATGACTTTATCTGAGGAATGGCAGAGAGCAGCAAGAGCCTGGCGTCATGTGCGTGACTCATTGAAGTCATTTCCTGTTTGTCTTAACCTCGGCCAGCTTGCTTGTCATCGCATGAATTGCATCAAACGGTCCCGGCCTGCGATGTGTTTAACATTCTTTGATGCATACTCAGCACAGCCGCCTTTTTTGCCACTATAACGGGATGCCTGTGTAGCCATGTTTGTACTCAATTGTGAGTACAAATTTGCACACAAAGTGTTTAAAGAACATCCAGTATTACTAAAAAAAAAAAAAGAAGACGTGTGCAGTAAAACCTGTCGTGGTAATCCCCCTGTCATCTGTGTACGGACTTTGTTTTCCTGCCCCCTCTCCCACTCCCCCACAGCAAGCTTCACTGTGGCCGAGCTGGTACGGCGTGCAGGAGGACCTGTCGGTAGAAGAGCCCTCCACAGCGCTGCCACCTGCTCCATCCTTCTCCCAGCTGGACATGCCACCGCCGTATGATGCAGTCTCTGGAGGTAGCACACACTAAATATAATAATATATTATATATAATATATAGTGTGCCCTTGACATAGCCAACAAAAATAAAATACAAGTATAAGGCGTTCTGGAGACGCATTCAAAGACGTTGAGATGATAGGTAGTGTTCTGCACCTCACTTTCTTGTTTGCATTGGGGTCTTACACACAGCTGCCGATATCTGCTGGAGAGGAAGAGCACGCCATGTTGAGTTAAAAGATTGAGGGGCGATGGTGGTTCTCGCAGCCAAACCGGTTGATAGGCACCGGGTATTTGTGACACCAGATCACATAGTATTTGTTTTTAGTTGGTATCCAGGGCTGATGAATGATGATGCATTCACTGCCAAACAGAAGATGGTATTTTTGTCTTGAATTTTGTACATACTACAGTTAAATGTCAGCCACATATCTCCAGAAACTCTTTTTTTTTTCCCATTATTCATCTTTACTCTGCTTTTTTTTCAGAGGATGATCTGAAGCCCCCCCCCTACAGCGAGTGTGCCGATGGCGGCGAGCCCATCGCGCCTCATCCCTCCCACGACACGCCTCTCATCTCTGAGGGAAGGGGCTCCGTCGGCGTCAGCGAGGCCCCGCCCCCTTACTCGCAGTCACCCCCGCTCCAATCCCACAACAGACAGGACGGCTCCTCCGAGAGCCGCCCGGAGCCACACTCCGAGAACAGGTCCGTCTAGTCCAGTTCCCCGATGCCGGGTTGCCTTTTCCCAGATACTGCCTTCCTACGGACAAACCTCAGCGATTGTTGCCGGCCTTGAGACGCCAGTGTGCCCCCCCCTTTCCCCCCAACCTCTTTGACTTTTTCGAGTCATCTGATGAGTTTGCCGATAAAAGATGAACTCAGCCAGCCCGTGTGCCTCAGAACTTTGCCCAGCAGCTGGCGTCAGCATGACAGCCCTGACGTCAGTGGAGCTCCAGCACAGACAGGCAACGTTTAAGCCTTTTCTCGGAACGAAAACACGCTTCCAAGTGTAGCATTAGTGTAGCGCATTACACGCCTCTCGGAACAGCGCTTGATGGAATTAGGAAAACACGAGCCCCTTTTTTAGTCACAGTCACGCTCTTCTTTTGGTCGCAGCGACACCAAAATGAATTGAAAGGAAGCTGTAATTAGATCTAAGACTCCTAATTTACACCTCGTTTGCCTTTATACACCACCATGCTGGATGACTTTCAGCTATAAAGGTCCCATGTATGCCATTTGTCAGCCATTTTGAATGCATAGCAAAGTTATAGCTTTTATTTTAAGATGTGTAGTGAAGCCTGTTTATTAATTTTATTTTAAGAAGCTATCCTCGCTATGCTCTCAAGTGTTGCACGTATACACGGAGTGAGTTCCTCAAGCTCGTTAGGAGCGTTTTCCTTCATGACATCACAAAAACCTGTTTGAGCGCCTCTAAAAAAAAAAACACGTCTGGGGACACGTGACTGGCATTTTGCATAATGCGGGACCTGTTAATAAGCAAGGCAGCGGTGCCCAGCTTCTGTAACTTAACAACACAACTAAAAACAACAAACGGGCAGTAATTTTACAAGAATAAAGTCAAAATATTTTGAGAAAAAAATAGTAAACAGTACATTTTCAAAATTTCATAAATAATTATTTTTAGAAATTTATTATGATATGAGAAACAAAACAACGTTGTAATATTTTGAAAACGAGGTTGGGGAAATAGTCGTGCTATGGGAATAAAGCCAAAATATGAGAATAAAGTGAGCATTACAAGAGCAAAGTTTAAAAACAACACCAAAGTTCATACTAATGATGCGTTCAAGGACCGTCGAAAAAAAGTGCTTGGCAATATATCACATATCACATCCATCATGGCGGCGTATGAAGGCAAATAGCCACAAATGTTCCAATACTACAGCTCATTTAATAACAAAACGCGTTTGATTATTTTTTTTTAAGTGTTCATATCGCTACCTGTCCAAAGTGATATACCAAGACGTTCCTCTAGAGGGGGCTAACTTGCCAATGTATTGACTTACAGCTGGCGCCACCCAAAGCAGCGCCCCCTGCAGTTTGAATCTATTTATTTCAGCTGTGATTAGTGGCCAAAGTCTGGCGTATTGTTGAAGGCTGTGTGCCAATGATGGGGTGGTGGGATGGTTCACCAGCATAGCTTCATTCCTTCCTTGTTATATCTTTCAGGGCTTTTTTTTCTAATTTCATTTCATTATCGCAAAAAGAAAAACGCCTAAAAAAAAAACAGTTTTCAGCTTTTTATAATATCCATTGAGTTACCACAAGCGGGTCAGTTGAGTTAGTGTTCTTGTTATGACTGTGCTTTTTATTTGGTTGCTGCATTTCAAACAGAAGAAGGTCCTACTGTTTTGTTTATTTTATTTTAGCCAGTGTAAATGTCGGATGGGGTCCCAGTATGAATGGTTTCCAGCGGTTATGATAAAATGATGACTGTTGTATTGTGATGACAAATCATTCAGCAAAAAATGGAAAGGTGCAAAATGTAGCTTTGAATGAGAACATGACTGTCATCGACTGTCCACTTTGGTAACTTTATGTTCATTCCCTAAATGGCTAACAGTGGGGGTCTCTTCAGGTTGTAGCTTTGTGACTTATGGGGTGGCTTTTTTATCTTTTTTGGGGGGGAATGAATCTTCTGTATTAAATTGTCCTTCATAATACTCTAATTTGTTGATGCTGCATATTTACAGTGTAAATGTACACCAAAGATTCACCTGTGTTTTTTGTTTTACAGCAGTGGTGTCCAAGGTGCGGCCCGGGGGCTTTGAGAAAATATAACATCACAAGAACACGTAAAAAACGTTAAATTTTACAACAACAAAGACAAAATATAAGAAAATGTCATAATTGAGGAAAGTTGCATAGTTGATATTAAAGAAAGGAGTAGACAAAGTACCATCAAATCAATACACACAAAGAAATGTAATATTTTTGTATTTAGAGCAAAGCTAACCTGTTTTACTAGCTTCTAAAGACAACTTTGAACACTAATAGAGCCCTATAGACATGAAATAACACCCCTATAGTCACTATTTACACTCATATTACCCAATCTGGTAGAAAATAACAAAAGCATTGGGAGAGTTTTGTTTCTTTGCTGACACCTAGTGACCAGTGTAGAGTACTGCATATGTACACTGTCTTTAAATGTGTATTATGTCTTATTTGTATTTGTGTTCATTTAGTCATTTTTATTCACGGTAAAAAAAAAAAAAGGCGGCAGAGGTGACAAAATGTTAGCATAAACGTTTACGCTGATGCTTTCCCATTTAAAATCTTAAATTTTTAATGTAAATTGACTACATTTTACTTTAAATCAAATGTTACTGCTGTTTTATTTACAGTAGTTTAAAATGCTTAATTTGGGCAAATAATATACACATTTTGCATACATTTTCATATTTTTCAACAAATAACAGGCTGTATTTAACCGCAAATCTTATTATATATTTATAATAATAAATATATTTGGATATATTTAGTCTTTTAACCTGAACAGACCATGAACCTCAGTTGGCTCGTTTGCTGTATTTAGTGTCATTCATCTGTGCTCCACTAGAGGGGAGTGTTGCTCCAATGATGGTGATTACATGCGGAAATACCATCTTTTATGTCAGGAACGTTTAGGAATTTAAGGCTGCTTTTTTTTAGGGTAGGGGACAAACATGAGGACATGGTGGGAATGACAAAACTTTATTAAACTAACAAAAGCAAGTAAGAACACTTCAGTATCCAACAGGTGATTCCATTGATGGGCTCAAACTGACGGAAGTGTCCATCATCAAAGGAAAGGAGCTGACGAGAGAAGCGAGGCAGATGTGTTAATTGGTAATTGGTCTCCGGTGTGTGTTAATTGGTAATTGGTCTCAGGTGTGTCTCCTCCGTCCTCACTCTTTTCTCCTTCCTCCCCCAGCCTCCAGCAGGACCTGCAAGGACGAGGAGCAAACAGTAGAGAGCAGCAAAGCCAAATAAAAGACACGAAGGAGCGTGGAAGGTGACTATCCATATTTTTATAATCGTTAATAACACATGTACTTGTTATAGTTGACTTTATTTCATTTATTTATGTACTTGGTAAATGGTAGCCATTTTATATTAGCATTCTCAGGCTAGTGCCCGGGTCATGCGTCTCTATATGTTATTTTTATATTTATATTTTATTTGTATATTATTTATTTATATGGTCATTTAATTTTTATGTCTATATTTATATTATATACTTCATATTTTACCTTATTTTATTTAGATATTGACATTTTTATATTTATTTTTTTATTTTTATGTATGTATTTTTCAAGTCATTTTTATTTACATTATATATTTCATATTTTACCTTATTTATTTAGATATTGACAATTTTACATTTATTTTTATATTTTTATGTATGTATTTTTATAGTCATTTTTATTAAATTATTGTGGTATTGTGTTTTTTTGTTTACACAATAATTGCGATATATATATGTATGTATTGTGTGTTAGCTGCATACACATATTTACATATAATAATGTTTGTTTATTTATCTACTTTTCTGGTAGTATTTTTATCTTAGCATTTTCAGGCTAGTGCCCGGGTTATGTGTCTGTATATGTTATTTTTTATATTTAGATTTTATTTGTGTATTTTTTATTTATATAGTCATTTAATTTTCATGTCTATGTATTTATATTATATCTTCATATTTTAACTTATTTATTTTGATATTTTCATATTTATTTTTTTATGTATGTATTTTTATACATTTTTTGTGGTATTGTGTTTTTTTTGTTTACACAATATGCGCAATATATGTATGTATTGTGTGTTAGATGTATACACATATTTTCATATAATAATGTGTATATTACCATATTAGCTTGTGTGTGTATATACATATATATACATATACGTACACACGTTTTATGTATTTGTTGTTTTTGTCTGATGTGGCCACCTGCTGCACGTCCAATGGCTTTTTTTTTCTCGCTTTATTTCCCAAATTCAGTTTGCTGGAGCCAAATGAAAGTCGGCGTCGGGCGTGCATGACAAACACCAGCATGTTGCTGATTCCTCTGCCAACTGGCTGATTAGCTGGACTTCCACGGCAGCTGGTCATCGTCTGCAGGTTGGATTTCCTCCTTGATTGCTTTTATCTTGTGACTTGTTCATATCGGGACGAGCGAATGATGTATTTTGCTCTCTTTTCATTCTGTGAGTCATAGAAAATTGCTGTGTTTGGCAGAATGGGATAGATTTCCCCCCCCCTGAAAGCAGACATCCATGATGGTGTCCAAAGAATAACATGCGGGTTCACCACAGGCATGTGTTAAGCACAAAGTAGCAAAGTGCTTCATTTCTCATTTGTATTCCCCGCCTGGTATCGCAGGCGTTTTATTCTGACCTTGAAATGACATGTTTTTTTCGACGAGATGGACACTTTCTCAGTCCAGGAGTCAACTTGTTTTTGCTCCAAAATGGAAAGTTGTCTTTCCGGGCAAGTGAGTCTGTGACTTTCCATCCTCTGGCGGCTTCATCTTAAGGATGAAAGGTGAAAATTAGAAAGCGCGGTCCTCCCGGAGCACCTGTCAGTCGTCACGGCGGCGGCCTGTGGAGGAACTCATCCATCTATGCCATGACTCCTCTGTCAGCTCCAAAAACACTTTTTTTTGGGGGGGGGGGGGGGGGGGATACGCTATCAAGTCAGAATTAAGAAATATTCAGCAAAATAAGACAATTATCATTTCAACCTCCATATTTAATGCTACGGGTTGTATGCACATTTAAGCTCATTTTACTTTGTTTTTTTTTAATAATAAGCATAAAAATGACTAAATGGACTAAAATCCAATATGATGATATGTCATAGTCTACACTGGTCACTAGGTGTCAGTAATGTTGGCTGAGACACACAAGCACCAGACTCTTATTGCTTTTATTGCCTTAACACAGGCTACCATACGCGCCAAGCTAAAACTCAACTCTGAACCCCCGACATCACTTCCTGCCCCCCCTCCACGTACACAAGTCTTATTTATGTCATGTATGTCTTTATTTTGTCTACTATATTTGGTAATATGAGTGTAAACGTGACTATAGGGGTGTTATATAATGCCTAGAGGGCTCTAATGTTAAACAAATTTATTTAGAAGGTCATAAACAGGTTTCTATGCTCCTATAAAAATATATTTCTATGAATAAAATCTCCAATTAAAAAAATTTGAAGTCTAATAAAACTAAAATAAAGTAAAAAAAAATCACAGTGTAGCAAATGTAAATAAATTGATACAAATATTTAGATTTTGCCATGATTTTAGGCAACCAAAAAATATATCTATTCTGTATGTTGAATTACATACACATGTATGTAATTACATACACATGTATGTAATTCAACATGGATAAATACAACAATGTAAGACATAAAGCAGCAAAAAATCACACAGATGTTTGTGAAAATAAACACATTGCTTATTTTTTAAATAAATGTTTTAAATTAATTAATTTTTATAAATTGATAAAATATTTTTTGAGGTTTTCAGGAAAAAAATAACAATTAAAAAATGAATAAAAATTTCCAAAAATGTTGAATTTGAAGAGCTGTTTTGACATTAAAGACCAGAATTGTGTTGCTGAAAAAGAGCCAGCAGCCATCTTGTCGCCATTTATCAGCCCCGGTGTGGATTCACGTGAGAATGGACCCCTCACGTCGCCAAGGAGGCTCCTGGAGCTTCTTCAGAGGTTCTTTCACCGTCTCAAAGGCTGCGCTCACGAGTGTTGACAGCCCGTCTGACCCCGTTGGCATCGCTTGTGCAGAATTCCGCTTGATGTGCCAAGATGGCTACCACGAAGACTCCACGTGGACTTTGTTAGACGGAACGTAGTCTCACTTGACAGACCTACAGCTGGACCTCGTGTGTGGCTGCAGCCGCTCCAAGACAGCCGGAGATGAGCTGTGGGATCAAGGTGTGTTTTCACATCAGCTCTCCATCAGTGTAATTGGAGAGGATGAGTCCACTCCTACGCTGCCTTGCTTTATGTTCGTCAGGACGCCATGGATGCCAGGGATTGCGTCCAATAAGACATGACATGAATAAAGAATATGTAAACAATATTCAATAACATACACTATATCCCCCATGCTCTTATTATGGTTTGCATTCATGGCTTGGTTACATTCAAGTTTTATTTTTTTTTAGAGTGCAGCACATTTCATCACTCATTCAGTGCGAGTAAAGCCAGATTTACCCACGCTTGGAGGTGTTTACACTTGCTAGGGTGAAGGACACTTAAGACTTTCTATAGCCTCTTTTACAAAGCTCCTTTGGGACTGGAATGCATCCTTTTCTTGTAACCAATGCCTGTCCTCTCTCTTACAGGAAAATCTGAAATATTCGGATAATATAATATAATATAATATAACGGATCATAAGTTACGAAACGTAGGAGAGCGAAGGCAAGCATGGCAGCACGACATGTAACAGGTACGTAAACACAACTATGTTTACTCTAAACATGTAACTTTAGCAGTTTTTCACTAGACAAGCGCCGCAAGGCATGCTGGGAAGCTGTTTTAATCCAGGTTATAATATTATGATTTTTATTTTTTATTTTTTTTTCACCTATTTCAACTTTCTTGTTGTAATTATAACTTCATTACTATAATATTTTGGCTTTATTCTTGTACCATTATAAGTTTTTTTCTGAAATGTACAACTATATAAATTTTATGATACTGAAATTACATAATTTTTCCTGATAATATAAAGTTTTTTTCAATTGTGACTTTTTTGTTGTTAGGGTAGGACTTTTTTAAATTTTTAATTAGGACTTTTTAAAAAAAATTGAATTGTAATATTTTGACTTTATTTTGGTAAAATTGTGACTTTTTTTGTTGTTAGGTTAGGACTTTTTTTAATTTTTAATTAGGACTTTAAAAAATGAATTGTAATATTTTGACTTTATTTTGGTAAAATTGTGACTTTTTTGTTGTTAGGGTAGGACTTTTTTAATTTTTAATTAGGACTTTTTAAAAAAAATTGAATTGTAATATTTTGACTTTATTTTGGTAAAAGTGTGACTTTTTTTGTTGTTAGGGTAGGACTTTTTTTAATTTTTAATTAGGACTTTTTTTAAAAAAAAATTTGAATTGTAATATTTTGACTTTATTTTGGTAAAATTGTGACTTTTTTGTTGTTAGGGTAGGACTTTTTTTAATTAGGACTTTAAAAAAAAAATTTGAATTGTAATATTTTGACTTTATTTTGGTAAAATTGTGACTTTTTGTTGTTAGGGTAGGACTTTTTAAATTTTTAATTAGGACTTTTTAAAAAAAAAATTGAATTGTAATATTGTGACTTTATTTTGGTAAAATTGTGACTTTTTTGTTGTTAGGGTAGGACTTTTTTAAATTTTTAATTAGGACTTTTTAAAAAAAAATTTGAATTGTAATATTTTGACTTTATTTTGGTAAAATTCCAGCTGTTTTTCCCATGTCTGCTGTTTGTTAGTTTTGCTTCATTTTCCGGTGATTTCAACCTTTTTCCTAGTGAATTTATTCCCATGATATTTTGGTTTTATTGTCCCATTCGCTAACATTTAGTCTCGTTCTCGTAATGTTATTTTTGTTTCCTTTTTCTTGTCATTGGCTAAAGGCCAATAAAAAACGGCGACGGGCTGCCAATGGCCCCCGGGCCGCCCTTTAGACACACCTGACGTAAATATAAAACGTGTTTGTCCTGGCATTGAAGGAAACAATGATGCCACTTCAAGTTATGCATTTATGTTTCCATCCAAAATAAAATGCATGACATGTTTCTTCAAAATAAAAGCCTACAGCTGTCACCCGGTTTTAGGGAAGGGCCGAGGAAGCCAATAACAAGCCCATACGAACCACTTCCTTCCTGTGGGCACAGCCTTCTGATCAACTTTCCAGTTGGGTAAGTCTCAGCTTCATCTACCCTCCCCCCCTTGCCCCCCGCCCCCCCCCCCGGCTTGGAAACAATGTGCTTTATTTCATTACACTGTAAATCCAATCTCATGCTTCACGCTCCGTAAAGGAGGAGCAGACACACGCAATGAATGGGGCGGCACGCTTGGAAATGTTGATACAAATCCCCCAATTGGCGATGCCAGTCGGTCGCTGGCGGGTGGGAATGGGAAGGGGGGGGGGTGGGCAAGGATTCCGGGCAATTAAGAAATCAATTAAGGCGCTGATGGGACTCATCAAGCCAAAGTAAAGTCGTAGTTTGACTTCAAAGCCTTTTCTCAACGTAGGCTATTGTGTAGGTGTCCCTCATGGGGGGTGGGGGTGGGGGGGGGGCATGGTCAGCCCGGCAATTCTTACAAACCTTTCATCACCTCTCCTCCACATCTGAATGAATGTCTTCATTCTTTGAATCTGCAGAAACTCGTGTTTATTAGCATCAAATATCGACTTGCATTCCAAGCAGCCGCTGCTTTAAACATCTTAAAACCTTAAAAACACGTCAAATAATATACAATTAGTGTGTAGTTATAATAATATAATAATATAATAAAAATTCCGCATCCCTAACCAGCTCAGCCTGGGTGCCTGGATGGATCCCAAACATCCCAAGTCTGTTGCTGAAGGTCAAATATTTCAGTCATACTGTCAACTTTGATCAAAAATGATTCATGCGACTCCTCTTTCACGGTTGCCAGATGGACGGCGGAGAGCCGCTCACTTTTACCTCAGTCACGCTTTTGAAGAATCCCTCAAATCTCCGTAATCCAGATGAATAAGAGTCGGGCGTCGTGGATGTTAAACACTCAGCCAATGAGAGCGTCTGGAATATAAGACGACACGTATTGGGACAAAAATGCCAAGTGGCGGCTTCCGACAAAAAGAGAGATATTTCTTAGTTTGATGCCGTTGAAAAGGTTCCCCACTCCAGGGAGTCATGGGGGCGGAGCTGCACAAAAGGGAACGCTTTGGAAGGAAGACGTGGATAAAAGAGCCGAAAATGACAGCCATCTTGGAAGTCAATAGGGAGCAAGATGAGGGCGACCAAATCAAAGCCGGCAGACAACTTGGGAGGCCGTCATCCACACGGCAGGTTCTGTGGGAATTGCCCCAGGCCAGGTAGACCTACGATACCGCCCCCCATTCCACAAGCCCCCAAAACCTGCATAATAGTTCAGCCACGTCTGCTGTCACCCGAGTCCGACTCTAAGGCCGCACTAACCCAGGGGATTTATGGACAGTGTCATGCTAAAGCTAGCAAAGGTCAGCAAACATCTCAGCATCCATCCATCTTCTTCGCCCAGACTCCCGTCTCCTTGCCGACTTCATCCAGATCCTCCTGACTGATCTGGCATTCCCAGGCCAGTCGAAACAGTCTCTCCATCCTGGTCGGATGCGCCCTGAGCGACTTCCAGGGAAATGTCAGGGAAGCATCCTGACCAGATGCCCGAGCCACAGGTGAGGGTGAAGGAGTCATATCTGTGAAGGCGTGGCTCATGGATCATGGCTGACGACCCTGAATGAGACGCTATGCAGGTGGGCCCACCTGTCCTCGCAACTTCCGTGGATCTCTGCCATGGCGGCACCTCTCCAGGGCTGTGATGTGTGGGAGTGACTGGCAGAAAAGCTCTGACTCGCTTGGGGAGAAGACATTTGGCACTACCATCGATGTTAGTATAATCAATTCCACTGTTTTTTTTTTTTACTATTATTAGAGCCCTCTGGACATGAAATAACACCCCTATAGTCACCTTTACTCTTCTATTACCCAACATAGTAGACATAATAACAGGAAATAAGACTCATGCTGGTGCATGTTGCTATTATTATGTTTCCTCACAGTGGTGGGGGTGGGGGTGGGGGACAGGAAGTGACATCGGGGGTTCAGAGTTGAGTAAGCTTGGTGTGGGTTATAGTTGCCACAGTAGCCCGTATTTGGGATTGCTGTGCCTGTTTTGCAATAATTCAAACCCGCAGTAAAAGTCTGGTGCTTGTGTGTCTCACCCAACATTACAGATAACGTTACTGGGGGGTGGGGGTGGGGGACAGGAAGTGACATCGGGGGTTCAGAGTTGAGTAAGCTTGGTGTGGGTTATAGTTGCCACAGTAGCCCGTATTTGGGATTGCTGTGCCTGTTTTGCAATAATTCAAACCCGCAGTAAAAGTCTGGTGCTTGTGTGTCTCACCCAACATTACAGATAACGTTACTGACACCTAGTGACCAGTTTAGAATACTACATATGATTTTACACGTACCTTGCCTCTCACAGAAAATGGATGTTTTGACTAACAACAGGCCGTATTAAACCACAAAACATGAAAGTATGACTTATTATTATTATTATTGTTGTTATTATTCATCTATTTTTGCACCTTTTGCATCCAACATAAACGATACTTTCTTCCTCTTGTTCCACTTTTTGCTTTCAGAGGTTCTTCACTTCACACGAGCCGCCTCCATTTACACGTCCAGAACAACCCTGATGGAAGCCTCGGGATATTCGCTTTCATCTTGTCCAACGACAGACCACCCCCCCGCGGATTGGAAAAGTGGGAATGGGACTTCAGGAGGTCACGTTCAAAGCCAACGCAAAGCCGACTACTGTAAGTACACGCCGCGTCTACGCGGATGAAGACATAAACAGAGGCGCCATCTTGTGACCTCCATGCGGGGAAGCAGCGCTAATTGAAATGAATGAACGTGTACGTTGTTGTACTCGAGTGCCCCCCCCATCACCCCCCCCCCCCCCCGTTCTTGTCAACCTGTGAGAAATCTTTAGCAGCTGAATGAAGAAGCGTGTACATGATGGATGCGTGTATTTCCAAGGCTTTCTAATGAGTTCCGCTGCCATATTGCAGCTTCATTACTGAGAATAATAAGAAATGATAACACCCCACTAGTTGGGGGGGGGGTAATTATCCTTTCATACTCTTTTCTCTTGTTGGGGTGATTCCAGATTTTTTTCTACTTCATGAAAAATTTTTTTTTATGCTATTCATAATTTTTCATCATTTTTTTTCCCAACTCCAAAGGGGCTTTGTCGGTGACGCTGAAAAGATAAAAAGCATAAACACAATAGTCTGAGCGGCTTTATTCCACTAAATGATGACTTTATTCTCATACAATTGTAGCATTTTTATTGGAATAATTCCACAAAATTCCCTTAAACATAAAAGTATTTCCCCTCAATCATATTACTTCATTCTGGTGAAATTGTGGGTTATTTTTTTGTAATAATGTAGGTTTATCTTCTTTTTTGGGGGGGGGGTGCAATATTCAACCTTGATTTGCTGTTATTCTCCCCATGGTAATTTAAATAAAAATACAACTATATTCCTTTTACTAATGCCATTTTTTAATTTGCAATATTAGATCCTTTTTTTGCGTAAATAGGTTTAAATTAAGTTTAAATTAAATACGTTTTAACCAGAATAATTAGACTATGTTCTCTTAAAAATACAGCCTTTTAATATTATTAATTACATTTTTATAAAATTAAAAAAAAACACTTTTTTGACAATTTTTTCAATTTTATTAAAATTAATTACTTTTACATGCAATATTAAATATGGAATGTAATGCTATTTGTGTAAAAAAACTCCTACTATTACGTTATTAAATAAAAATACAACACAATACTCTAAAGTCTGTTATCATAAATTACAAAAAATATTAAAACATATTTTTTAGTCGATTTATATTAGAAAATGCTATCACTATACACTTTTTATCATAATTTTTTTTTTAACATTCATTTATTATGACTTTTTTCTTGCAGTATAGTGAATTTAATTTGATAAAAATACTTTTCTCGCTAACATTTTATTCCTAAAATTCCCACTCCATAGTGACGCTTTACATTTTTCCTTGTTGAGATTCTAAACGTAGACTTGCATGTTTGTAGCTGGTTTGCCGTTTTGCACCAAACGCCCCACGTGAGCATGCATGCTTTGCTTGGCACGTTCATATTTGTAGCCTGCGTCGTCACTTAGCGATGTAGCATACGTGATGGCAAGGCGTGGATGCCGGTGAGGTCACCCTGTACAGCCTGACTGCATCCTACTTTCCTTCATTCAGGAAAAAAAGGGTGCTTTAATGCCCCCCGACGCTGTGCTAAAATACACAGTACAGGCTTTAATTGAGTCTTGCTCCCCTTTAAAGTGCACGGGCCCTGACAGGATTACAATGCACTTGTCCCCCGCTGTGGCGTTCCAGGAGTGCTTGCATAAGTGCCTTTTATTTCTCTAATCATTTAGCACACTCTTCCTCTATCTCCAAAATTCCAGCCTGAGAATCTCCACACAGACCCCCTGGTGGTGGCGATGAGCGTCCGCACACGTAATCTCTGCAGCTTCCTCGTTTTGACGTTAATTAAATCCCCCAACTGCCAATGGCGCCCGGACCTCATGGCTCCAAACATTTTCACAGCGCTCCTCTTTTCCACCTTTTACCCACTTCACTTTTGCCCGGTTACCGATGGCGGCGGCGTGACCGAGGCGCTTGTCTATTCAAGGTGTACATCACAGCCCCAGAAGGGGACGACAAAGCAGAAAGACGGCCCCCTCTGTGGACGCCGCCGCTGCATTTTTATTATCTGGCCGGCTCCATTCATTCGCCGCTTTTCGAGGCGTCATTCCCAAGCGCCGCCGTGTTGTTGTCACAGCCTCCAAGATAAGTCGCCGATGATGCACTTGAAGCTCACGTTTACTCCCATGATTCTCTCAAATTGCAGTTCTGCACTGGTCACTAGGTGTCAGTAATCTTCGGTGAGACACACAAGCACCAGACTTCAAAACAAGCACAACAATCCCAAACACGGGCTACTGTGGCGACTGTAACCCACACCAAGCTTGCTCAACTCTGAACCCCCGATATCACTTCCTGTCCCGCCCACCACCCTGAGGAAACATAATAATAGCAACACACACCAGCATGAGTCTTATTTTCTGTTATTATGTCTACTATGTTGGGTAATAGAAGCATAAAGGTGAATATAGGGGTGTTATTTCATGTCCAGAGGGCTCTAATAATAGTAAAAAAGCAGTGGAATTGGTTATACTAACATTTAGTGTTAGAGATGTATCGATGCAACCTGACTGTTGCGACCGTAACACTCTGAACCCTTGACCACGCCCACTCGGGTACTCTAGCACTAGAAAACATTTAAAGCGACACACACGAGTGTGAGTCTTATTTTCTCTTATTATATCGACTATATTGAGTAATAGGAGTATACAGGTGACTATAGGGGTGTTATTTCATGTCCAGAGGGCTCTAATAATAGTAAAAAAAAAGCAGTGGAATTGGTTATACTAACATTTAGGTTTAGGGTTAGAGATGTATCGATGCAACCTGACTGTTGCGACCGTAACACTCTGAACCCTTGACCACGCCCACTCGGCTACTCTAGCATTGGAAGATATTTAAAGCAACACACACGAGTGTGAGTCTTATTTTCTGTTATTACATCTACTATGTTGGGTAATAGAAGTGTAAAGGTGAATATAGGGGTGTTATTCCATGTCTCCAAGGCTCTAATCATGTTAAAAACTGTATTTAGGAGGTAGTAGATTTTTATTCTCGTGAAATTATTTTAGTTCAAATCCAACTTTATTGATAATAATAATATCCGAATGAACTTTTATTCACCAAATATTATTCACTCATTCAAAATGATTAATTAATCATTGAATCAGTTAATAGCACAATGTATTATGAATATTCATTTAATAGTTTTTCTCCTATTATTGCAACTTTTGGTGAAGATCTGGATAAACGGGGGTCAAGCGGTTGTCTCCCAACCCGAAGGTTGCTGGTTCTAACCCAAGTCTCCAGCACCAATAAACTACATTACATTAGGTTCGTTTGTATCGAGCTGATAAATTAGCCCGTAATCATTTGCTGCTGACTCCAACGTTTCCTCCTCGCTGCTGGCATCTATTCTTCCTGCCGGTCCGTGACAGTTATGGCATCATTGTCCAATCCTTCTCCAGCAGAGCGTGGCAGGGAAAGTAGACTGAGTGGACTCGTCAAGGCCCCACTTGGCGCTGCAAAGAGTGGGGGATGCGTGGCGTGGGGGGGGGCGCACGGCGACGCTGAGGGATGACGCGTTCGCCTCGCCGGGACGGCTCATTGAACGTGTAGCTAAGAAGCTGAGGATGAAGGATGGCTGCGGTGTTTCACAGCTGGACGGGCTTTTGTCCGTCTCCTTGTTTCTCCGCTCGCTTCGTTCATCCCCGTTCTCCCGACACGCCCCTCCTACTTCTCCTACGCCGTTATCACCTTCAGCGCTCCCAGCAGGTCAATGCGAGTGTGGAAGTGAGTTCATACCGCCGGTTATCTGTCAGCACAAGTGCGTCTCCGGCGGCCGTGTTGCCAACGAAGGCGCCAACCTGCCGAGAAGCGGCGTGATGAACGGCTTGTTCGAAAAGGCTTAAGTTGCCGTCGACAAAGCTCGGGGTACTCGCCGTGTCTTCACTCACACGATCAATATTTTTCAACGCCAACAGGGAGGCAAGAAAAATGTTAGTTTGCCAGTTGATACAATAAGAAGTCACTTTTTGCAGCGGTTACACTCGGACGCCGCCAACCATTGGCGAAACACTGCGAGTAGTTGAGACGTCGGGAACAATTCTTGACACAAGCATCGCTCCAAAACCTCCTGCTCTGATTTTGGATCAACATTTGCAATAAAAGTGCTTATTTTAAATGCATTTTAAAGTTTAAAATGTATAAATATTCACCCCTACTGAATAATAATTCAAATAATAACAGTTCAGACTAAAAAAAATCTGCAGCTTTGCGAAGAGCCACTGCATTTTTTGGACAACAAGTCGATCTGGAGTATAATTTGCATGAGTCACGAAAAAATGTTCTAAACAAATTTAAGACCAAGAAACATTTAATGAGGAAAGACAAGTTAGCATGAAGGAAATAGCTGGCTAAGTAGGATAAACAAATGACATAACAAGCCAGCAAGTGTCCAATAAGCACGATCCCAACTTCACCGAACTCCCAATCTCCTTCCATATCACTCAATCCCTATATAGAAGTTGCAGGACATAGTATGTCTTCTTCAGCACCACTGGCCACATTGCTGACTGGACCTCTGTAAAAACATGGCTTCCTATGCCACGCTGAGATACAACACACACACACAATACACATATACACACAATACACACATAACTGCATCCAGATGAGCTTTCATAGGACCAGGTGAAATATAGGTGGCTCCTTCTTCTTCCTCTAGATTCTCTCTGGTTGCCTGGCAACTTGAGTTGGCTTGCTTGACATCAAAACACAACACTGAGCAACACACACACACACACACACACACACTTATAAGTTTGATTTATTTTGTCTCAGGCCTCCTTCCGGGAGCAACAATCATCCATCATGGTGCCTTATGTGAGTGTCTAGAGAGGCCCTGCCTCGTGTTTTATTTGTTTTGCTTTTGTTTTGGGAGGATGCTCGCCCGATGCACCTCACGCAGCACTGAAACCGAGCGGGAGCTCGGCGGGGTGCGTTTTTGGCCGCACGCAAGTAACATGTAACATGGTGCCGGCAAGCCAAGCACGCAGAGAAATTCCTGAAAGGGGGAAAAAAAACACATGGAGGTCAAAGTAGCTGTGAATGAAAATATATTTGACATTGTTATTGTTTGAAGTTGAAATCCGTCAATGATGTTTTTCAACCTTCTACATCAAAGTCACAAGTCAAAATGATCTTTCTAAATACATGATTAGAGCCCCCTACACTCTTAAAAATGCTGGGTTAAAAACAACCCAATCTGGGTTGTTTCCCAACCCAACGCTGGTTAAATATAGGACCAACCTCGCGTTGGGTTATTTTAACCCAACAAGTTGGGTTGGTTCTCTTAACCCAACAATTGGGTTGTACATTGGGTTGTTCATATGACCCAACGCTGGGTTCATATTTACTACACGGCTGGGTTATTTCAACCCAACAAGTTGGGTTGCCAATATACCATATATATATATATATATATATATATAAAATTTATTTATTTTTATTGTATGCTAATATTATTAATAATATATTACAATGACACCAATGTAACAATAAAATATTTATTTATTATATATAATATATTTATATTACATTTCCAGAACATACAAATATAACAACTCACAACATTTCCTTCACATATGAACAAATTATGTCAAAAAAAAATTACATTTTAAGAACGGGTGAGGGGGACAGCTATGAGAGAGTGATATATACATAGAACAAGAGGCTCTGTGAGCAGCAGCACAAATGGGTAGGCGATTGTGCCTGCTGCAAGTATTCCACCATGTTAGCTCCAACCTATGATGAGAAAAGAAAAAAAGGTAAGTATTTTGCAAGTATTTCTAGCAGTGCAGAGCAATTGTCATCAGCTCTCTACTGAAGCTATTTCAATATAAAATCTACAGGGAGAAGTGTGACACCTGTAAAGTCAATGGCGTGTTCAACAATTTAATCAGGGGGTTTGGCCAGTCTAATGTTTGGTCTGTGGTTTGTGTGATATGTTTGGTCACACATCACTGTGGAGTAACAACTTACACCAAGTTACAACTTGTAAGAATAGTGCTTCATGAAATGAGAAACAGCCAAATGTTACGCTGTCACACATTCCACGAAATACAATCTTTTCAAGTCGCTCCTCATAAAAAGAGTCCTGCTTTAAAACTGTGTAAAAGAACAACTGGAGTCATTTCACAATTCATTTACATTTTAATTTCTGTTGAAAGGTAAATTACTTACCAGCTTAACATCGATGAAGGCTCTCTTCACCTCCTGAATACTCGCCCGGGCCAATTTCCTGCCCTTTTTAAACACAGGCGGAGGGAGCAGGATGGGCAGCAGCGTCATGGGCAACTTCTCCCCTGGCATCTGTAGGACAATTATGGGTGTCATTACCAGATTGTTGAGAACATGAGTTTTAAATATTATAATATATTACAATTTTAGATAAAACTGTTTTCAATATGTTCCACTACTGTGCAGTGTTGTCGTATTGCAATCAACCCTAAAATAATATTGAGAAAATGTCTCGATTATGTTTACTTGGTCTATATTAAAACACAAAAACACACCCCAAACATTTTTTTTTACCAATTGGGATCATAATGTGTACCATAGAGGGTTTGTCATCATTGTCTCGAGCAGTGGTGAGCAAACTTTGACTCGCAGGCTGATATAACAGCAATATATATTGGAATCACAAGATGGCTCACCCTGTTAAAAATTTGGGTATTGGTACAAGCAACAGTGACTGACCCACCGCCATTTCTTATGTCTATAACATATAGCAGGCACAGTAGCTACTGTAAAACAATACCCATAAAATGAAGGCATGAAGATGACTTACCTTTCAATCAGCCCGGTAGCTGCCACTCAGTCAATTTGGAACTGACAAACTCATCCATAGATACTTTTCAGCGAACTGAAACATCACAAAGAGGGTCCATAAGAACAAACATACCATGAAATGAAATAAGATTCAGTAGTCCAAAAGTATTTTCGACATTTATATGCGACTTACAAAACTGTCGTCGAATTCGCGCCCAAACTGATTAGTATACAGTGGACTATCGGTGGCTAACGGAAGCCCGCTAGCATGCAGCAGTCTAGCTTAAAAAAAACACCAGTTCATCAGCACGCTCGTATTAATTCACGAGATTCTTTAACTTGATATCACATAAAATGGCAAATTGACGAGATAACTGACGTTGTCCTCATAACTATCACACATGTCTCTTGTAATTTCAACAACATAGTTTGGTTCCTACATAGCTCGCCAGCGAATGTGTTCGCTTGCCACTTTTGGAGGGAATGGAAGTTTGCTAAGGTTACCGATCGATTCCTCAAGCTAGTACTCAACAGTGCTTCACGAACTTACATTTTAACACGTTTATGAAGCGTTATATAATAATATAAAGACATTTATACTGTAAAACAATAGTGGGAATGTAACAAACCTTGCTCCGTGCTGAAATTGGTCTCCTCAGATGAAATGTGGGGTCCGAACGAAGTAAGTTTGTGGGCGGGGCTTTGTTGCGCATGTCCAAAATTCTACCCAACGCTCTGGGTTGTCCAAAATAACCCAGCACAATATAATGGAAATCACAACCCAGCAGCAAATAACTCAGCACCCAACTGAGATAACCCAGCGAATTGGGTTCTCAGAATACCCAACTCAATAAAAATAACCCAATTAAATGACCCAACAGGCTCAACCCAGCGATTGGGTCAAAAAAATAACCCAGCATTTTTAAGAGTGTATAGACATGAAATAACACCCCTATAGTCACCTTTACACCCTTAATACCCTATATAGTAAATATAAGACATAATATAGACTCACATGTTGCTTCTTTTTGCACTTCCTGTTCTGTACAGTACTTCCTGTGGTGGCTATGTAACATCACTGACACCAAGTGGCCAGTATAGACTAACACATATGATCACAATGTCGTTGAATGCATCTTCTGAATGCTTTATATTGTATGTTTTTGAATATTAGAGCCCTCCGGTCATAAAATAACACCCCTATGATCACTTTTACATTCATTATCACCCAGTATTGTAGACATAATAAGACACAACAGACTGTAATTACTTCCTGTTCTGTACAGTACTTCCTGCAGTGGCTATTGTCCAATTGATGTAACATTACTGACACCTAGTGGCCAGTGTAGAATATTACATATGATCACAACACCATTGAATGCATCTTCTGAATGCTTTATATTTGTATTTTATAATATGTTTTTGAATATTAGAGCCCTCCGGTCATGAAATAACACCCCTATGATCACTTTTACATTCATTATCACCCAGTATTGTAGACATAATAAGACATAACAGACTGTAATTACTTCCTGTTCTGTACAGTACTTCCTGCAGTGGCTATTGTCCGATTGATGTAACATTACTGACACCTAGTGGCCAGTGTAGAATATTACATATGATCACAACGCCATTGAATGCATCTTCTGAATGCTTTATATTTGTATTTTATAATGTGTTTTCGAATATTAGAGCCCTCCGGTCATGAAATAACACCCCTATGATCACTTTTACATTCATTATCACCCAGTATTGTAGACATAATAAGACATAACAGACTGTAATTACTTCCTGTTCTGTACAGTACTTCCTGCAGTGGCTATTGTCTCATATTTTCGGAGTTGGAAAATAGAAAACCTGTTTTACAACCTTTTACCAATGGAGCTCTAGACATAAAATAGCACCCCTACAGTCATCTTTACACTCTTTTGACCCATACAGTAGATATAAGACATAATATAAACTCACATGTTAGCATTGTTCTTTAGCACGTCCTGTTCTGTACAGTACTTCCTGCGGCGGCTATGTAACATTACTGACACCTTGTGGCCAGTGTAGAATAGTACAGATGATCACAACGCCATTGAATGCATCTTCTGAATGCTTTATATTCGTATTTTAGTTAATGCATCCATTTGTACGCTTGAAAAAGACTAAAAATACATAAAATTGTGAATATTTTTTGAATAATAATAAAACTGTGATAGTGGAGTCGGCGTCGGATTACTACTAGCCATACCCGGGTTGAGGCCCCAGCCCAGTTGGGGGCCCAACGTTGCATACAAAGCTGCTGTACTTTATAATATCGGCATCCGTGTGTGGATTTTCGAGTGTTTGTTTACTATTTTGTCAGTCTGCTTCCGTTAGACGAGTAAGTGTGAGCTGCGGGGGAGGCCACTCGCGTTGCCACAATGTGGGACGTCTTTATGAAAACGACCCGATTTGAATATGACGTGATTATTAGGAAGCACAGAAACCTTGACTGTTTTCAACAAAGAGATGTATGAGCATGCTGCTGCTAAGCACGCGCTCCATCTTTGTGTGGCGGCCCTGAAGCTGTCTTCATACGACCGCCGGTGGTCCATTCACACCAGGGATACGCAGGTAATTGAACCGGGGATGTGAGGATTAAGGTGCACAAAGAGACACAGACGCACTGCTGTCACTCATTTGTTACTTCAAGTGGATGCAATTTTGTTTTGGTTATGAAGCCGCTGTGTGGGGGGAAAAAAAAAAAAAACGAGAGGTTGAAGGTTTTACTGAGCCCCCCCCCCCCCCCCGGAAGCTCATTACCTGCACCAACAGGCTTGGTTCGTTAGGTAGCAAAAATAAGCAGCTCATCTATCCGAGCAGCAAAGGTCGGGCAGGACGTTGATGTTGATACTAATTATTTGGCCTTGGTGGAGGTCTCTGCACTGTTGAGGGATGTACTGAAAAATGAATCATGTTTTTTTTTTTTTTTACATTGAAGATGCTAAAAGCAATAAATAATAAAATCATAAATCAAAGTTGTTTCATGATGCAGCCGATTAGCATATTTAAAAATGGCGACATAAATACAAATAAAAGGCATTCAGAAGATACATTGAAAGATGTAATGATATGTAGGATTCAAACACTGGGCACTCACACTACACTGGTTTCTCTTATTAGGTCCGGTAACAGGAGTGTAGAGGTGATATAGGGGTGCTATTTTATGTCTGGGTGTACTTCAAAAGTCCTAAGCAGGTTTTCCATGCTCTAACTCGACAAATATTTCATTTAAAAACAAGGAATTCAGCTGCATGGTGGACAAGTGGTTAGCGCACAGGCCTCACAGCTTGGAGACCCGGGTTCAATTCCACCCTCAATGTATGTGTGGGTTTTCTTCTAGCAACTCCAAATTCTCCATAGGTATGAATGTGAGTGTGAATGGTTGTTTTATGTGCCCTGTGATTGGCTGGCCACCAGTCCAGGGTGTACCCCCCCCCCGCCCTAAGACAACTGGGATAGGCTCCAGCACCCCCCATGAGATGACAACAGGTAGAAAATGAATGAATGATATGTAGGATTCAAACACTGGGCACTCACACTACACTGTTTTCTCTTATTAGGTCCGGTAACAGGAGTGTAGAGGTGATATAGGGGTGCTATTTTATGTCTGGGTGTACTTCAAAAGTTGAAAGCAGGTTTTCCATGTTCTAACTCTAAAAATATTTCATTCATAAACAAGGAATTCAGCTGCACGGCGGTTGAGTGGTTAGCGCAGAGGCCTCACAGCTGGGGAGACCCGAGTTCAATTCCACCCTCGGTGTGGAGTTTGCATGTTCTCCCCGTGCATGCGTGGGTTTTTCTCCTAGCGACTCCAAATTGTCCATAGGTATGAATGTGAGTGTGAATGGTTGTTTGTCTATATGTGCCCTGTGATTGGCCGGCCACCAGTCCAGGGTGTACCCCGCCTCTCGCCCCAAGAAGACAGCTGGGATAGGCTCCAGCACCCCCGCAAGAGGACAACCGGTAGAAAATGAATGAATTAATAATATGTAGGACTGATTTATCTTATTAGGTCAGGAAACAGGAGTGTAAAGGTGATATAGGGGTGCTATTTTATGTCTGGGTGTACTTCAAAAGTCTGTAAATCTTATATTTCATTTAAAAACAGTGATAGTTGTTTTTCTTGCTCTGTTGTAAACGTTGTATCGACATCCTTTTTTCTGTCCTTTCCGCATCGGGGTCCAACTACTGGCTTCTACCAGTTGTAACAATTTCGTAATGTCTTTGAATGCATCTTCTGAATGCCTTATTTTTGTGTTTAAGCCGTTTTTATGCTTGAAAATGCATGATTTAGGACAATAAATACTTAACATTTGCATACATTTTGACTGATGATGGTACCATGGTAGTAATACTACACTGTTCTTATTGTTTCACTTTAAATTAAGAATTATTTTTATTCGTGCAAAGCTTTTTTGTCACTAAATTAATTTGTTTTGTTGAACACAACAGGATTCATTTTGGCTGATGGATGTGTTTTTCCTTTTTTCCATTTTTCCATTTCTAATTCAGGACTAAAGAAGCCAGCGTGGATCCCCTGATATCCATCTCCCCACTTGTTGCTCCTTACGTCTCCTGCTGCTGGTGTGGACGCGCCGAGAGGAGGAGGAGGAGGAGGACGCGCACATTGCGCACATCCACGCAGACGCCGCTCGGATGCACACCTACCGTCACCCCCCTGTCCCCCCTCCCTCCTGCTCCTCTCCACATCGCGCAAGAACCGACCGACCTATCTGGAGGAAAGTTCTGTCGTTCCTTCTCCTTTTTTTTTCCCCCAATCTCGCCACACCTCCTCCCTTCTCTCCCCTCAGGGGGAGGCACATTGTCTGTGGCGCAGTGTCCGGTTTCAAGCTGCACGGCGCGCTCTCTCCTGCGTGGGTCGCAAATAGAAGCGAGAGGTCCGGACGGAGGAGGTTCTGCAAGGAGACACACGGAGCTCCGGACGCGGCGCAGATTGAGGATATTTCAGTATTCATCTTCGGTCTTCACTCCTTCTTCTTCCCCACGGACAAGACGCGCGGCTCACCTGGTAGGAAAAACGTTTTATTATTCTTTTTCTTAGCAATTCTTAGCAAGTCACCTGATTTTGTCATTAAACTTGCATCATGCATGCTAATTAAAAAAAAACATAATTACTAAATCACCACTTGACGTCTGGAATCAGTTTCGGGAAGTTTTTATAGCATGCATTTCCACCTGTGACCGCTTGGGGGCGCTGGCAGAGTGCAGCCCCCATCGGCATAACAGACACAAGTAAACACAAGTTGAGTTTATCTCCTTTATGTTTTAAAATAACGGATAATAAACATAGTATATTCAGGTTTAAAGAAGAAATATTGATAAATGTATGAATAATATCATATTGCTTTGCCTGCAAATTGGAAAACATTGACTTTTTAATTGTTTTTTTCCATTGTTGTTTGCCATCTCATCTGCCAGGCAGTTTGTCTTGTCTGCTCACTAAATGCTAAATGGGGGGGGGGGGGGGGGTGACCATCATCATCATCATCATCATCATCATCCAGATGGTGGAATTACCTTAGACGTCCAGCATCCTTGTTTTTTTTTTTTTTATTCGATGCTAAAATCCTCTCTCGGGAAGAAGCGAGGAGACGAGAATTGTAAAGATGCACATCCTAACATTCCTTTGCATCATGCACAATCATCCTGATTGATGTTTGAGTCCCCGCCGGGGGGAGAACGCCGTGATGACAATGACCCCCGTGGCCTGTGTGGTCGCTATGGGAACCGCATGAATGACGAGCCCATTGTCGCTGACCTTTGTGATGCGGCGTCCCTCGGGTGTGTGTGTGTGTGTGTATGGTGGGGGGGCGTGGGGGGGTTCTTGTCCCATAGGGAGTGAAAGTGGAGAGGCATTATCATGCACGTGTAAACCAAACAGCCATTACCCTCTGTACCCCCCCCCCCCACATGCTCCTTTAAGGTCTTTTTTGGTGGCTTATTTATCTGACACAAGCACCGTGGGCCTTTGGGCCTGTTTGGTTTTTTACCTACACACACACACACAGCTCGTGATTTATGACTCCATCTTGTTTTGTTTCTCTTTAACTGCTCGCCTCTTCTTAATTCCTTTCAAAAGGTCAGACAAAATCCAAAATGTGCAAAAACTTAAGTAATTTTTCTTACAGGAAAAAAATTTCATTCCACTCCTGACACCCAAAAATACTTTTTTAAGGGAGAAATATCTGTTTACGTGTATAAAACGATGCAAAATTATGAATGATGAATGATGGATGTTATTATTGATGCAGACTTCCCATACATCATCCAATTACTTAGGCTCACAACTTTCTCGGCCCCATGGCGGGTTGTTTCGTCGTCGCACTCAAACCCAAACGGGTTCTCTCCGTTGTGCCGTACGGAAGCTATTGTGAGCCTACAAACAGGATTTCAATGTTGTGTTTATTTTAGGACGTGTAGCAAAGCCTCGACACATGCTAGTTGGTGTGGCTGTGGTTAACCTCACTGCCTATAATGTTTATGGGGACGTCACTCCCTGATGCATTAACATCTGCACTGGCTTTTAACTCGACGGCTAGCACTGCTGGGCTCTCATTTGGTGGGGATCGGTGGACGTGGGTTCGAGCCCTCGTGAGTCGAAAGCATATTAATAAAGTTTTGTGCTTGAATCTGGCCAGTCAGAAATATGCATTCAGACAATGTGATATGTAGTATTCCACACTGGTCACTAGGTGTCAGTAATGTAATGTAATGTTGTCAATGAGACAATAGCCACTGCAGGAAGTACTGTACAGAACAGGAAGTAATTAGTCTGTTATGTCTCATTATGTCTACAATACTGGGTGATAATGAATATAAACGTGATCATAGGGGTGTTATTTCATGACCGGAGGGCTCTAATATTTGACAACATATTATAAAATACAAATATAAAGCATTCAGAAGATGCATTCAATGCCGTTGTGATCATATGTAATATTCTACACTGGCCACTAGGTGTCAGTAATGTTACATCAATTGGACAATAGCCACTGCAGGAAGTACTGTACAGAACAGGAAGTAATTACAGTCTGTTGTGTCTTACTATGTCTACAATACTGGGTGATAATGAATGTAAAAGTGATCATAGGGGTGTTATTTCATGACCGGAGGGCTCTAATATTTGACAACATATTATAAAATACAAATGTAAAGCATTCAGAAGATGCATTCAATGGCGTTGTGATCATATGTAATATTCTACACTGGCCACTAGGTGTCAGTAATGTTACATCAATTGGACAATAGCCACTGCAGGAAGTACTGTACAGAACAGGAAGTAATTACAGTCTGTTGTGTCTTATTATGTCTACAATACTGGGTGATAATGAATGTAAAAGTGATCATAGGGGTGTTATTTCATGACCGGAGGGCTCTAATATTTGACAACATATTATAAAATACAAATATAAAGCATTCAGAAGATGCATTCAATGGCGTTGTGATCATATGTAATATTCTACACTGGTCACTAGGTGTCAGTCATGTTATATAACCACCGCCGAAAGTACTGTTAAGAACAGGAAGTAATTACAGTCTGTTATGTCTCATTATGTCTACAATACTGGGTGATAATGAATGTAAAAGTGATCATAGGGGTGTTATTTCATGATCGGAGGGCTCTAATATTAGACAGCATATTATAAAATACAAATATAAAGCATTCAAGATGCAGTCAATGGCTTTGTGATCTTATGTATTATTCACTGGCCACTAGGTGTCAGTAATGTTACATAGCCACCGCAGGAAGTACTGTACAGAACAGGAAGTACTAAAGAACAATGCTAACATCTGAGTTTATATTATGTGTGAGTTTATTTATCATATCTACTGTATGGGTCAAAAGAGTGTAAAGATGACTGTAGGGGTGCTATTTTATGTCTAGAGTGCTCTAATGGTAAAAGGTTGTAAACAGATTTTCTACTTTCCAACTCTGAAAATATTCTAATCATGAATAAGGAATCCTACTTTGCGGAAATTCACTAATCCCGGTCGTGTCCGAAGCCAATTAACCAGGATAAACGAGGGATGACCGTACTGTTTGTTCTGCTCAGGACGCTACGTCCATCGGACATGTTCATCCTCGTTTCTTCTCCTGGCTCTTTCCCAAGTGGAGCGACATCAACGTCGAAGTGGTTTGCCATCCGTTGTTGTCTGTTTGTCTTCCGCGTTTGCTATTATCTCATCCCTGCTTCCACGACACATGCTGGGAAACACTTATTGCAAATATCTACGCTGTTAGCAGGCCGCGCTAGCTACATCTTATCTCTTCCTTTAGGGGAAGAAAAGTTGTCAGGGTGAAAGCAAATATCTGGATCCCCGCTGCTGCTGCTGCTGTTGTTGTTGAGGCTGTTGCTATAGCGACATGGTCCGTTAGTGACAAAGTAAATTAAAGTGTTGGCATCATTTATTGCACTTTTGCTCTGGAAAGGCCAAACGGTTACCGTAGCGATTGCCGGGACGCCCTCGTCATATACGCTTAGGTCCAACGGCCTGACAAATGTGTCGTTCGCAGGGCCTGCAATCCGACGTTATTAGCCGTCAACGAAGAAGAAATATCTGCGGTTTGTCAAACACGTCCGCATGTCAGCGGGAATTAGCGCCACTTAAGCGGCGTTGACCTGCCAGCGCTGTTACAACGTTTGAGCTCTGTCTCCGCTCTTCACAAGCTCAACCTCACCACTCTCCCCTCTGATAGCCCAGGAATTTTGTCTCTGAAGAGACGAGGGCGGCTCTTTTTGGGTCAGCGTTAAATAATCCCTAAAGCCTCTTTTTCGGCGGAGGATGAAGCCCAGAGGGATGACGGAAAGGTTAAGGAGAAAGTGATCAAAACCATAGACAGTCCAGCGACAGGCCAGAATATTAGGAACCCTGTATAACCTCCAATTGTCGTTGCTGCATCGGTATACGCAATTAAAGAACGGACAGTTTAGGGTATATTTAGCGTTATGGGTTGCTTTTTCTACCCTGTTTTTTTTAATTTTCCAAATATTTCTTCTTTAAAATAAATGTAATAAATTTCCGTAATATTTCGTAATATTCCCATATTTTATTCTACTGGCGCTATTGATTAAAATTATATTTTGTTTTGTTTGTTATGATATTACAACGTTTTAAAAAATAATGCTACTCAAATGGTATTAATATTCCTCATATTATAAATTTAACCTTGTAAAATTTATTTCTACTTGGAATATGATCATTTATTACAAAATATTTTTATTTTGTTCCGGTAAATTTCGAGTAATGTTCTGTGAGACACACAAGCACCAGCCCTGGTTGCCACAATAAACTTTTATTACAGGTTTGATTGATCTCACAACAGGCACAATCATCTCTAAGCCAGGCTACTGTGGCGTCCGTAAGATGAAACTCTCCATCTTTAGTCTTATTTCCTCTACAATATTGGGTAATCAGTGACTATAGGGGTGTTATATTAAGTCTGGAGGGCTCTAATAATAGTAAAAAACATAACTGTGAGAATATTGTAATAAGGAATGTTTTGGGCAGTGTTTTGGGCAGTTTAAGTATAAGTGAGATGGTGAGCCAAGGTTTGAATGATCTCACAACAGGCACAATAATCTCTAAGTCAGGCTACCCGCCAAGCTAAAACTCAACTCTGAACCCCTGACCCCACCCCCCTCTCTCCCTCTCCGAGCACTGGAACACATCTTTAGTCTTATTTCCTCTACAATATTAGGGAATCGGTGAGTAAATGTGACTATAGGGGTGTTATATTAAGTCTGGAGGGCTCTAATAATAGTAAAAACACATTTGGAAGGTCTGAGAATATTGTAATAAGGAATGTTTTGGCCAGTTTAAGGAGAAGTGAGATATGAGGTGAGCCAAGGTTCGAATGATCTCACAACAGGCACAATAATCTCTAAGTCAGGCTACTGTTGTGTCCGTAAGATCTCGAAAAACGAAAAACTTGACAAGCTCAAACTCAACTCTGAACATCTGACTGTTTCTCCGAGCACTGGAACACATCTTTAGTCTTATTTCTTCCATTATATTGGGTAATCGGTCAGTAAATGTGACTATAGGGGTGTTATATTAAGTCTGGAGGGCTCTAATAATAGTAAAAACACATTTAGAAGGTCTGAGAATATTGTAATAAGGAATGTTTTGGCCAGTTTAAGGAGAAGTGAGATATGAGGTGAGCCAAGGTTCGAATGATCTCACAACAGGCACAATAATCTCTAAGTCAGGCTACTGTTGTGTCCATAAGATCTCGAAAAACGAAAAACTTGACAAGCTCAAACTCAACTCTGAACATCTGACTGTTTCTCCGAGCACTGGAACACATCTTTAGTCTTATTTCTTCCATTATATTGGGTAATCGGTCAGTAAATGTGACTATAGGGGTGTTATATTAAGTCTGGAGGGCTCTAATAATAGTAAAAACATATTTGGAAGGTCTAACTGTGAGAATATTGTAATAAGGAATGTTTTGGCTAGTTTAAGGAGAAGTGAGACAAGGTGAGCCAAGGCTAAGGCGAGCGTCTACGAAGCGTTTGGTTATTGACTGATTCCGTGTCGCCTGCCAGGTTGAATTCACAAGCAAAGGCCAAATTCAAGACCAATGACCTCAAAGCTAAAAGTCAGAATCATTTGATAGCAGGGCTTGACTCACAAATTTCACTTTTGCAGAGTCTTCCCCTTCTGCAGGATCCACCGAGGTATGAAGTGGCATGCCCCCTCCCGAGAGAGCGGCTATGTATAGTCGCCGCAATTAGCAGCCGGCGCCTATTAACGCATGAGCTTCCTCGTGTTTACCACTTTTTTTCTTTCTTCGCATTAGTCAGTCTTTCGCGGGATTGAGCTTTTCCGTCCCCCCCCCCACCCCTCGAGACGCGGCGTCTCATCTTTATGGAGCATATCATTACACGATAAGCATTGCTGTGATGTGTTTAGAACTTTGCGTCGCAAAGCAGAAAGCTCTAATTTGATCATCGAGTGGGTGTAAATACCCCCCCAAAATCCTGTCATCTTCAGCAAATGAAAACATTTATCTTGACTTTGAAATTGTCGAGAAAAAGGCTAATCAGAGCAAAATCCTCGGAAGAGACATCCAAGTTTGCTCGCCGTCGCTTTCCTCAGCAGACGAATGAGGAAAGGAAATTGCCGAGTGTGCTGGATTCGTTTTATCCCACTCCTATACCAAAGTTTGCGATAACATCTCCCAGATAAAGCGGCTCACCGGTTGTGATGCGGGGAAAAATGGAAGCCAGATCGTGAGGGAGATTACGGGAAAGCCAGAGAAAAGGAAGATGGGACAGCGGCGGCAGAGGTGAGCAGATAAACAGACAAAAGGCTACAGCCGCCGATGGAAAATAAGGATGAGGAATCATCCCGATGGAGCGGATAATATCTGGGATTGTGGGAGCTGACAGGCCGTGGTTGGGGGAATAGTTTAACAGGGATGGAATTCTCTCAAGGGGCGGCGGTCTAGGATGGCAGGTTGCGCTCCGTGATAAATGAGGGAGCAGAAGGAAGTCAACGTTCCGACCTCACCCAAGTACAAAAGTATTCTAGTAATCCGTGACTTAAAATAATCCAATAGTCAAACCCACGGCACGCTTTCATACACACGCGCATGCACTCATGCGGCATCGTTCCTTGCAAAGTCGGAACGGACGCACATGATGCGAATGAAGGTCACATGTGCAGTCACATGCTCGAGTCAGACAATGGCGGCATGCAAGACGCGAGTCAAAATAGAAATAAAAGCAACCGACTCGAAATAATCCAAAAGTCAAACACACGGAACGCTCGCTCACCTCTAAAAAAAAAAAAAAAAAAAATTGTGTGCATAATAATCACACATCGATTAATTAATCTGATCGCTACTAATTAGTTAATGGCAACTTCCACCTTGCACAAGTGAAATAATCAGAAATAAAACCGGGAATAATCCAGAAATTCAACTGTAATAATCCGACAGATGTGATGGGACAGGCATGTTGGGGGGCAAAGCATGAGCGTCCCCCATCGGGGACCAGTACAGGGAGGGGGAAATGGCGTTGATTTGGCGGTCCGAGTCTGCCGGGATTTCATCTCCTCGTTTCTGTTTTAGATGTTTCCTTTTTGTTTATTTTGTTTTTTGGGGGGCAGGATTAGCCTTCCAGCTCTTTAAGCATTTCAAATGTACTGATTTTTTTCTTCTTACACTGACTCCATTGTGCAGGTCACACCCCCCCAATTGAAATCCCAGCGGCAAAGGCAAAACGGATAATAACAAACTGTGAAGTGGTGCGCACACGCGTGTCTCAACGCACACTAAGTGTATTGTGTTCCACGCTCTCCACGCGCCTTTTAGCAATCAAGCCCACCGTGGAACTGGCGGGGGGGGGGGGGTTGGGTGCCTGTGGATAACAAAGCTCAACAGTTATGCCGTGTTTTAAAACAACCCAAGCCCAAGACGACACAACATGTACCGTAAGCGTGTAACATGTTATATGTGATGGCGGCAAATAAGTACAAGCCGATAGTAACTGGAGAAAGCTGAGTGGGAATTTTTAATGGGCCCGCCTGTTGCTTGTCTCCGCAGGTCGCTTGCATGTTTAATGCACGGTATACTATGGATACGTAGATGGCTCGATACTTTATTCATCTCCGGAGAAAATCACAGCGTTACGGCCTGAAGGATGGATTCCTAATCACGTTGCCTGATTTCAACTTTATTCATCAATGACGTCACCTCGGTTACATAAAATTTTATGTTCCTTGTTAAAAAACCATAACATTCCAGTATGTGGAATCGACTATACTGATGGTTACTATGGTACCCATTATGTCATTACATGGTCATATCCCCTCGTTTTTTGGTATGTGTAAAAAAAAAAAAATTATTAAATACAAAAAAAATTAAATTAAACTAAAAAAATACAAATTAATAAACTATAAAATTAAAATAAAATAAAAATTATATCTGAAAGGCAGTACACAACCTACGATCAAGACCTTCCCAGTGATGTGCACCACAGATAATATATAATAAGCAGGAGGAATAATAAGATGCTTTGCTTGCAGGCCCATAAATACTGGCAGGCAAACAAAACTTTATGGGAAATCACTAAAACACTTCAACGTTTAAAAATGATTCTTAATCATTCTTTAAAAAAAAATGTAATTTACTCTCCCCTGGCTGCAAGCAAAGGCTCAGATATCACTTTCCCAGGCTGGTTTGACCTCTGACCTTAGCCTGACCACCCTTCCTCATCTGCCGCATTACTAAGCGGAAACTGACGAGAATAGACGCTTCCTCTTTTTGGACATGTTGTCGGCATGCTAGCGGAGATGCTAATTGGCTATTTAACCTCAGTGTGAAAAGCTGACATTAGTACAGCAGGACGGTATCGTGGGTTTGGTTGTGGGAATCTTCCAAAGTTGTTTCGAGGGGGTCGGGGGGGGGGGACTCCTACGCGGAGGATCTAGTTCACTGGACCCATCCAAAGCTCTTGTTGTCATTAAAAACAGACCTCTGGCGCTCTGAAGCGAGTCCTCGTAGCACCGTGATCTATTTTCTGCTTGCCCCCCCCCCTCCCTCCCCCGAAGGCGGTTTGGGTCGGGGAGTCCTCCTTTCACGGCATCAGTTTGGGGCTGATGGAGATTCTTCCTGTTTCTTCTTTTATCCCGCAGCTGTGTTTTATAAAGTCACGACACGAACTGTTTGTTTGTCCGACTGCGCATCCGCTCGACAAATGGCGACAAGCTGTTTCAAAGAAATTTGGCTAATTTACCGTCAGCTTTCGAGTTGCAGAATCGGGGCGAGCATCGATCTGTTTGCCGTAATGAACCGCAGCTCCCCGGCACTCGTGTTACCCACTTGGATGCAAGACGCAATCATTTCAGTATACGCTTGCGTTGCCAGTTATTGAGCCTAATTGTTGTGTGTTGATTCCCTTTCAGTGCACAGTAAAGCTATTAGAAAATATCAATATTGTCCATCGATATCAATACATATCGATATTGGCAGCAGCTCCTCCAGTTTGTGTCTCCAAATCAGGTCTCCCAGTAGATAAAAAATCAGTCATTTCCACATAACAATGCCAGTTTGGACTTGCCTTCCAAACACGGTCAACAATGACGCAAAAACGCTGACCGCAAACAAGTTTCATGTTTGATAAATCAAACCGCAAGTGCAAAATGATTGCATTTGCAGCTCCTCCTCGTAGTACTTTCTGCCTTCTGATACTACTTCTGACTAAGGATCGACCGATACATCCGCTGGCCGATATTTGCGTTTTTCCCTTGAATCGGTATCGGCCAATACACACATGGATTCGCCGATATTTTCCGCCGCAAAAATCAGTCATTTCCGCATAACACTGCCCGTTTGGACTTGCCTTTCAAACGTGCTCAACAATGACGCAAAAACGCTGACCGCGAACAGGTTTCATTTTTGATAAATCAAACTGCAAGTGCAAAATGATTACATTTGCAGCTCCTCCTCGTAGTATTTTCTGCCTTCTGATACTACTTCTGACTAAGGATCGACCGATACATCCGCTGGCCGATATTTGCGTTTTTTCCTTGAATCGGTATCGGCCAATACGCGCATGGATTGGCTGATATTTTCCGCCGCAAAAATGAGTCATTTCCGCATACCACTGCCCGTTTGGACTTGCCTTCCAAACATGCTCAACAATGACGCAAAAACGCTGACCGCGAACAGGTTTCATTTTTGATAAATCAAACTGCAAGTGCAAAATGATTACATTTGCAGCTCCTCCTTGCAGTATTTTCTGCCTTCTGATACTACTTCTGACTAAGGATCGACCGATACATCCGCTGGCCGATATTTGCGTTTTTTCCTTGAATCGGTATCGGCCAATACGCGCATGGATTCGCCGATATTTACTTCCTTGCAGTATTTTCTGCCTTCTGATACTACTTCTGACCTGTTTTTATACATGCCGACCTTTTACAGATCAGGCCCTATGACTTGCATCCCACTCTCTTTCTCTCTTTCGCTCACTTTATCATTCTGTCAACGCTTGTCTCATCCCAAGAGAAGTGTAATGCTCCTCCTTGCCCTTCCTTGGATAGCACCGGGTCAGACTACAGGGTCAGGTGTGCACTTGAAACAAAACCTCCCTTTTAGTCCAAATACCCACAAGGCAGCGCCATAAAAAACATACACACGAAACCCCCGGTAACCTATCATCACGTGCACGAGCTCCTCGGGCCGCATGTCGTAAAGATATCTTCCAGTAATGGCATGCCCTCACTCAGGGTCAATAATGTTATTCCAGTTATTTGTCATTTGGAGTTCTAGCTCATATACGCTCGTTAGCAGAGGCATGCAGGCTGGGCTGAATCTCGGCATGTACCAAAGGAATACACGTTTACTTCTACTGTATGTTTGGGTTGTGTATTGACTTATTGCACCTGTAAGGCATTTATTATTCCTGTGCAGTCTTTGAATGGGATTGAACCCGATGATGTGATTAATGTGGTGCCTATACGTGCCAAGAAGGCACCTCTGCCACATGGAGGAATTTTGGCACAGGTAGAACCGTCTCGATGTACAGTAAAAGCAGATGAGGGCTTCATAAAATAGCACCGAGTGGACCTCGGGAAGACTAGCAGGGACGGCGCTTACAACACCTGCGAGCCACATGTGGATCGGTCCCGACTTGGAAAACTCCTTCGTCATCATTAAAGTGGAGGGTGGAGCGGGGATCGTTAAGTCATTATTTATGTGCTTTCTGCTGTTTTACCGCCTCCAGACGCAGTCGCACCGCGCAGACGCCCGCTCGCACGGCCCCTCAGAAGAATAACACGATTGTACCAGCCACCCGGGGGGGAGGCGGGTTGGGGCTAATAGAAAAGAAAGTGCAGACATTGACAGTCTGGGTCAGCAGTAAAGACCACTAAAGGTGGGCTCGTTTATGCCTCCTGTTGTTTATGTGGAGTCACATGCTTTTTCCAGGACCACGGACAACTGGAAAGGGAAGATGTAATATTGGCTTCAAAGTAGATGAAGGATGAGACCATAAAAAGTGCATGCATGGGGGGGGGGTGTCTGACTATTCATGCTAAAATGTTGAGGGACAGAGACGATGAAGGGAAGACTCACATGCCCAGACACCCAAGGATATTTGAAGTTACTATCGTGGTTAATTAATATCGTGGATACAGACCTGACTGTGATGAGTGAATTTTCGTGAAGTAGGATTCCTTATTTATTAAAAAATATCTTGGTAATTGTAGCATGGGGAACCTTCACAACCTTCTAAATGTGGTTTTTAACATTATTAGAGCCCTCTAGACTACAGAAGAACACCCCTATGCTCAAGATAGAGTTTTATTTTTATTAAATCAAATGTCTGACTATTCATGCAAAAATGTTACTTGAGGGACAGAGACAATGAAGGGAAGACTCACATGCCCAGACACCCAAGGCTATTTGAAGTTACTATCGTGATAAATATTTGGGGAATGGGAAACCTTCACAACCTTCTAAATGTGTTTTTTAAACATTATTAGAGCCCTCTGGACTATGGAATAGCACCCCTATGCTCAAGATAGTTTTTTTTAATTAAATTAAATGCTTGACTATTCATGCAAAAATGTTAATTGAGGGACAGAGACAATGAAGGGCAGACTCACATGCCCAGACACCCAATTGAAGTTACTATCGTGGTTAATTAATATCGTGGATAAAGACCTGACAGTGATGAGTGAATTTTCGTGAAGTAGGATTCCTTATTTATACAACAAATATTTTGGTAATGGGAAACCTTCACAACCCTCTAAATGGGGTTTTTAACAAAATTAGAGCCCTCTGGACTATGGAATAGCACCCCTATGTTCAACATACAATTTTGTTTTTATTAAATTAAATGTCTGACTCCATGCAAAAATGTTAGTTAAGGGACAGAGATGATGAAGGGCAGACTCACATGCCCAGACACCCAAAGATATTTGAAGTTATTATTGTGGTTAATTAATATCGTGGATAAAGACCTGACTGTGATGAGTGAATTTTGTGAAGTAGGATTCCTTATTTATACAACAAATATTTTGGGAATGGGAAACCTTCACAACCCCCTAAATGGGGTTTTTAACAAAATTAGAGCCCTCTGGACTATGGAATAGCACCCCTATGTTCAACATACAATTTTGTTTTTATTAAATTAAATGTCTGACTCCATGCAAAAATGTTAGTTAAGGGATAGAGACGATGAAGGGCAGACTCACATGCCCAGACACCCAATTGAAGTTACTATCGTGGTTAATTAATATCGTGGATACAGACCTGACTGTGATGAGGGAGTTTCGTGAAGTAGGATTCCTTATTTATATAACAAATATTTTGGGAATGGGAAACCTTCACAACCTTCTAAATGTGGTTTTTAACATTATTAGAGCCCTCTGGACTATAGAATAGCACCCCTATGCTCAAGATAGAGTTTAGTTTTTATTAAATTCACCCATGTTGTCATCTCACAGAGAAAGAGAGTGTGAAGTTAATGATGTGTCGCACCTAACCCCCCACCCCTACCCCCCCGGTACTGTTTTTTTTCCTCCATTCATAAGAAGGGTTTGCTTTCACAGCTGGGCCATGCCGCCCTGTTGTTTTCTTCTCCCGATTCGGGTGCCGTGCACTGACGGGATTGTGGGATTGAGAGCAGTTCTTGGAAGCACTCTTCCACAAAGCCCGGCTTCCCATCCCGCCATCCTTCTCTTTCTTTCCATGTGAAGCCATCTCCTATTAATCGCCTCCATTAGCTCCCCCTCCGACGGCTCCTTTTGTTCCCGCCTCACCTCCTCCCTCCTCGGCACTGCTTCATCTCCTCTCCATCGTTTGCCTTCCCTTCCTCTCCTAAGTCCCCTTCATCCTTTTGCTCTCCTCTTCCTCTCATTATAAGCTGCTCCGCTCTAGTAATCTACCTCCAGTGACCCCACATGACTTTTTGGCCTCCTTTTGGTCGCCTTTTTTCCACCCGTGTCACAGAGTCTGGAGGCCATTTTTTAAAAATGTTATCCATTCATTCATTTTCTACCTCTTTTTCCTCACGAGGGTGCTGGAGCCTATCCCAGCAGTCTTCGGGCGACAGAGGCGGGGTCCACCCTGGACTGGTGGCCACCCAATCACAGGGCACATATAGACAAACAACCATTCACACTCACATTCATACCTATGGACAATTTGGAGTTGCTAATTAACCTAGCATGTTTTTTTGGAATTTGGGAGGAAACCGGAGTACCCGGAGAAAACCCACACATGCACGGGGAGAACATGCAAACTCCACACA
Source organism: Doryrhamphus excisus (assembly GCF_037039965.1). NCBI lineage: Eukaryota > Metazoa > Chordata > Actinopteri > Syngnathiformes > Syngnathidae > Doryrhamphus > Doryrhamphus excisus. The sequence goes on from NC_136361.1 coordinate 2,888,509, forward strand.
GAGATGGCCGAGGGTGGGGAAACGACAAAATAAGAAGCCAAAAAGTTACCACTTCCACACAAAATAGGAGAACTCATTCATTCGTTCATTTTCGATCGCTTTTCCTCACGAGGGTCGCGGGGGGTGCTGGAGCCTATCCCAGCAGTCTTCGGGCGAGAGAGGCGGGGTACACCCTGGACTGGTGGCCAGCCAATCACAGGGCACATATAGACAAACAACCATTCACACTCACATTCATACCTATGGACAATTTGGAGTCGCTAATTAACCTAGCATGTTTTTTTTGGAATGTGGGAGGAAACCGTAGAAAACCCACGCATGCACGGGGAGAACATGCAAACTCCACACAGAGATGGCCGAGGGTGGAATTGAACCCTGGTCTCCTAGCTGTGAGGTCTGCACGCTAACCACTCGACCACCGTGCCGCCCTAAAAATGTTATTTTTATTTTTTATTGTAACTGTTGCACTTTGAGATCTTTCATTTGATGTAAAGTGCGTTATAAATGAAATTGATTATTATTATTATTATTATTATGAAATTGGTACCCGCGTCTTAACACGTAGGACCACAGGACGTCACAGGACCACTTGTTTAAACCCGACAAGTTTGTTCACAAGGAGGCATTTCATCTGTAAGAGTACATTTGGGTCAGGTAGACAGCTGTACACACACACACACACACACACACACACAGACACACACACACACACACGGTCTGCTTAGCCACGCAGACAAAAACACACGTGTGTAAAGAAACATCTGGTTTTGGCCTCCAATTGAGCCCAGATGGACCTCAGGGCGAATGTGACAGCAGGAGAAGAGACCTCACAGTAGATACACCCCAGCAGGATAATGACCCCGGGGAGGGGGGGCGTGCAACCAAAATCAATACCTGCCTAATTTCTTGGAATATTTTATCCACTTGGCCAAAGTCCAGTGGGCTCGTGTGTGTGTGTGTGTGTGTGTGTGTGTGTGTGCACGCAGCATGAATATGCATTGTGTGGGGAGGAAACTTTGGTGGTCTTTATTTAGAATGTTGGCGGCGGTCGGAGGCGGAACCTAAACATAGACCGTGAATGAATGCATGGCGGCTAAAAGCGATGCCATCCGGCTTTGATGTTGAAGGCGTCATGAAGCAGCTCGGTGGTTCACTGCATATTTAGACCCGAGCTTAAATTAGACCTGCCTTAGACTGTCACCCATGCTGGGCTGCTGTTGTCGCACAGATGCTGTTGCATGTTTGATTCCGTATTATTTTCTATGTGGGACCTTGTATGAGAGGGTCGATATAGGACCAGATCTCAAAAATGTTCCCAAAAAATGTACTACCCTACCTGAGCTGATGGTTGCTGGTTCGATCCTCCGTGCTGCTGTACTCATTCAACTTGTTTTATTCATTTAAACTTTCCGATAATTCAAATCCTGCTGTTTTTAGTATGCCTAAAACACCCTTTTGGTGAAAATCGTTGTCTTATATTGCGCTTATTCCACAGGGTGACATGGCTCAGGTGGTTGCTGGTTCGAGCCTCCATGCTACTGTACTCATTCAACTTGTTTTATTCATTTAAACTTTCCGATAATTCAAATCCTGCTGTTTTTAGTACGCCTAAAACACTCTTTTGGTGAAAATCGTCGTCGTATATTCCGCTTATTCCACAGGGTGACATGGCTCAGGTGGTTGCTGGTTCGAGCCTCCGTGCTGCTGTACTCATTCAACTTGTTTTATTCAGTTAAACTTTCCGATAATTCAAATCCTGCTGTTTTTAGTATGCCTAAAACACCCTTTTGGTGAAAATCATTGTCTTATATTGCGCTTATTCCGCAGGGTGACATGGCTCAGGTGGTTGCTGGTTCGAGCCTCCATGCTGCTGTACTCATTCAACTTGTTTTATTCATTAAAACTTTCTGATAATTCAAATCCTGCTGTTTTTAGTATGCCTAAACACCCTTTTGGTGAAAATCATTGTCTTATATTGCGCTTATTCCACAGGGTGACATGGCTCAGGTGGTTGCTGGTTCGAGCCTCCGTGCTGCTGTACTCATTCAACTTGTTTTATTCATTTAAACTTTCTGATAATTCAAATCCTGCTGTTTTTAGTATGCCTAAAACACCCTTTTGGTGAAAATAGTCGTTTTATATTGCGCTTATTCCACAAGGGTGACATGGCTCAGGTGGTTGCTGGTTCAAAAAAGATTACTTTTTTTAGTTTATTGGTGCATTCTGATGCCTGGTTTGGACAAATATAATGATAACAAAAATAGCTAATCGGAGTTTAATTTCAGAGCTGATATCTAGCGACTCACCCCCCATTTGTGGATAGTCAGATTCTAGAGTGGTTGCTGGTTCGATCCTCCAGTCAGTGAATAGATTTCAACACATTATAGTGTTATTTCAACGTTCAGTGTCAACTGATTTTTGCTTTCAGTTAATATATATATTTTTAAAATATATATTTTTTTATTTAAGTGGAACAGCCTCGCCCCACCCTACACCACACTGACACTTGTGCCCCCCCCCTCCTCGTGGTGCTGCTGACACATACATTCTTCACACAATTATAGAGCACAGCGCTCCCGGTAAAGGTGACAGTTTGATCATTCCTTATCAGGAATTTCACTCCCACCAGGAATGTTGATTACATGCTGCATCTGTGACGAGTGGCAACATATAACTTTATTTTTTTTTGGCCGCGTTTCAGCCTACCTATTAGTCATCATCGGATTTGTGAGATTGAGCTCCTGCCGCTATTTCCTGGAGTCATGCCTTTTTGCGTTGTGTTCTGTCCTATCGTCATGTGACTTGGAATGACTTGTCTGACAATAAACGTCCTCAAATGACGTTGATCATGTGACATGATGAGCTGAAAGACACCTAATATTAATATTTTGCGTGTTTGTGTGTGTCAAACACGAGTAGCCTCTAAATTATTTAGTTGTTAATTTTAACTTTGCCACACGGGTGCTTTCGGAAGGTGACATTGCCTCTGAAATATAAACAAGTAATCATCATTAATACTTATTTAAATACTAATGAAAGGAGGGAAATGCATTGCCACTTATTCCTGTTAAGTTTAAAACAAACCAAAATAAATGTTTTATGGAGAAATAGTAGCTTTAAAAGCAGAAAACAATATGAGCCCATTATAAATGATGGATGCAAGGAGTTAGAAGATAGAATTCAATAGCGTTTATCACCTTCTTTATCATATTGCCGGCACTCGCAACTTTCTTTTGGCCCCATGGCGGGTTATTTAGCAGTTGTGTCAATAATAAATGCACAGAGGGCGACGGTGCTATTTTCGGGGGCAATCGATTCCGCTGCAAATGGCCTAGTTTGTTACTTGCAATATTGTATATAAACCGAAGGCAAAGGTTTGACTCATTGGGCATCGGGTCAATTAATTAATTAATTAATTAATTAATTAATTAATTAATTATGTAGTTAGTGTGTGTGGAACTGATATTTAATTCTATTGCTTGCATTGTACTGAACAGCCTCAATAAGCCACAACCCCAATTTCCGGTTCTATGGTTATCATTGCACTTTCTCTTGATTAATTAAGAGAAAGTTAATTTATTAATTAGTTAGTGTGTGGGCGGAACTGTTATTTAATTATATTGCGTGCATTGTACTGAACAGCCTAAATCAGCCTCAACCAGCCTTAGCCTCAATTTCTGGGTCTATGGTTATCATCACACTTTCTCTTAACTAATTAAGAGAAAGTTAATTAATTAATTAGTTAGTGTGTGTGTGGAACTGATAATTAATTCTATTGCTTGCATTGTAGTGAACAGCCTCAACCTCAATTTCCGGTTCTATGGTTATCATCACACTTTCTCTTAATTAATGAAGAGAAAGTTAATTAATTAATTAGTTAGTTAGTGTGTGTGTGTGTGGAACTGATATTTAATTCTATTGCTTGTATTGTACTGAATAGCCTCAATCAGCCTCAACCTCAATTTCCGGTTCTATGGTTATCATCACACTTTCTCTTAATTCATGAAGAGAAAGTTAATCAATTAATTAGTTAGTGTGTGGGCGGAACTGATACTTAATTCTATTGCTTGCATTGTAGTGAACAGCTTCAAACCTCAATTTCCGGTTCTATGGTTATCATCACACTTTCTCTTAATTAATTAAGAGAAAGTTAATTAATTAATTAACTAATTAGTTTGTGTGTGTGGAGCTGATATTTAATTCTATTGCTTGCATTGTACTGAACAGCCTCAATCAGCCTCAACCTCAATTTCCGGTTCTATGGTTATCATCACACTTTCTCTTAATTAATGAAGAGAAAGTTAATCAATTAATTAGTTAGTGTGTGGGCGGAACTGATACTTAATTCTATTGCTTGCATTGTAGTGAACAGCTTCAAACCTCAATTTCCGGTTCTATGGTTATCATCACACTTTCTCTTTCAGCTCTTCAATCCTTTAAATGCTTACCAAGCTGATTTTTCACAACATTTCTTGACATCTGTATGACTTATGAAGCCCACTTTTTCATACGTTAGAGCTCGAAGTCCAAATTGTACGACTTCCGCATCAACAAGAAATCGAACCTCAGATGCACTTTTACCTTTCCTCTGAGGTTTTCAGGGTTTTCTGTTGTTGTTGTTGCTAAGTAACAAACAGCCAGCAGACGCCGCTTATATCTATTTCATATCGACAACTGATCAAATTGACTCATGCGTGTGTTTACGGGGGCCCGTGTGGACCCTTTCCAATCAAACATTCGCCTGCTTTACATTCAGCACGCTCCCGTGTCCACCCGGTGTGGCCGTGTCGTTGATTGAGGGCGCGTTGGTCGAGTGGATTAAGTGCGCGCTTCACACACACACACACACACACACACCCTCCGCCTCACGCTTCCTGACGGAGGGCGTCGTGTCATCCATCAAACAAGGTGACAGCACGGAAACATTAAAGTGAGATGTGATTAGTAAAAGTGCAGCGTGGTACGCCGTCGGATCAGCGGCGACGACATCCTCAGATCCGGTTTTCCCTCCTTGTCCTGGGCCTTGAATGTCAATCATGCTGCTTTGTTAGGACTCACTCCGATTGTACCTCCATAAATACCTTAAACTGACTTTTACTACAATTTTAGTACATTTTACGCCCATTTTTGGATGTATGGTGAAGGACATAATGGCCATTGAAGCCTAGGGATTCGAACATATGACATCAAGACCACAATTGATTATGAAGTGTTGTTGTTTGAGGATTTGATCCCTTGAGCAAGGCATTTTTGACACCTGGAAGTGCGTTAGGAGTCGTTGATGAGCGTCAGTGCCGTTTAAATCTCGTGTGTATTGGGCTTAACAATACCGTATCCCGGATGGAATGTCATCTGACATCCAAATCCCCGCGAGCGGAAGCAGTCGGCGACTTCTGTTGTGGCGGGCGGGCCGGCGGCAGGCGGCGTCTAAAGTGCCATGCAATCTTCATAGGGATTCAAACCAATCCAGCATCAAAAATATGTGAGAATTTTCCCATGGGCAATTTATTTGGTGCCCCCTAATGGTGGAGAATCACTTACGTGGGGCATGGCTTTCAAATGAGGTGGTTGCTGGTTCGATCCTCAACCAGTACGTATTAGCATTAGCATTAACGTATTTATACATTGCTTCATTGAGTCTATTTTCCAACACTTCAAATTATGCAAATTATTTAGGACGTGCAGGATATCTATCAGGACTTTTCCATAAATTCCCACATTTTCCATAATTCAATTTTTTCCGTGACATTTTTCCAATAGGTAATGAATGCACAATTTCGAACCTCCATTGGTGGAAATTCATGTAGCACACATTGTACTAATTCTGTGCACGGTGGTCGTCTCCCAGCTTAATGCTTGCTGGTTCGATCCTCGATCCCGCTGTAACTCATTGATACATTTCAACATTAAGTTTTCATTTTTGTTTTCCAATATTTAAAAATCCCATAATTTCCACAATTCAATATTTTAAGTGACATTTTTCCTTTTAAAAATGGACAATTTCCGTGTCGCCCCAAATGTTGGCACAGCTAAGTGGTCTCCAATCCTGGTCATCGTTCTCCTAAAATGACTTCCTATAGTTTTACTGTAAAAAGGCATAAAAATGTATATTTTTTGCATCCAAAACATGTGCAGACACTAAAGTAATAAAAATTCTCTGCATTTTTTGCAGCCTTATTAGATATGTATTCCATTTACTGTGTGTTTAATATACTTTTATAGTCTGAACTATCAAACTGTACTGCATTTTGCTACAAAATAATGCGCACCATTCAATAGTTATTGTGCAGTTTCTACTTTGTATCTCATTAACTGGTACACAATCATAATAAATAATACCTTTTATTTGTATAGCACTTTTCAGAGTACTCAAAGATGCTTTACAGTAGATAAAAAGAAATAAAAATAGATATTACACAAGGAACATAGTGTCAACAATGACAATAAAACACCAATATATTAGCTGTATCCATTTTCAGTATGAATACTTTGCAATACTTTCTTGTTACTACTCTGCTGTTACTTCCCACATTCCGAGATTGTTCCAGCTCAGCTGTGAGCTTCTTCGTCTAAAAAAAAAAAAAAACGCCTGGTCTGCATCGCACAGAAGCAAACGCAATTAAGGCCTCCCAGAAGATTCCTAATCACTGCGTCCTGATGTTAAAAGTTCATTTTAATGGGTTTTGAATTACAAAGACGCAGCGTCGATTCACTCCCTTCCTTTTTCGCATGGATGCAAATGAGCTTATTATCTTGGCCATTTCAACGAGACGCCATACTGTACACTTCAAGATAAGACGCTGGCTTTATTCTCCAGCGGAATGAATAAAGTTAGAAGAAACATGTTCATTCAGGACACCTTTTTTTTTTTTATAATGGCGAGAACCTGAAAGAAAGTGTCGTTGGAGCAGAAGTGCATGAAAGCATTTTCCCGTGGAGGGTGTTTGTCAGCATGGCGGGATGATAATTTACTGCTATTGTAGCGTGTAATCAGCTAAGGATGCAGCATACTTTCTATCTCAGACTGGCTTAGACTTGTGCGGAGATGGGAAGAGCAGACGGCCTATTTTTACAGTATATCTCCTCCGGTGACAATGCGGCAGGAATCAAACCTAGATATACTTTAGACGAGCCAGTCAACAGCTTAGTGTGAATTCACTCTCCTCTGAAAATGACTCAGCACGCAGGAAAGCATGACTGTGGAAATGTCACGGGTCTGGAGCTGCATGAGCACGGGTCGTTCCTTGCAAAATCGCGGTTCGGTGATCGTTCTTTTCGATATATCACATTTTTTCCCCGAAATTAATGAATACATGACGGCTGTTTGCTGGTAGACGATGTTCTATTATTTGGCTAAACAAATTATATGTAGCATTCTGGCCACAAGGTGGCAGTAATGATGTAATGTTACCTGGAATTTGAGTTATCCTCCCACTTCATGTGGAAGTGGTAAGATGCTGAAAGGTGATGAAATATGACTCCAAATTGTCCATAAGTATGAATGTGAGTGTGAATGGTTGTTTGTCTACATGTGCCCTGTGATTGGGTGGCTGGCCACCAGTCCAGGGTGTATCCCGCTTCTCGCCCAAAGACAGCTGGGATAGGCTCCAGCACCCCCGCGACTTTTGTGAGGATAAGCGGTAGGAAATGAATGAATGAATGAAATGATATGTAGCATTCTCGCCACAAGGTGGCAGTAATGACACAACATTACCTGGTATTTGAGTTATCCTCCCACTCCATGTGGAAGTGGTGAGATGCTGGCTTCTAAAGTTTAGACAAAATCCATTTCAGGCTAACAGGTTAGTGCTCCAGCTTGCTAGCCAACACTTGTGCAACGTTTGGATAGTAAGAGTGTGTGTCTATGCTATATATGAATATTAGATGTATTAACATGGAAATGTTTTGATCCCGGTCGGGTCTGGAACCATTTAACTGTTATAAACAAAGGTCATGTGTATGGAGCTAGACGTCTAGTCGAGCCAAGTTGGAGTGAGTTCTCGCATGTGGAAATCGGTCAAACATGTTTTCAACTATGTGTTTGTGCAACACACCATGCACACTCACACAAACGAAGTAAATCATATTCCATATGTGGCAATATGGAATATGTCACACCGGAAGTGATGCAGACTTCTTTTCCAAGCTGTACACTGACTCCTCTGAGTCAGTCATGCTGGAACAGAAAGTAGCCATCCTAATGTGTTTGTGCAACACACCATGCACACTCGCACAAACGGAGTAAATCATATTCCATATGTGGCAATATGGAATATGTCACACCGGAAGTGAGGCAGACTTCTTTTCCAAGCTGTACACTGACTCCTCTGAGTCAGTCATGCTGGAACAGAAAGTAGCCATCCTAATGTGTTTGTGCAACACACCATGCACACTCACACAAACGGAGTAAATCATATTCCATATGTGGCAATATGGAATATGTCACACCGGAAGTGAGGCGGACTGTATTTCCAAGCTGTACACTGACTCCTCTGAGTCAGTCATGCTGGAACAGAAAGTAGCCATCCTAATGTGTTTGTGCAACACACCATGCACACTCACACAAACGGAGTAAATCATATTCCATATGTGGCAATATGGAATATGTCACACCGGAAGTGAGGCGGACTGCTTTTCCAAGCTGTACACTGACTCCTCTGAGTCAGTCATGCTGGAACAGAAAGTAGCCTTCCCAAAAGTGTTCCCACAAAGCTGGACACAATTGTTGGGTCGGATGAAGCATCCATTCCAGCTCCAGTGGCCAACGTCTTCAAGGTCTTCCTGCACCAAACTTTACATTTGGCAAAACGCAGCCAGTCATTAGACTCCCGCACGGAGATTAGTCCGTCCTCAGAAGACATTCCCATTATTCCTTCGCCAACGGCCGCATGCTCCGCTCCGCTCCATGCAGCGTTTGGCGGCGTTCTTGGTGATGTAAGGCTTGCGTTAGCACAAGCTAGGCATGAGAAACTTGGATGTCTTTGTGGGATAGCGACTCGCAGGGATTATTTGTTATTATGATGATGCGTCTTTCTGGTTGGAATCCAGACACATAAAAATAGCTGATCCATATTTCGGCTGCTGTCAAACCGGACTCGCGAGCGGCGATCGGGATCACAGCCGACGCCTGCAGGCTCCGTCTCCCAACTCCGCTCCTCTCTTGTCCCAGTTTTTCCCTCAGGATAAAGCGAGAGCGGGAGCTCGTCGGACTTCTCCAGAAGATGACTCTCTCATTAAGGCGCCGACTCGGGGAGATTGTGCTTGTCTGTGTTGTTAATGGGACGCTTTACAACGTAACACATGTGGAAACACGCTCAACTAATTAATTGGTTCCACTGGAGCCGAGGCCTAATTTACTACCCCCCCTCTTCCGCCACCTTTCTTCAGATAATGTACTCCCTTCCACGTCTTGCTTATGGCTCTCTCTTTATCTTCTTTATGTTTTTGATATATGCTCCATGTTTCTGCCAAAAAAGGTGCTGCTTGTTGTTTCTTCAGCCGTTTAATTACCGCGCTGTCGGTGTTGGCACTCGGTTTGAGCTTGTTATCTTGGATGTGCTGATTGCAAGCAGCATGTGGGAAGATTGATTGTGGAGCGCCGGTGCTTCCTTTCGTGGCTCCCTTAAGCTTTGACCAATGAGGTGTTTGACAGAGGAAGGCAGAAAATAAACAATAAGGCGGAGAATGTTTTGCGTGTCCCACTTTTGATGTTGATGGGAAAAGCGGTCAGATTCGTAAAACGTCTTGGAGTACCGGCCTACTTTAGCAGTGGCGGGCCGTGCGTTTTTTATATCATTCATTCATTCATTTCTACGGTCAAACATGAATGTCGCAAAAAGTGACAGCCAATCAATGTCCACTTCAGGCTGTGATTGGCCGTTGATATCCACCTCATCTACTGGAGACATAAACATTCATTATGTCTAAGCGTTTTTATCAGAATCACCAGTTTGAGTGCCTTGTGTTTGTGCAACACACCATGCACACTCGCACAAATGGAGTAAATCATATTCCATATGTGGCAATATGGAATATGTCACACCGGAAGTGAGGCAGACTGGTTTTCCAAGCTGTACACTGACTCCTCTAAGTTATTATCCATGTCTATCACGGTCATGCTGGAACAGAAAGGAGCCTTCCCAAAAAGCGGGATGCACAATTGTGCACAATTCCGCTTTTCCTGCTGGAGCCTATCCCAGCAGCTGTCTTTGAGCGAGAGGCGGGGTACACCCTGGACTGGTGGCCAGCCAATCACAGGGCACATATAGACAAACAACCATTCACACTAACATTCATACCTTTGGACAATTTGCAGTCGCTAATTAACCTAGCATGGAGAACATGCGAACTCCACACAGAGATGGCCGAGGGTGGAATTGAACTCGGGTCTGCAGGCCTGCACGTCTGACTCATGGTGTCATCGTATAAACAACATTTACCTCATCACACAGCAACTTAACACCAAAAAGGTACCATTAATTCATTAATTTTCTACCGCTTATCCTCACGAGGGTCGCAGGGGGTGCTGGAGCCTATCCCAGCTGTCTTCTTGGGGCGAGAGGCGGGGTCCACCCTGGACTGGTGGTCAGCCAATCACAGGGCACATATAGACAAACAACCATTCACACTCACATTCATACCTATGGACAATTTGGAGTCGCTAATTAACCTAGCATGTTTTTGGAATGTGCGAGGAAACCGGAGTACCCGGAGAAAACCCACGCATGCACAGGGAGAACATGCAAACTCCACACAGAGATGGCCGAGGGTGGGGAAAGACAAAATAAGAAGCCAAAAAGTTACCACTTCCACACAATAGGAGGAGAACTCATTCATTCATTTTCTACCACTTTTCCTCACAAGGGTTGCAGGAGTGCTGGAGCCTATCCCAGCTGTTTTCGGGCAAGAGGCGGGGTCCACCCTGGACTGGTGGCCAGCCAATCACAGGGCACATAAAGACAAACAACCATTCACACTCACATTCATACCTATGGGCAATTTGGAGTCGCTAATTAACCTAGCATGTTTTTGGAATGTGGGAGGAAACCGGAGTACCCGGAGAAAACCTACGCATGCACGGGGAGAACATGCAAACTCCACACAGAGATGGCCGTGGGTGGAATCGAACCCTGGTCTCCTAGCTGTGAGGTCTGCGCGCTAACCACTCATCCACCGTGCCGCCCGATCCAATATCAATATTTCTCTAATAAAATGCCAAAAATATATATTCACCAGGTATGTTGAGGTTCTTCTCCGTAGTCGGCCATCTTGGAACACATGAATAAAATGAGCTGCATAACGAGAAACAATTGATTTAAGAATGGGATTACACGGGATTAGGATGTTAGTATGCGGTTTGAGTCCACTTGGCGTCAACGTAGCATTTCAGCATCTCCCCAGGAAGTGGCTGGCGTCCTATATTTCCCTTCCGATGCATGCAGGTGGGCAGGCGTGACTAGCGAATCAGTCCAGGGCGTGCGTCCGCTTGCAGCTGGAGACGGTGATAGTGTAATTCCGCAGCCGCCCCGACGTCGGCTTACACGTTAGCCAAGCATGTAATTAAAGCTTTAAAAATGTCACCATCCACAGGAAGTGGGCTTTATGTCCCTTATCGCCGCAGCCCCGTGTTATTTTGTAGCTTTGTTTGCTACAAATAATTGGGGGTTGTTCTAGGACTCCCCCTTCAGGAGTGACGTGTAATTTCATGATTGTTTAACTCGTGATATTATTAATGCTTTACGGCGTCCCAATTTATGAGAATATTTTTGTTTTTCATCTATTTATTCCTCAACTTTTTCTTATTTTTTTTGTCCGCCAACTCCGCTCACATCCCACCAAAATGTTTCCATAAAAAAATGAATGCCCGATATATATTTGGCACTCCTTTTAGTGCAAAATATTTTTTTAATTTGCAAACTTTTCATAGGGATATAGCTCAGGGGGTAAAGTGGCTATTTCCCCAACTTGACTATTGCTGGTTCAATCCTCGATCTAGCTATAATCATTCACCTTATTTGTATAGTTCCACCATTTTTAAAAATATTGGGATTATTGCGTGCATGGTGGCATCGCCTGACGGTTGCTGGTTCAATCAACAGTCAGTGATGAGTTTCAAAGTGACTATGCTAAGGTCCTGGGGGGGGGTTCTTAGGCGAGTAATATTATAAACTCCCATGATTAATTAGCATTTTTAGTCATTGGCAAAGACAGCGGCAGACTGGAAAGAAGTAAACAGTCGGTCATGCTGTATACTAGCAGCATAAAAATACTATATAAGTATAAATAGTAAGTATAAGTATAGCAGGACACCTGCTTTGCAGTGCAAGACGTCACCTTGTCTCTCCGTCGCTTGGAGTTGGTACAGCGGTGACAAAGCAGCGGTTTTTCCTCCGGGTTTGTTGTGACAACCGGCTCCCTGGGAACGCCCCTCCCTTGGCACCGACAAGCGGCCCAGACGCCATCCTGAGGGTCCGGGTTGGGAGCCATCGTCTCACTCGGCTGCAGGTTTTTTTTTTTTTTTCACGACCGTGTTATCAAACATGTCAGCAGCCGAAGCGAGAGGGAGTGTGTGGAGGAGGGTGCGTTTGATACGGACACCATGTCAACTCCAATAACGCCAATTGTGCACAGATGAATAGGAGTAGTAAAACACAAATATAAAGCATTCAGAGGTATACTACACTGCTCACTCGGTGTCAGTAATGTTACTGTAATGAGACACACAAGCACCAGACTTGATAGCCAGAACAACAGGCTTTTGTTGCAGTTTTGACAATAATCCCTAACCCACCCATCACAGCCCCAAGAATTGAAGTTGTCTATAGATTGTGTTCATTTTTATGCTGCAGAATTATGCAGCAATATATTATAGATGGGGCTGCACGGTGGTCAAGTGGTTAGCGCGAAGGCCACATAGCTAGGAGACCCGAGTTCGATTCCACCCTCGGCCATCTCTGAGAATGAACGAATGAATGAGTTCTCCTCCTATTTTGTGTGGAAGTGGTAACTTTTTGGCTTCTTATTTTGTCTTTCCCCACCCTCGGCCATCTCTGTGTGGAGTTTTGCATGTTCTCTTCGTGCATGCGTGGGTTTTCTCCGGGGAAAAAACATGCTAGGTTAATTCCAAATTGTCCATAGGTATGAATGTGAGTGTGAATGGTTGTTTGTCTATATGTGCCCTGTGATTGGCTGGCCACCAGTCCAGGGTGTACCCCGCCTCTCGCCTGAAGGCAGCTGGGATTGGCTCCAGCACCCCCCGCGACCCTCGTGAGGGAAAGCGGTAGAAAATGAACAAATGAATGAGTTCTCCTCCTATTTTGTGTGGAAGTGGTAACTTTTTGGCTTCTTATTTTGTTTTTCCCCACCCTCGGCCATCTCTGTATGGAGTTTGCATGTTCTCTTCGTGCATGCGTGGGTTTTCTCCGGTTACTCCGTTTTTTTTCCCACATTCCAAAAACATGCTAGGTTAATTAGCGACTCCAAATTGTCCATAGGTATGAATGTGAGTGGGAATACTTGTTTGTCTATATGTGCCCTGTGATTGGCTGGCACCAGTCCAGGGTGTACAGCTGGGATAGGCTCCAGCACCCTCAGAAACTGTCTGATCCATCAAACTACGAAGAGAACGAGTCCATCACATAATTTCCATAAACTCCAGGAATGACTGAGTGACAACTTTCCTGCCAAAAGATGTCATCGTATTCAGCAAACAAACCAAAGAAGCCGCCGCTGCGGACGGCGACATTTCCTTCACATTCGCATGCGATTTTCCTGAGGGAATTCCAAGTTTGTGTCCCTGCAATTTAAAAACGCCACAGACGTCAGGAAACGATTCATTTCCAATGCGACCGATATAGCGTCGTTACGCCGCTATTGTTTGTGCCGCGCTCTGACTCATGCGTGGCGGCTTGGCTGGACACACAAAAGCGGGGTTAGGGGGGGCGGGGGGGGGGGCACTGTCATCTACAAAGCAACCGCTTATTGCTACTTTACACTTAACTTCGCACGCAAGTTTATATTCCACGGTGGCCGTCTGAAGGAAAAAAGCGAAAGTCGCCATGTAACATAAAATGACTTTCACATGACCTTCACTCTGGTCGTCATGTCGTATTCCTCGAAGCCGGCAACAAATCCACAATTAATTATTGATATTTTTCATCAGCAAAAAAAGTTAAGCAGTGATGGTTCGATCCTCCGTCCCTCCCATGACCATGCCAAAGTTCTTTCCCAAGTTTTCTTGGGAACGATAATGAACCCCCGGCGTCCTTGAAGGTAGAAGCCCGTGGGTTCATATCACGCCATCGGAGGACGGAGGAATTCTGGGAAATGTTTACGCCTCCCCAAGAGCGCACTTGGATCAGATGGGATGTTTGTTTCTCCACCTTATCTGTGGTGCCCAGCATGGCTTTGGAAACACTCAAACACACACGGTTAGACGCCCCCCCGACGCCCCCCCCCACACACACACACACACACAATTTCACTCCACATTAAAGCTGCAGTGAGCATGTTTGAATAAACATGAAACAGCACAAATGTCTTCAGTTTGATGCACGCGGGGCCCCCTCCCAATCTGGGTTGGAATTGCGGCGTTCCAACAAACCGATGGGAGCACAAACGCAGCAAAATGCCGACTGTCTTGCTCATTTACTGCAGCCAGCGTTTTCCCACCCTGAGGCCCACCCCTCAACTCTCAAGCGGTTCACAAATTCTGCTGTTATATTTACTCAGCTCACTTTCGCCAGCTGATGTAGTGGTGGTTGGTAGAACCGTGCACGTGTGTGTGTGTGCATGTGTGTGTGTGTGTGTGTCTAACCATTCCAGATAAGGCAAGGAATTTCACAACAAGCAATATACGGCAGAAAAAAAAAAAAAAAAGGCGACGGACAAGCCTGTGAAAAGCTCTCACGCGGCACGAGATAGCCATTCCGAGCGCGATGTGGGCCAATGGCCGCCGCAGGAAGTTCAATTTGACCTCTGATTTAAAGCCGCGACAACAAGTGTGGTTCAGACTTGAAAAATGTCACCGTCAAAGGAACGATAAGCCCCGGATGTGCGGCCAACATTTAACTGGAAGTCCACCGCACAATCCACCGGGATCTGATAAAAGAGCCGTTGGTGAACATTACAATCAAATATCGGAATTACTCTTTGATCTCTGACGGTGTCAATCAAAACTGAGGATTTGTATTGCGTGTAAACAGAAATATCACATGGTGGTTGGCTGGCCACCAGTTCAGGGTGTACCCCCGCGGTGTCAGTAATGTTACTGTAATGAGACACACAAGCACCAGACTTGATAGTCAAAACAACAGGCTTTTGTTGCAGTTTTGACAATAATCCTTAACCCGCCTCTGACAGCCCCAGGAATTGAAGTTGACCATGACGGTGTCAATCAAAACTGAGGATTTGTATTGCAAATGGTGGTTGGCTGGCCACCAGTTCAGGGTGTACCCCGCCTCTTGCCCCCCGCCCCAAGACAGCTGGGATAGGCTCCAGCACCCCCCTGTAACCCTAGTGAGGATAAGCGGTAGAAAATGAATGAATGAAATATTAGCTGTAGTATATTATTTTATATGTGCCGCGCGGTGGACGAGTGATTGATACGGACACCATGTCAACTCCAATAACGCCAATTGTGCACAGATGAACAGAAGTAGTAAAACACGAATATAAGGCATTCAGAGGTATACTACACTGCTCACTAGGTGTCAGTAATGTTACTGTAATGAGACACACAAGCACCAGACTTGATAGCCAAAACAACAGGCTTTTGTTGCAGTTTTGACAATAATCCTTAACCCGCCTCTGACAGCCCCAGGAATTGAAGTTGACCATGACGGTGTCAATCAAAACTGAGGATTTGTATTGCAAATGGTGGTTGGCTGGCCACCAGTTCAGGGTGTACCCCGCCTCTTGCCCCCCCCCCACCAAGACAGCTGTGATAGGCTCCAGCACCCCCCTGTAACCCTAGTGAGGATAAGCGGTTCAAAATGAATGAATGAATGAAATATTAGCTGTAGTATATTATTTTATATGTGCCGCGCGGTGGACGAGTGATTGATACGGACGCCATGTCAACTCCAATAACGCCAATTGTGCACAGATGAACAGAAGTAGTAAAACACGAATATAAGGCATTCAGAGGTATACTACACTGCTCACTAGGTGTCAGTAATGTTACTGTAATGAGACACACAAGCACCAGACTTGATAGCCAAAACAACAGGCTTTTGTTGCAGTTTTGACAATAATCCTTAACCCGCCTCTGACAGCCCCAGGAATTGAAGTTGACCATGACGGTGTCAATCAAAACTGAGGATTTGTATTGCAAATGGTGGTTGGCTGGCCACCAGTTCAGGGTGTACCCCGCCTCTTGCCCCCCGCCCCAAGACAGCTGTCATAGGCTCCAGCACCCCCCCCCTGTAACCCTTGTGAGGATAAGCGGTAGAAAATGAATTAATGAATGAAATATTAGCTGTAGTATATTATTTTATATGTGCCGCGCGGTGGATGAGTGGTAAGCATGTATGCCACACAGTCAGCATACTGGGTTGGATTCCCCGCATGGAGTTTGCGTGTTATTCCCGTGCGTGGCTTTTCTCCGTGTACTCCGGTTTCCTCCCACATTCCCAAAACAACGCATGTTCGATTCCTCAAATAGGAATATTAACCTCGCTAACATCGATAAACGCCACGTGGTGACCACACCCCCTCCTTATAAACAAGCATCAACACACACGCCGCCAAAAAGGAACACACGCATGCAAACTCGGCGCTCATCAGTCGTGTCTTTGTGCGTTGCGGCCTTAAACAAAGTCTGGGTGGATTTTTACCCGTGTGTGTCGCGTCTCGGTGCAGGGCATCAAACGGCACCGTGGTGCGACCCCGACCTCACACTCTCCCGCCCGCGTGTGTTTGGACACTTGAGACGTGTTTGTGTTGTGTGTTAGTCAGCTTGACGGAGACAAAAGCCGGCATTCATCCCCGGATCCTCTTCATTATGTGTCCAGGATCTCCATATCACGCTCGGATGAAATCAATACACAGGAAGGATTTAATTGATCGCTGCGGTGATGCCTCCATTTTGGAAAATGCAAAGATGGAGTGTGTGAATTACGGCGTTATGTATTGTGTTTTCAGTTTGGGTTCTCCTTCACGTTCTTTCAAAGTAAGTGCACTAAAGGGAGATGGAAACACTCTTTGCAATTAGGTAGAAACTAGCCAAACATTTAAATCACAAAAAAAAAAAGAGAGGAAGCATCCTGGGATATTAGTCCAAACTAACTGCAAGTGTTTGCATGAAGGTGCTGCTTCCTCGTTCCTGCGCTGATATATATTATACCCGACTCTCTGGGCATTGGGTAGGACAACACCGAGTAAATACCAGCGTTCTTCTTGTAGCTCGGAAGTTGCTGGAGGCTTGTACTGCCCTAGAGAGGAATTTACACTTTAGTCCGTGTAAAAAAAAAAACAAAAAAAACCTTCCGATGTTCTCCTGCAGGGAGCTGAAGACCTAATAGGATCCAGCAGGGATCAGTGTAAAGATGATGCGTGTCGGATATGATGGTTGGAAGAACCAGACCACCGAAGACCCCCATACTAGACCAGATCAACATGTTCGCTGTCGTTGCATCCGAACGGAACGTTAACGTCTGTATCGCTTCTGTCTGTCCACGGCATTCCCAATCGGGTGGACATGCCGCCATTTGCAGACTGTACACACATGTTGGGTGAGACACACAAGCACCAGCACAAGCACTTGATAGCCATAACAACAGGCTTTTATTGCAGCTTTGAATGATCTCACAACAGGCACAATAATCCCCAAATTCCGAATCCCTGGAATATTTTTGTAGTTAGTTAGCATGCAGACCTCGCAGCGAGGAGACCCGAGTTCAATCCCACCCTCGGTTTGCATGCGTGGGTTTTCTTCGGGTACTCCGGTTTCCTCCCACATTCCAAAAACATGCTAGGTTAATTAGCGACTCCAAATTGTCCATAGGTATGAATGTGAGTGTGAATGGTTGTTTGTCTATATGTGCCCTGTGATTGGCTGGCCCGCCTCTCGCCCGAAGATAGCTGGGATAGGCTCCAGCACCCCCCGCAACCCTTGTGAGGAAAAAGCGGTAGAAAATGAATGAATGAATGAATTAATACATTTTTGTAGTTAGACCACAGAAAACCCGGTTACCGCTACTCTTACATAATTAGAGCCCTCGAGACATGGAATAACACCCCTATAGTCACCCGATATACCAGATATGAGACATAAACAAGTCAGACAGGACAGGAAGTGACATCTCTTTGAATGCATCTTCTGAATGCCTTATTTGTATCGCACTTCACAATATTATCACGTCTTTGAACGCGTCTTCTGAATGCCTTATTTGTATTGTACTTCACAAAGCTTAATTTAGGCCCAAAAACAATTCATAATTCATAAATGAATGAATGAATTTCCTGAATAAACACAGTTTAATGGCAAAATGCTGATATTTTTGATAGAGTTAAGCTGCAAAATTCAAAGTGTAAATCCATCACTCGGGCACTGATATCATTATCATCGCCAGTATTGGCCAACTTTCATTGAAAAGAAAGCATTATTATTTTGGAGTTAATAGGTTCCCATTTCCAACAAAGCCGTCCGATTGCTGGATGCGGTTATTGCATCACCACATTCTTGCATCATTAAGCCTAACAATAACAAAGCAGTCTTGTGCTATTGTTGCTCGATTGTTCCCGATTTCCTTCCTCGCAGCAGCAAAGTGACGAGCGGTCGGGACCGTCCATCCACATCATTGATTTTTAATCATTTATGGGATGCCATTAGGAAGATTGATTAACACAAAATGCTGCAATACAAGAATGAACCTCCTGGAGAGGATTCTGTGTCCCGTGTGGAGTGGATGTGCAAAGGCATCAAGAGTGGATTTTTTTTTTTTTTTTTGCGTTTTCATAATTTTATTGCAACATCCAGTCAGCGGAAAAGCGCTTCTTTGTATATTCTTTCACCTCATTAGCCAAATATTAAGACGTGTGTTCCAAGGAATGCAGCAAAAATACATTGAAAAGAATTCCGGTCGTCTCCGAGGAGCCAACTCGGTTCAGTGAAAGGCTTCTCAAACTTTTCGGTGTTGATTTCATTTTCTCCTTGAATGCAAACTTTACTCTGGCTTTGGTGCTTTGGTGCGCGTGAAGCGGCGTCTTGACCTTGGGGCGATGGAATACAAGTCCCGAGTAAATGTCACAGCGGGTCTGGATGTATGGCTTCCCATTACCGACTGAGAAATGTAAAGCACCTGTCATCCGCTCAGGGGGGGGAAGTAAGTGACAGCATGTCGTCTCTCTGTTCCTTTTCTCTTTCATCTCAACCTGTCACTATCTCCAGGTTTCCTTGGCGGTCTTTTACTTTTTTTTTTTTTCTCGCCACAAAGAAAAGGCAGCTGCTGTACATGGAAGGGAGAAATCACTTTCTGCAGAGAAGCAGCTAGTCCATTGACTTAGGTTTGGGGAAGGGGAGGGGCGGGGCGGACTGCGCGGTGTCGGGTGGTAAAAGTGTTAACGTGGACGTGGCCATGCCGAGCCGCACGCACACACTCGCACACACTCGCACATGCAAAGGCTTAGCCGAGACTTCTTTGTTGACTTTGCACCCTGAGTGCACTTCACGTGACCTCACATGCCTGGAAGCATGCACATGTAAACGCCGGCGCCGCCGCCGCCGCCGCCACACGGATCCTCACGCACATTTGGGAAAAAAAAAGTTTCTCAAACTTTCTCCTTTTTTTGACTATTTACTACACATACTCAGGTTTATTTTGGACAAATACACCACTCTGAATGCAGCTGGGATAGGCTCCAGCATATCCGCAACCACTAGTGAGGATAAGCGGCATAGAAAATGATGTAAATGGACAAAAAAGACGAAAAAGTGTGCTTCTCAAATAGTGAGTGGGGGTACTGTCACGGTAGTACTTTCAACCCGCCAACCTGTACTAATATATTGTACTCGACATGCAACGTGACTCTTGAAGTATTTTTATTTCTATTTTCTAGTATTTTCCTAGCTTCCGTGTGTACAGCAGAGATAAATAATAGATATGATAAGTTTATGTGACTGTGCAAAGCGATGTTTATGTTATAAGGCGTACGGTCGTCCCTCGCCACTTCGCTCTGTCGCAGTTTTTCAAAAACATATGAATAAGTTATACTGTTTTGATGTTGAGTACAGTCTTACATTCATGACAACTACGCGCATTTGAATAGTCTTTGGGCCGAAATTAAGCTATATGTGAAGTACAATACAAATAAGGCATTCAGAAGATGCATTCAAAGACGTGATAATATTGTAAAGTACAATACAAATAAGGCATTCAGAAGACGCATTCAAAGACGTGATAATATTGTAAAGTACAATACAAATAAGGCATTCAGAAGATGCATTCAAAGACGTGATAATATTGTAAAGTACAATACAAATAAGGCATTCAGAAGATGCATTCAAAGACGTGATAATATTGTAAAGTACAATACAAATAAGGCATTCAGAAGACGCATTCAAAGACGTGATAATATTGTAAAGTACAATACAAATAAGGCATTCAGAA
The DNA here is from genome assembly GCF_037039965.1 of Doryrhamphus excisus. Classification (NCBI taxonomy): domain Eukaryota; kingdom Metazoa; phylum Chordata; class Actinopteri; order Syngnathiformes; family Syngnathidae; genus Doryrhamphus; species Doryrhamphus excisus. Next base: position 2,909,118 of record NC_136361.1, read on the forward strand.
GATGCATTCAAAGACGTGATAATATTGTAAAGTACAATACAAATAAGGCATTCAGAAGACGCATTCAAAGACGTGATAATACGCAGTATTCTACACCGGTCATGAGGTGTCGGTGATGTAACTGTCATGTGTGGTGAGACACACAAGCACCATGCTTTTATCGCGTAACCCTAAATAACCCCAAATCCTGAATAAAAAATAAATTATTGTCGAGTCCGTAACTCAACTCTCCGATGTCACTTCCTGTCTCTTAACCTGAACACATTCACAACACACGCAAGTATGACTTATTTATGTATCATGTCTGGTATATTTGGTGACTATAGGGGTGTTATTCCATGTCTCGAGGGCTCTAATAATGTAACAGTAGAGGTAACCTGGTTTTCTGATCCTCACGAGGGTTGCGTGGGGGGGTGCTGGAGCCTATCCCAGCTGTCTTCGGGCAAAAGGCGGGGTGCACCCTGGACTGGTGGCCAGCCAATCACAGGGCACATATAGACAAACAACCATTCACACTCACATTCATACCTATGGACAATTTGGAGTCGCTAATTAACCTAGCATGTTTTTTGGAATGTGGGAGGAAACCGGAGAAAACCCATGCATGCACACTCTACGCGCCAACCACTCGACCACCGTGCAGCCCTTAATCGGGAAATGGTATCGTTAAAATGTTGTTAACGGGTTTAGCAATCAGCACATTGTTGTCCTTCAGCAGATAAGGGTCAGCAGATAAGAGAGACAACAGGAACATGCACTTTAACCCACTTCCTGGAAGACATGATGCAAAACAGGTGGCAGGGTGTGCAGTCTCTCATTTCTTTAAACGTCTTAGCACCTCCTTTTTTTTGCCGCTTTTCATCTCCCGCAGGCTGATAGCTGGCATATTAAGTCGTGACAGTGGAGAGGACGCTTCCCAGCAGTCTGATCTGATTAAATGTGAAAGTAACACTCTTTCTAACCCAAATATGTCATCGCCGCCTTCTTTTTGCTCTTTGTCACCAGGTGCGCCTCTCGGATGCTCTTGGCCCCTGCGGCCTGAGGAGAAGTGAGCCAAGCCCAGGCCCCCATGGGACGCCCCGTTAGCCGGCATGCGCTGCTGCTGCTGCTGCAGTGCATGCTGGTGCTGCGGCTCGGAGGCGTGGCCGGCAGGAGAGGGCCCGTGCTGCTACCTGAGTCGCCGTGTCACAAGATGGAGCACCCCGTCATCCCCCACTTGGGTAAGATGATGCTCCATTTTCTTCTCTTTGTTGAAGATTTTCAATACAGCAAAATATAAAAATATAATATATAAAAATACAAATACACAATAATAAATGATTACAAATTAATTAATTATAAAGAAAAATAAATAACACACCTGTTCCAACAAGATGGAGCACTCCCCCACTTGGGTAAAGTGATGCTCCATTTTCTTCCCCTTGTTGAAGATTTTCAATACAGCAAAATAGATTTTCAGTACAGAAAAATACAAAAACATAATATATAAAAATACAAATACACAATCATAAATGATTACAAATTAATTAATTAAAAAGAAAAATAAATAACACACTTTTTCCAACAAGATGGAGCACCCTGTCATCCCCCACTTGGGTAAGATGATGCTCTATTTTCTTCTTCTTGTTGAAGATTTTCAATACAGCAAAATAGATTTTCAATACAGCAAAATACAAAAACATAATATATAAAAATACAAATACACAATGATAAATTATTACTAATTAATTAATTACAAAGAAAAATAAATAACACACCTGTTCCAACAAGATGGAGCACCCTGTCATCCCCCACTTGGGTAAGATGATGCTCCATTTTCTTCTCCTTGTTGAAGATTTTCAATACACCAAAATAGATTTTCAATCGAGCAAAGTACAAAAACAAAATATATAAAAATACAAATACACAATCATAAATGATTACAAATTAATTAATTAAAAAGAAAAATAAATAACACACTTTTTCCAACAAGATGGAGCACCCTGTCATCCCCCACTTGGGTAAGATGATGCTCTATTTTCTTCTCCTTGTTGAAGATTTTCAATACAGCAAAATAGATTTTCAATACAGCAAAATACAAAAACATAATATATAAAAATACAAATACACAATGATAAATTATTACTAATTAATTAATTACAAAGAAAAATAAATAACACACCTGTTCCAACAAGATGGAGCACCCTGTCATCCCCCACTTGGGTAAGATGATGCTCCATTTTCTTCTCCTTGTTGAAGATTTTCAATACACCAAAATAGATTTTCAATCGAGCAAAGTACAAAAACAAAATATATAAAAATACAAATACACAATCATAAATGATTACAAATTAATTAATTACAAAGAAAAATAAATTACACACCTGTTTCGAACAAGCTGATCACTTTGATTGCGGGGAATATGTTGAGCGATGTTGCTGCCATTAAGCCCAATAAGAGAGACCCTTATGCTTATGTTTACGACATGGCTGTACAGGATTCATATGCAATATATTCCGCATTTAACTCCACTTCACCATTCATCTTCCATTACTCTGAACAACTAAACTTGAGCATATATCGATAGCAATCGATGCGGCTCAGTCTGTCGCCATGGAGGAGCATTGAGCTGTTTTCAGTCCCAGAAGCATCCCAGTCAGATAATCACATAGCATTTAGTCCGGGGAGAAATTGACTGGAAGGCTAAGTAATGTGTGCAGACGTCCGCGTGCACGCAAGGGCGCTCCTTTTCGTACGCTTTTTGCACCAAGGACAGTTAGTCGGCTGTGGTCAATATGCTTAATGTACCGGAGATTGGTTAGACTTTTTGAGTTGCTTTTTGTGGAAATATACAATAATAAAGATTGTGGATATTTAAAACTTTCTGTAAGAGGGGGGTATATGGTGTCTTTTTTTTTTTTTTTGTCGCGCCAGTTGTCATTGTCAGTTGTCATTGCTGATAGCAATGGATCGGATTCAATCTTGATGGGACTTATTGTATCCCGGGAAGGGAGAAACCCGGCGCCACTGCATCCATCATCATGTCCGGCGTACTGATTTTTTGTGTGCAAATAACACATAGTTTGCATTATGCAAGTCAGTAATTGACATTTTTTTTTTTCAATTTTTCCTTTTCAGATTCACGCTCTTTTGCAAGGGGTGCACACACATTTTTTCCACTTCTAAATGACCTGTCAAAATGATCTATCTCTGTATAAAATTGGAAAACATATACCGGTATTGATCTATAAATACACTCTGCAAAAGTATAAACCAGGGGTCTCAAACTCAATTTACCTGGGCGCCACCGGAGCTAGGTTCTGGGTGAAGCCGGGGCCGCATCATGTTTTAAAAAAAAACCCAAAATGCATTTATTAAAAACTGGGGAAAAAAAGTACTTTGGTTCCGGTTTTCCACTCCAAAATATCTGATAAAACATTCCACTGTTCTCAAATATCTAGAACAGTTTCTATACACAAAATAAGATAAGAAAAAATAAACAAATTAAGAATAAAGACAATAAATCAATCAATCAGTAATAAATAAGTAAAATAATAATAAAACAGCAAATAAGAAAAACGTAAGAAACCACATACAGTTGGTAGAAATTATTTTTTTCAGATTCAAATGTACAGTATTAAGTTATTTAACCTTTAATATGAACATTAATGAACTTGATAATTTTACCCAATTAGCATGTTAGCATCGTACTAAGGTCCATGCGTCGTAACTTTAACAACATGTTTGATGAGATGCTTTATCTTGACGTGTATTTTCCAAATCATTTCCTGCTTTTATTTGTACCTAGCATCATAAGCCTTTAGCTTCATTGTTAACAGGGCGGGGTAGCAGGGGTAGGGTAACAGTATGGGCGGGGCAAAATCATGTTAATTGTGTCCGGTGTGCACGCAGCTTTAAGCTGTCATTTCAACATTAAACTTTTGGTATCAAGGTGGGGGCCTCAAACTAGCGTCTCGCGGACCGCATTTGGCCCGCGGGCCGCGAGTTTGAGACCCCTGCTGTATGGTATCATGTACCCAGAAAATATTATTAGGTTTGATTAATGTTCATGTTAAAGGTTAAATAACTGTGAATAGTTATCCTCCCTATCCGTGTGGAAGTGGTAAGTTTTTGGCTATTTAAGTTTAAAGGAAATAGCTCTCTAGTTTGCGAGTTAGCATGTGTCTCAAGACCCTGCAGTTACGCAATATGTTGTAAATAAAAATGTGACTGTAGTCGTGTTTTGTCAGGGCGGGGTAACAGGGGTAGGGTAACAGTATGGGCGGGGCAAAATCATGTTAATTGTGTCCGGTGTCCACGCAGCTTTAAGCTGTCATTTCAACAATTAAACTTTTGGTATCAAAGTGGGGGCCTCAAACTAGCGGGCCGCGAGTTTGAGACCCCTGGTATAAACACACACATTTCCGAGCAGCCTTTTATTGCAGCCAGTCTAACTTACACCTGTGCAATAATCATGCACTCTTATCTAATGTAATGTAATTTTGCTTGCCCTAAAACGGTTCTGGATGCTAACAATGCTAACTTGTAAACAAGCTTTGAGTGGACCTGCTTTCTGTCAGACTGACAAAGGTGTTTACTAGCCAGTCGATGGACCAGATAAGGGGGGAATCTTTAGGAATCTTTAGGAATCTTTAGGAATCTTTAGGAATCTTTAGGCTTTAGGTCACGCCGGGTGACTTTTTAGACCCGTATCTGTGCCGTCGGGGTGGAATGTCAAGACTGGAATGACTCTGAATGGTATGTCCTGGTGGAGGAGGGCGTTGGGCTGTGTGCTCTTTTGGAAAAGTGTCGGGTTACATACGGATTTAGATTTAGTCGCGTGGGGCATAACTTTAATTGTAGGTCATACCAAAAAAAAAAAACCCAGAGCTGATTTAGTTTTTGGCCAGCATTAAAACATATTTAGTGCATAAAACATATGCTTTGCATTGTCTGAGAACAATACACTCACGTTTGAATCCTAAATACGTCATGTAAATATGTGTTTAAGTGGTTTCCATGGGAAGTATTATTATATACAAGACATGGACAATATCACAGTCTAGTACTTTTGGAATTTCAATGCAAACCCATTCCAGTGTTTATAAAGTAAATAATAAAGTCAAAATACACAAAAATTCCTGAGGTTTCCTCATGGCAGTCATAACTCTTCTTTACCCATATTTGTCACTTGTCTTGCTGTCCTCTTTATCCATATTTGTCACTTGTCTCGCTGTCCTCTTTATTCATATCTGTCGCTTGTCTCGCTGTCCTCTTTATCCATATCTGTCACTTGTCTCACTGGCCTCTTTATCCGTATCTGTCACTTGTCTCGCTGTCCTCTTTATCCATATTTGTCACTTGTCTCGCTGTCCTCTTTATCCATATCTGTCACTTGTCTCGCTGTCCTCTTTATCCATATCTGTCACTTGTCTCGCTGTCCTCTTTATCCGTATATGTCACTTGTCTCGCTGTCCTCTTTATCCGTATCTATCACTTGACTTGCTGTCCTCTTTATCCGTATCTGTCACTTGTCAAACTGTCCTCTTTACCCGTATCTGTCACTTGTCTCGCTGTCCTCTTTATCCGTATCTGTCACTTGTCTCGCTGTCCTCTTTATCCATATCTGTCACTTGTCTCGCTGTCCTATTTATCCGTATATGTCCCTTGTCTCGCTGTCCTCTTTATCCATATCTATCACTTGTCTCGCTGTCCTCTTTATCCGTATCTGTCACTTGACTTGCTGTCCTCTTTATCCGTATCTGTCACTTGTCAAACTGTCCTCTTTACCCGTATCTGTCACTTGTCTCGCTGTCCTCTTTATCCATATCTGTCACTTGTCTTGCTTTCCTCTTTATCTACATCAATCACTGGTCTTGCTGTCCTCTATCTCCATTTAGCCGTTGTTTCACTGTCCTCTTTATCTGTAAGTATCACTCGTCTCGCTGTCCTCTTTATCTGCATCAATCACTCTTTTTTCTGTCCTCTGTCTGTATTTGTCACTTCTTTCACTGTCCTTTTTATTCGCATTTATTGCCAGTCTCGCTGTCCCCTTTATCTGTATCTATCACTCTTCTTTCTGTCCTCTATCTGTATTTATTGCTTGTCTCGCTGTCCTCTTTATTCATGGGTGATCACTCGTCTTGCTGTCCTCTTTATCTGTATCTGTCACTGTTCTTTCTGTCCTCTTTCTTTATTTGTCACCTCTTTCGCTGTCCTCTTTATCTGTATTTATTGCTCGTCTCGCTGTCCTCTTTATCCGTACTTATCACTCGCTTAAATCTTCTTTCCCTGCATTCCTCACTTGTTCATCCATCTTACTAGTGTCATCCCTCTGCTCTTGAATCTGTCTCTGTTATATTTCGAGTAACAAAGTATGACGCCAATGCACGGATTTGATGTGCTCAGTAGCATCAGGTGGGGATGGCTTAACTGGTGAACTAGTAGCGTAAAGTCTAAAACAGAGAAGTACCCGATCAAAACTTCAAATACTTAATAGGGACAGGTCTATGTTGGAAGCGGTCTGGGTCCGGACGTAATTGATCAGTTAGCGATGCCTGCCATCGGTGAAGACTATATTGCGATCAATGCTGGACAGTTCCCGGTACATTTGCTAACCAATTAGCCATGGGTGTCTAGGCATGTGAGTCTGATCTTCATCGTCTCTGTCCCTCAGAGGAGCAGAAGATCACACCTTCCCTAAGAATAGTCAGACATTTTCTGTAGAAGCCATCTTTTCGGGTTATATTGATTTGTCTTTATTAAATTGTGTCTATCATTATTCTCAAAGAACTCCTTTCATCTCTCGTCTGTTTTTATCCCAAGACACCTGTTCTATTTGAAAGGTGTACTTCAATTCATTCTGCTGTGATCTGGCGCTATAGAGATAACAAAACTAAATTAAATTAACCTGACCATCTGGGGGGGGCACTGCATTGAGTTGGCATATCCACTTTAAACTTTGAAAAGTTCACTAAATATATTTTTTTCCCGATTTTCACAAACACATCGCACTCCATGTCGGCGTCAAGGGATATTCACTGAAACGTGGATATTTTTTTTGTTGTTGATTCCCACCCCTTGTCAGCGATCCGAGCCTGAAAAGAGAAGCTCCTCATTTGTGGTCCGTAAAGATGCCTTCACTGTTAAACCCCCCCCTGAGTAATGCTTGTGTCACGGCCTGATGATAGCGTTTGCAGAGTTCAAACACATTTCTCGCTCCCGAGTTGCAGAGCACACAAAGCTTTTTCAGACAAAATTATACCCTTGGAGGGGGGAAAAAAAAACGCCCTGAGTCATAAGGAAAAATGCAGACGTATTCACACACACACAGACACACACACACACACACACACACACGAGTATAAGTGATGAGAAACCTTAGTTAAACCTATTATCCCTCTCTTCAAGTGACTTGTTGTACATTGCGTACTGAAATGTAATCCCGCTGGTTAAGCATGCGCGCTGCCAGGATGCGGCGGCTCCTCTTGGGCCGCTCCGGGACGACATTAAATATTCCCAATCACAACAAGCCCGCTGCCCCGCGGATGCGATGTGATAGTGCCCAGAGCTTAGTGATTATAGGGATCCATATGATGGTTCGGATTTGGTGGCTTGTGCACCGCGGGTTAGATAAGGAGATTAATGTCATCCTTACGCTTCGGCTCGGCACTCTGACACTACAGCCGGTAGCCGCTTAGATTGATAGTGAGCTCGCGTGGATCCATTCACAGGTACAAATCCATCTTCTGGCACCTCAATATGACCGATTTCTTCTGTAAGGGATCACTCTGGAATAGGAGGTGCTGCGGTGGAACCTGCTTAATGGGAAACAGGAAATGGACTTGTATTGGACTTGGATTTGTGTATATAGTATGTATGTTTCCGGACTATAAGTGGCACTTTTGGTCATAGGTTGGCTGTTCCTGCGACTTATACTCCAGAGCGAACTGTTTATGTTACATAAACACCGGACACCTTTTCTGTTTGTTTATTTTTTGTGTAGCTGAATAACTATTTTGTTAGCATATCTTACATCGATTCAGCCTGTTCTTTTATTGTTAGAACTTGCCTTCCAAGAGGAAGTAATGTCGATTTTGGTCAAGTGGTTTGTGTTCAAAAGAAGGTTCCCGCACACTGTTGTCACTCTCATTCATCAGTTTATTCAGGTAACATTTTTGTAAAATTTATTAATATAATGTTTTTATATTAATGGAATTATAATATATATATTTAGAAAATTTATAAAAATATTTATATATTATTTATTTTATTTACAATATATATTATAATATATATTCTTATAATGTATTTTACAAATAAGTTATTTGTAAAATAAATTACTCGCAAAAAATGCGACTTATACACTGTGTCACATCAGTTTATTCAGGTAACGTTTTTTGTA